>NC_057805.1:253382834-253713111 GCF_018294505.1 Triticum aestivum
CCAAGTTCATGGTTGCGACTCACCATGGCTACAATGTTGTCAAGATGCCGAGGAGCGGAGGCATCATCATGGTCGCCTGCGACGAAAAGGATGCGGTGTGCTCCCTCGAGCGCACCTACCAGGCTGCGGCAGTCGAGAACACAGATGGCAAGGGTGCTGTCTACCCTCCTGAGGCCGTCCCCAATAAGAAGATGCAGCTGCTCTAACTCGGACCTCAGGAGGATGGGGCGGCCGGTGGCCCTGCCTCAGGACCTGCGCCCACTGACGGGGCGCCTTGCCCTCTCGCATAGGAAGGCACACCGGGCGCTCATCTCGGGCTGGGCTCGGGGGCTCTCCTCTGGAGGGCCTCTGACCTGGCCAACGTCATGAGGGAGGCGCTCGGGCACCATGTGGAGGCGTGCTTCAACGCGCACTTCCGCGAGGAGAGCGCATGGCGCGAGGCGTCAGGGGTTCAGGAGTTCGTCGCCAAGGCAATCAAGGAGCTAAAGGAGGCGCAAGCCATGCATGGCGAGCGCCGTCGCCCACCCCCAGTGCAGCTGCTGCCCCTGACAAGGGCAGCGAGCCGCGCGTCTATGTCAACATCCCAGGGCTCAACAGAGCCGCGTCTCAGGAGCTCTTCTGGCCGTCCCACATCAGCCGGTGCAAGGGCCCCCCTCACAGCTACGTTCGCATGCCTTTCGGTTTGCTGAGTGGGGCTACCGTGCACCAGCACAACATGTGGGGCATCCTGGTGGCTCATGAGGCCAGGCACCAGGCGATCCTGTCGGAGGTGGCGATGGATCCTCGCGAGCCCACCGGGTCTCCAGGGCCTTGTGAGGTTCAGGACCTGGGCGGCTCGTGAGGAGCGACTTCTAGAGTACGCGTCTTCAGCTACTCCAACACTTCTTCAGCAACGGTGCTAGGTGACACTTTTTGGTTTGTTCAGTTGGGGCGCCCCTCGGGCTGCATTATCCCCAAACCATGTGGGTCCGTCCCTGCGGCATGTATCGTTCTTTGCACCTATCAGAACTGGATTTATCTCTTCCATCAGTTGCTTTATGATTATCACCTGTCTGTTTGGTGCTCTGTCGCCATTCGCGGCGTCTGCGCGTTTGCTAACCCGTCAATAGCTCATCCCACAACAGGGGCTACACATGCTCGCACGGCGCTTGTGCTCGCGACCGTCCCTGCAATGCTGATAAATATGAGACATCGAGCTCTGGCTCGCGGCCTGCCCCACGCACGTCACCTCACCAGATCCTTAGTGCCTTCATTTTCCTTGCGGAAAGATCAGCAGCAGGACAACAAGCGTGGTTATGTGTTATGTTCTCCTTGGACTAACTTGCAGGAACCTCCGGCGCTCGACTACGAGTGGCCCCATTGGCCAGTACTTTTTCACGCAATTCGCTTGCACGTCAAAGGGGGGCTCTTGAGCATTGCACCTCAGGGGCTCCTACCGGCTCTCGAGCCCTCGCCCCCTGGCCTTGACCACGACATCGTGACCTGGCATACCAGCAGCGGCCGAGCCTTCCTCGTGGGCCGGGACACGAGGATGTAGAGCATCTAGATGAGCGAGAAAAGGGGGAACCGGCATGGGCACCACCACCAGGGCACGGTCAGGCGTCGTGCAAGGGAATCGCTACAAGCTCGCCAAGATAAGTCACCCCATACCTACTGGCGTGAACCTCACAAAGCAATATTTCGAATCTCGCGATCTCGATTGGGCAATGTCGCTTTCCTTTTCGACATTCAGGGAGCCCCTTGCATGCTAAAGGGGACCTCCCGAGCATCGCGTCTCAGGGGCTCTTAACAGACCTCGGGCCGCTCACCTCCTGGCCTTGTCCACGGCATCGCGACCTGGCATACCAACGACGGCGGAAGCCTGCCTGGGGACTGGGTCCTCTCGGCGTAGAGCACTAAGCTACCGCGAGAACAAAAAGGAGCACCATGCCGAAGCAAGATACACAATCACGACACTAAACCGGGAATAATAACGTTAAGGCAAAAGCATTATAGTTTTTGTTACACGCCCCCACGGAGCTCGTCACAATTCTGCGCAGGGAAAACAAAAGAAGAGGACCTGGAAGAACCCCGGCTACAGGGCGTCACCGACGATGCCGGGCGGATGCCGCTGCTGCACTCCGGGCGCGGGGAGAGCTCGGGGCTTATAGCTTTCATCATCGCTGGACTCCAGAGAACCGCTGGATTCTAGGGAGTCACTAGTGCTACTAGAGGAGCTGCTGGTAAGGCCAAGAGCAAGTTCAGCGCCCGTGGCCGTGCCGTGCGGACCGCGTCTTCTGAGGCCGCACTCCAGGCGCCGGCCGTCCTTGTCACAGCCCCAGATCAACCCTTGCTTGATTTTTCTTGCATCCATGCATCATGTTTAAATTCAAATGAAATTTGAATTGAGGAATTTTCAAAGCCTCATAAACCTTTTAAAAATGATCAACATTAAAATCTTCTCAAAGAAGCCCAAGAAAATGTTCCTGTTAAACCTTGAAAAATATTGGCAAGAATAAAATTCAAACCATTATTTTTGGAAGGTTTAACATATTTATTTTTGGGCCTTTGAATTAATCCAATAAATATTTGAATTGGATCTATATTTATTATATAATAAATATATGTTCAATAATTCTGAAAATTGTTGTCTGGCTTTGGATAAGACCACTTAGCTTACATAATTATTTCCATGAAGTTTCAAATTGATTGGGTATTTAGATCAAATCAAAACTAACAGCAGAAAATTAGAAATAGAAAACAGGGAATAAAAGAGAGAGAGAAGGACTACCTGGCCCACCTACCTGTAGCCAGCCCAGCTCGCTGGCCCAGCCCACCTCCACCTCCCCTGTCGTCTTCCTCCCCTGCCAGGAGGACGGCTTGTGCCCGATGAGCGCACGCACGCGCCCCGGCCACCTCCTCCCTCCCAGCCTGCCTGGCTCCCCCTCGACGCGCCTAGACGACGCCAGCGTGACGCCTGGACGCCTCGGACCCTTCTCACTCTTCCCCGTGGCCCTCTCCCCTCTGCCCCCTCTCTCTCACCCGCACATCCGAGCGCCACCGTCGCCGCCAATCGCCGTAGTCACGCCCACCGGCCCTCCCTCGCCCATCCAACGTGCTCGAGAGCTCCGCCACGCCGTCCCCATCTACCCCACCGAGCCACGTGAGCTGGGAAGCACCGCAACGCCCACGACGTTCTCATCTTCTTCCTCGGCCACAGGAGATCGCCGCCGGGCTTCCGACGCCGTCAAGCCTTCCGCGAGCCCGCTTCGACGACCTCTGCAACCACCGTGAGCTCCCGCGTCGTAACCCCCTCTCCCCAAGCTCGATTACGCCCTCTAGTCGTGCCAGCCGCCATACCCGAGCGCCGCCGTCCGCCATGGTCATTGCTCTCACAGCCACCGTGCATCTCCGCTCAAGATTGTGCCGCTGGCGTGCTCCTGGAGCAACGATTAGTCCAACGCAGCCCCTATATAGCTCTCCCGTGCGCTGGAACCACGCGCCCGCACTCGCCCGTACTCCGGCCGCCGCCACGAGCTCGACTCCGGCGAGCTCGCTCCGTCCCAGCCCCTCCCGTCTACCCTAGCAGATGCGCGCGAACGCCAGCTCGCCGTAGAGCCAAACCCCACACCAAACCGCTGTCTGTAGCGCGAGCCCTAGCAACTCCGGCGACCCTCCGCCGTCGGCTTTGGTCGCCGGCATTAAGCCGCCGACGTGGCACACTTAATTAGCCTAATGACAATCTAATTAACCTCTTAGGTCACTGACACCGGGCCCCACGACGGTCAAAGCTGATTCAACGCGGGGTTAAACCGGAGTTTAACACTGTCTCAATGACATGCGGGTCCCACCGTCAGGTTTGACCATGGTTGACTGCTGACGTCGCTCTGACACACTGCTGACGTCATAAATACATTTGCTGGGATTTTCTTATTTAGAAATAAATCTAAAAATTCCAGAAAATGTTTAAAAACTTCAAAAATTCATAGAAATTAATCTATAACTCCAAATGAAACAATTTATATATGAAAAATTATCAGAAAAATTCAATGATCCATCTGTAGTGGTTTCATCCATGAAAAACCAACCTAAAACTACTGTATAGATGAAAACACATAAAGGGCATTTAAAATGCTTAAGTTTGAAGTTGCATTTGAATCCTTGATTCAAATGAGCTCCATTTAACTTGCTGCTAGTTGCATTAGCTCGAACCACAACATATTGGCATGTCATGATCATGCATCATATTGTGCATTGCATTGATTGTGTTCCTTCTCTATTGCCGGTGGTTGTTCCCTCTCGATAGATGTGTCCCGACGATGAGATCGATGACACCGATGAAGAGCTATAATATCTTCAGAAGTGCCAGGCAAGCAAAACCCCCTTGTTCATTCCGATATAATCCCCCTCTCTCGCTCCTGCTCTCTTTTACTGCATTAGGACAACAACGTTTCAACTGTTACATGCTGCGGTAGTTGAACCCCTTTCCTCTGCATGACCTATCATTGTCACAGTAAATAGATGAAACCCACTAGCATGAGTAGGAGTTGTTTGAGCCCTGATGTGCCTACTCATTCATGCTTGTTTGTCATGCCTGCTATTGCTTAGAGTTGTGTCAGGTCTGATTCATCGGGAATGAATTGGAAAGTTGTGAACATGTCCTACTGTGTGAGAGCTAAGTGTGTGAACACGATTTGGTAAAGGTAGCGGTGAGAGGCCATGTAGGAGTACATGGTGGGTTGTCTCATTGAAACCGTCCTCAGGAACTGAGTTCTGTGTTTGTGATCCATGAATAGTTACTACCACACATTGGGTTCCGGTAACTCGACCCCTCTCGACTTATTAATCAACTTGATCTCTGTCCAGGAGTTGCAACTAGTTTCTGGTGTTTGTAGGTAGTGTTAGTAGTCTACCAAGTGGCACCCGGTATAGGTGGGCTTGGGACAGACTAGGCACACGTGGCCTGGTGTATCGAGTGGCACCCGGATGGTGGGCTCGGGAACCCTGCACACATCGTTTGGGGCCGTGAGCGACACCCCAGCCGGATCTCCTTGCGGATGGAACCCGAATAGGCGATAAACCTGGACGAGAGACTTGTGTGGTTAGTCAGGTCGTGGCCGAGTCCCTCGCCAAGCTTCCGCTTGAAGGTTGCCGAGATACACGACGTGCACATGGTGGTAAGTGTCGAGAGCGTGTGTGAAGAAGTACACCCCTACAGGGTTAACATCATCTATTCGAATAGCCGTGTCCACGGTAAAAGACTTCTGGGTTGCCTATAACAGTTCATAGACAAGTGAAAGTGGATACCCTAAAATGCGCAAGATAAGCGTGAGTGCTATGGATGGCGTTCTCGTAGGAAGACGGGAGCGGATCCATAGTGGTGTATTGAATGGTGAATATGTGGACTCGTGTGCGCCACCTCAAAGAGTTGCTAGCAGTCGTAGTTTAGGATAGCCACCGAGTCAAAGCTGGCTTGCTGCAGTTAAACTCCACCACCCCCTTTGTTGATACCAATGCATATGTTGTTAGTTCTGATGTATGTCTTGCTGGGTACATTTGTACTCACGTTTGCCTATTTTACGTTTTTGCAGAGAGACTTCAGTCTCGCTAGTAGTACCGCTTGGACTTCGACGTTTAGCTCGATACCTCAGCTATGATCTTGTACCCCCGGCAGGATCTGGTAGATAGTCAGGCTTCTCAGCCTTTTTCATTTGTAGATGTCTGTACTCAGACATGTTGAGCTTCTGCATGTGCTTCGACTTGTATGCTCTGAATGTTGGGTCATGAGACCCATGTTTGTAATATCTCGCTCTTCGGAGCCTAATGAATAAGTACTTGGGTCGTAGAGTTATGTTGTGATGCCATGTTGTATTTACACATATCGAGCATATTGTGTGTATGATTGAAATGCTTGGTATGTGTGGGATCCGACAACCTAGTTGTTTATCCTTGGTAGCCTCTCTTATGGGGAAATGTAGTCCTGTGCTTCCATGAGCCATAGTAGTCCGCTACAGCCCGGTTCACCGGAGTCCTGCTAGCCCAGCACTACTGCTCCGGAACACTTGACTGGCCGGCATGTGATTCACTTCGTTCCTGTGTCTGTCCCTTCGGGGAAATGTCACGCTGTGACATCCGGAGTCCTGCCTAGCCTGCTACAGCCCGGGTTCCCGGAGTCCTGTTAGCCCAGTGCTACAGCCCGGATTCACACGCTGCTGACCGACATGCTCGATGTTGATTCATGTATGCCTGTCCCCGTAAGTTAGTGCCACTTTGGGTTCACGACTAGCCATGTCGGCCCGGGTTCTCTGTCATATGGATGCTAGCGACACTATCATATACGTGAGC
The DNA here is from genome assembly GCF_018294505.1 of Triticum aestivum. Lineage (NCBI taxonomy): Eukaryota > Viridiplantae > Streptophyta > Magnoliopsida > Poales > Poaceae > Triticum > Triticum aestivum. The sequence goes on from NC_057805.1 coordinate 253,389,159, forward strand.
CAAAAGGCGCAAACGGTCCCGAGCCATGGTAAGGCGACACCCGTGGAAATACCGTGCGTGAGGCCGCAAAGTGATATGAGGTATTACAGGCTAGATCGGTGTGACTTAGAATCGGGGTCCTGACAGTCCTCGCTGAAGACTTTGAAGAAAAGAGTGGAGGCTCTGTCATACTCGAAGTGGATGGAGAGGGCCCCCTCCGGGCAGCAGGCATGGGAGACCTCGCCCCATCCTCAAGTCATGAAGATGTCACCCGGGGGGACGACCTCGACCTCGCCTCAGTAGCTTGGCTGCAGCACCCGGCGTGGTGCAGCCACAGCTCGGTGGCCCCCTCAGTGGTATGTCCTCGACAAAGAACCTCGGGAACCGGATCCACATGCGCGGCGGTATTGCCGCCCACAACACGAACTCGCGTGAGGTACCTTCGTCATGAGTTCGCGGGCCGGCTGGCCGTGCAGCCTCGGCCTGTCCTCCGCGACCAGGGACCGCGCGGCTCGGGCCACTGCCGCCCTGCCCAGGGTTCTGCGCGTGGACGTACATGGGGATCGGGAAGCTAGGCGGAGGCCACTCGTACCAAGGCCGGGTCACCTCCTGCCCCTCGCCGGTGTCGCGGGATCGGTCAAGCCTCTTCTTCTGCGAAAGTGGCCCAGCTCCTCCCGAGGGGCATTTCTCTTCTCCACCGCAGAAAACCTCCTGATCGGCACAAGACGGAGAGACAAGGAAGAGGAAAGAAGGAGCCAGATGCGAGAATATGGAGACGAGCAGGGGGCTCTGCCCCTCCCCACATTTATAGCTAGAGGGAGGTCAACCGTCGGCCTCCATGACCTCCAGTATTGATGGATTTTCTACATGTAGCAGGCTCTCGTCAAGTTAAACGGTTGCCGAGGCTCGAAGCGGAGACGCCCACGTCCCATCAAGCAGCTCGCGTCGACTGAGGCCGCAGGCGGTTGGGGCCTGCGGCGCTCCGCACTTGCCCTTTGGCTTCGCCTCGGAGCCAAGTCCGAGCGTGCCTTGGGCCTAGGGGCTACTATCGGCATTCTAGGAACCGGGGTACCCAGACTTGCCTGCCTGCGGTCCATCACATGGCTCCATCAATGGCTTGGTACAACCCATCTTCAGCACCAGCAGCACAAGACCCTCGCGAGGCGGATGACGTCAAGACCTCCAGAAGGTACCTTTCATCAGGATAAGATATACTAGTTGTCTCCCTTCGAATTTGGCCGTTGTGGGATCCCTTCTCGCCTTCATTTTGGGAAGAGGACCAAGGCCACTATAAATAGAGCCTAGCCACCACTGTGGAGATGGATCGGATTGGATCCAGTCCATCCTCACACCCACCAGCTCACCCAAGAACACACCTCCTGAGGTTGTTCTTCCACTGTACTCGTTCATCCTCAGCCCACCTCGAGGCTAATCCACAACAAAGCAGGAGTAGGTTTTTACACCGCAAGGTGGCCCGAACCTAGGTAAACTATTGTGTCCCATTTCCTTCCAGTTCATCGAGCTAGGTCATGGGATCAAAGAGTTGCCAGACTGGGGAGGTTGATTTCTTCGCACGCACCCCAGATTTCAAATCTATCTTTGGTCTGCAGAGCCCGGAACCTGACAGCCGCTCCCTCCAGAGATCTTGGTGTCGTCCGCCTTGCGAGGCTTGGCCCCTCGCGAGGGTCTTGTCTTCAAGGTGCTGAAGATGGGCCTTACCAGGCCGTCGATGGAGCCACGCCATGGGTCGCATTCAGGCAAGTCTAGGTACCCTGGTTCCCAGAACGCCGACAATAGCCCCCGGGCCCAAGGCACACTCGGACTTGGCTTTGATGCGAAGCAAAAGGGCAAGGGCGAAGCATCGAGGGCCCCAATCGCCTGCGGACCGAGTCGACGCGTGGCGCTTGATGGGACGTGGGTGTCTCCACTTCCCCATGCTGCCTCGGCAATCGTCCCAGGCTGACAAAAGGCTGGAGGCCACCTCCGATCCTTCGTTGCCTTCTCCTCATCTTGCTCCAGATCCCACTTTATTCCATCCGAGAGGATCTCCAGATCTGCCGAATCCATCCTCCCAAGTCCTTCGCTGATGGTGTCCGGGAAGGCAAAGTCGACTGCGCAGGCAGCAAGCTCCTCTTCCTCTCCTGCACTGACCCTCAATGCGTCCTCCATCAACGAGGAGCGACACCTCACCACTGCGCTCCCATTGACGGCGAGCGACCACAACGAGCAGAAGGAGACGGTGCTCCTGGCTGGCTCCACCGATCCACGGACCCTGGCAGAGACATTTTGTCCCTTCTTTCTCCACAATGTCTTCGCGGGGCTCATCCCACCTTTTTCCAAGTTGTTTATCGCCCTCCTCGACCGTTACTAGGTTCACGATCTACATCTCCAGCCCAACACCATCCTTCTTCTGTCGATCTTCACCTTCTACTGCGAGGCGTTCGTGGGTGTGATGCCCTCCGTTGCGCTACTCCACCACTTCTTCATCCTCCGGATGCACAACCCGACCCAGTGCTCCGGTTGTGTCTCCTTCATCGTGGTCCACAGTGGCAACATGCTCATGAGGACCGGGAAGAAGGTGGAGAACTTCTGGTGCAGGTGGGTCTTCATGGACGCCAGAAGCTCCCACGTGCGGCTGGAGTTGCCGACCGGGCTGCCGGAGAAGCTTGATCAATGGGGTCATGAGAAGCTCACCGACCCCCGGGCGGCACCGGTCCCGAGGAAGATGTAGGAGGACATGGAATCCGGGGCGCTGACGGGGGCCATGCTTGTCACAGAGTTCATGATGCAGTGCCTGGCCCCGCTCCAGGCACATTCATGCCCCATGTTGGATTTCAAGGGTGCGAAGGACGTCATCAGGCTACGCCCAGGGAGCTTGACTGGCGAAGAGCTGAGCAAGGCCATGCATACCTTGCTTGAGAAGGACCCGGGCAGCCTCTTGGCGGCCTACCTCCAACTTTACCGCCGTTGCGACAGGTGGAGCTTGTCACAACCATGCCCATCATCAACGAGCTGGGGCTCGTGCTGCCTGCGCTCCCCAACTCCCTAGTGGTGCTGTCGTCCAGCAATGACGCCGCGGAGAAGGGGGGGAGGACTCAGAGGCGACCGTGGACGACGTGGTGGAGACCTCTCCTACGTCGTAGAGCGAGCTTCTCCGCAGCCTCCCGACGACGACGATGCCGCTGAGCTCCTAGCGGAGGGATCTCCGTGTTCTTCCTGAGTCATCACGAGGTCTGGGGCCACCCCCTTGCGGAGTCTAGGTCGAGCGACAGCGAAGAAGGGCGAGGCAACATCCCTTCCTTGAGGTGACACCTTCGCCTTGCCGTCCGTCGCCGCCGCGCCGAGGCCAGCCTCCGTGTGCCCCACCGATCCTTAGGGGGCGACGAAGCCCGTGCTCAGGAAGATTGGGGGCGCCTCGGCCTTGGCCAGGAAAAGGGCGTACATCACCACCGATGAGTAAGCATCTTTCCTCGTTGTCATTTTGCCGCCCTTGATACTGTGCCCAGGATGGAGCCTGTGGTGAAGAAGAGGAAGGAGGAAGCCGGCACCCCTGAGGCAACACCATCCACCACGGCCGCGGAAACCCTGGCGCAGCCGGAGGAGATCGCCCTGCGCTCCTCCATAATGGAGCGGGCCCCTTAGAGCATGGTGGTAGGGCCTCAGGAGAAGGTCGCCTCCGTGGGCCAGCAGACTCCAGAGTCGTCGGTCCCCGTCGCATCCACGGGGGGCCCGGGTGCTCTAGAGCCCCCTGCTGCCCTTGCTACTATGGCAGCACCAGTCTAGGCAGAGGTGCCGCCTCCTCCCTAGGCCCTAGCGTTCGTGGACTGCAGCCCCCTCGCTAGGCCTGGTGCTCTAGAGGAAACCTACACCACGCTGGACCAGCTCCGGACCGATCTGCAGGGCGCCGACAGGTGCATGGCGACGGGGCGCATGGGGCTGATCTCGGTGTGGCTCCAGACCGATGCGTCTATTAGGACGGCCTAGGGCCGGGCCGAGGCTACCGCTGCGGAGGGTAGGAAGGAGGCCGGCGGAGCCGCGATAGCTCATGACGCGGCGCTGGCTGACGTAACGGCCGCCAAGTAGTGTTGCAACATGACGGAGCCCGAGCTGAAGGCCCTTAGCGAGGAGCAGGCTGCCCACATCCGTCGGCTCCAGGAATGAAAGGAAGGGCTCAAGGCCCGAGAGGGAGCGCTTGTCAACCGCAACGCCGAGCTGGCCCAGGCGACCAAGGACCAAGCTGCGGAGCGGGACCGCCTGGGCAAGCTGAAGGAGGAGGTAGACAGTGCCCAGGCATCCCATGCCCAGCATGTCTCTCAGGAGACGGCCCGGCTGGAGGCCAAGGAGAAGGCCCTCGCCGCCGCCGAGAAGGCGGCAGCCACGGGGCGCGAAGCCTTCGTCTCCCTCGAGCTGAGGTCCTGCACGGTGCTGCGCTCCCTTTACGGAGAAGGGTACGAGAAGTCACTGGTGAATCCGGAGGATGGCCTTGCTGGTCTTCTCCCCAAGCTCAGCGAGGCGCTTGAGGGCATCGCCGCCGGAGTGGGTTCCATGGTGGAAGGGGAGTGCCGCACGCTTTTCACCGCGGCCCCGATGTCTGTCTTCAACCACCTCTATCTCCGTGACTCAAGCTTCGACCTAGGTGCGCTGATCGAGCCAGTGCCTCCTGAGTCCCGCAACGCTGCTGCCGAGGCCGTGAAGAAGTAGGTGGAAACACTGTTGGAGAAGTTCCTCTATGTCGACCATGCGGCTGCGCCGACTAGAGCCGGCAGCGAAGATGGCAGCGACGTTATCGATGACGAGCTCCCCACGGCGGGTGACATCGGCAACCGAGGTGATGGCGGCGCTTCCTCCTAGTTTGACCCTGTGACATTTACCGTGCCTCGTGGAGGCATGAGAACTTCTGCTTGAACTTGCGGGACATTATGTTCTATAATAACTTGCTAGGACTCTGCGATTTCCATTCCGTGCTAGATTTCCTTTATGTTTGCCTAGTGTTCTGCGTCAGCAGGTCCTTGCCCTGTGTGTACCTCAACCGCCATTGGGGTGTCCAGATCACCAGGGCAAGGCCAAGACAAGAGGGGCTACATGACTAGTGAGGCCCCTGAGTCGCCATACACAGGGGTCCCCCTTGACATACTAAGAAACCTCATAAGGAAATGTGCGCAGCGTCTGGGTTAATCCGGAGCCCCCATACCTTTCATCCCAACTTTTGCCTAGGAGGGTCGCGAGAAGACCAGGTGCGAGAGACCTGGTGAGGTGGTGTGCGCCATGCGTAACCTGGGCGCAGCCCTCGTGCCCAGCCCCCTCGCGCGGCCCTCCCGTAGGGAAAAGTGGTGCGGTGAGGCGGGACAACGAGCCTAGTGGCCCTCCCGAGGTTGCTGCAGCCACTAGGGCGCCCTCAGTTGTTTATTTTTTGATAGAAAGACTGTATGGGTTTTGCTCTCCTGGCACTTCTGAAGATATTATAGTTCTTCATCGGTGCCATCGAACTCATCTCGGAATCACAGCTATCGAGAGGGGATAATTACCGGCAACAGAGAAGGAAACACAATCAATGCAATGCACAATATGATGCATGATCATGACATAGCAAAATGAGTGTGTTGGGCTAATGCAACTACAACCAGATGGGTTTTAGCCATTTTGAACCAAAGATTCAACCCCAAACTCATCTTATGAATTTATATAGTGCTTTATCATGTTTTGATATAAACAGCAGAGTTAAGTTGCTTTAACATGCATGAAACCAGTACAGATGGATAGATTGGATTTTTCTGATAATTTTTCATATATAATTTATCTTATTTGGAGTTACACATAATTTCCTATGAATTTTAGAAGTTCTGGGCATTTTCTGGAATTTCCTGTATAAGAATAATTCCAGTAATTAAATTACTGCGTCAGCACTACGTCAGGATGACGTCAGCAAGTCAACAATGGCTGGTTCGGGTCAAACCTGACCGGTGGGGTCCACTGGTCAGTGAGACAGACACTAATCCCGCGTTGACTCCGGCTTTGACCCGCTGCGGGGCCCGGTGTCAGTGACTCTAGGGGGGTTAGTTAGGCGCTAATGACGGTGCCACATCACCAACCACCGGAATTGGACGCCGGCGACCCAACCCCACGGCGGAGGATCGCCGGAGTTGCTCGGGACGGCGCTACAGGGGTCAGCTCGATGCGCTGGAGGCACCAGAGGGATGCCCATCCTCGCGCGTATCCAGGGGATCACGCGGGAGGCTGCGGGGTGGCCGGAGACGATGGCCACGGCAACCATGGCGGTGGCCGGAGCTCGGCTAGATGCGGGCGCGGGGCTGCAGCTCGATTCCAAGCGAACGGAGAGCACAAGCAGAAGCTACGGGGCCCTAGGAGCTCGACCAGGTGCTCGGACGCGTCGTTGGCCCTCCGTAATGACGACAGCGACAAGCGCGGCGGCGGCGAGCTTCGGCCGCGGTGGCCAGGGGGCTAGAGGAGGGATTCGACGGCGGGGAGAGAGGGGTTGGGAGCAGGAGCTCACAGGGAGGCGGCGCAGTAGGTCAGTGGGCTCGGGGACGTCCTTGACGGCACGAATGGACGACGAAGAGCTCGGGTGCCCGAGGTTGAAGACGAGGTTGGTGAGGCCGTTGCAGGGCTGCCGGTGATGCATGGCTCATCGGAGAGGACGGGGACGTCACGGTGGAGCTCGGGGGTGCGTCGGAGAGGCTCGGAGATAGCTATGGCCGTGGTGGAGCTCGTCGGCGGCGATGGCTACGTTCGGTTTCGGGAGAGAGAGCGGCAGAGGCGGGGAAGGGCGAGGGAGTGGGAGAGAGGGACCGGGGTGGCGCGTGGCGTCGCCAGGCGCGTCGAGGAGGAAGCGGCAAGCAGGAGGTGGCCGGCGCGTGCACGCGCGCATCGGGCACACGCCCTCCTGCCTACTGGCAGGAGGTTGATGACGGTGGCGGCTGCGGTGGGCTGGGCCGCACAGTGCTGGACCAGCACAGGAGCCTGGCCGGCTCTGGTGGGCTGGCTCTGGTGGGCTGCACAGGTAAGCACTTCTCTCTCTCTCTCATTTGTTTCGATTTTTCTATTTTGCTATTATGTTTTGATTTAGTAAAAATACTAAATCACTTCCAAAACTCCTGAAAATATTTGTTGGCACCTTTTGAATTATTTCCAACAGCCCTCAAATCATTTGAGAATAATCTGAGCATTTAGAAAAATTATAGCATTTAAATGCCCAAATTCAAATACTTTATGATTTAATCCAATGATCCAAAATATTCTACAAAAATGTTCACTATTTTTGGTTTGGACTCAAAGCCTTGCCAAAATTATCAAACATTGTTGAAGGCATTTTGGGTTCATTGAAAACATTTGAATTTGACCCTAGTTGAGTTCATTTGGTGCTAGGGTTTGTTCATCCCCATTTCAAATTTCAATAAATTTAGACATGATGCAAGCATATCTAGCTAGCCTAAGTGCATGCCAGACTAGGGATGTGACAACTCACCCCCACTAAACAAAAATCTCGTCCCGAGATTCAAGCGTAGGGTAAGATGAAAGGGAACGCAAACTAACATAATCTTCACGATCCGATTGTTCTTCTCGAAGATGTTGATTCATTGCATCCCTTGATCTCAATGTCTCGCTTTGAGAACTACATCCAACATAACAACGAATAGAGAGGGAGAAGTTTTAGAAGAATCAATCTTCCTGAGGTTCGAGCAACTTAGGATCATCTTAATGATCACAAGATCAACTCACGGAATGGGACATAGAAACATCTCTGGAGCTGAGAGGCAAAACATGCATCAGGAGGGACGGAAGAAACAATTTGACGAAGGTTTCAGAATAGCGAGGAAGAATTGCTATGTTTCCATAATGGGGCAACTTAGGGCGGGTGGCTCATAGAAATATTCCCTTAAGTGAATTACTTTTGATTCAGAGATCATTGAAACTCTTCATAGCAGCATATGGCAATTTACAAATGATCATTTGAAAGAAATCAAAAGAATGGCACACTCAATTTGGAAAGGAAACTATGGTTATAGAACAACTCGGCAATTGGAAGGCACATTCTAGTTGATACCAAGGATATAACCTAGTGACTAAGCGTGCTTTCAAGAACTTGAGCATTCCCATATTCATCAAAGTTTACCAACATCTATGCCAAGATCCTGGTGACACCTCGTACTACCATGATGAATAATGATGGAGGATGCAGGTGCAAAGGAGGACAACACTTTCTCAGATTTCACCGTGACGACGGCAAGGAAACAAAATCTGGATGATCGACCGAAAGACATTTAGCACTCCGCTTCTAATGTTCTCGTTGATGTACTAGGTACCACGGTCAATGCTTAAGACATCAACACGGCCATCAAGTAAAGGTCGAACTTCGGAAGCACAAGAATCCATAAGGAACAACTTGTGGAATAAGTCATATGAAATCCTCATGGGAAGTGACCAAACGGCTTAATCCAAGATACTACAATAATAGATCTTCCGACTAGGTGTGTCGGCCAACATCAACCTTGTCGGGACCCTACATCATGGATCTTGGAAAGTTCAACCATCATATCTGCCTGAGATTCGGATTCTAGTTGGTAACAGGATATTCCAGACTCATCGAGTCTAGAAGAAAATGAAGGTTTGCCAACACAAACCGTCGAGATGGCGTTGCGAGATTCTCGGGAATGAACTTTGGTAGCAAGCTCCAAAACACGAGCTGGTTCTGCTACAAACCTGTGAACACACTGTCCAAGACAAGCATGACCACATAGTAGTCTTACAACAAAACGCTACCGAGTTCAGGTGGGGGAAACCATCCATCGAGGATATCGAAGTCCTTGTGCACTTATCGATGAACTTCTTATCCTTGAGCAAATCAATCAGTGGCTTGGTGTGCTAGGGATACATATAGAATGAAGGTTGCAAGTCTCCAAACCATAGAATACTTCGCACATGTGCATGACTGACTTGGGGATGATTCCAAAGAAGCAAAACAAGCTTTCTTGGACTCACGGTGGCAACTTGCACCAAATGCACGTGAATCAGAGGAAGTCACTTCTTCCATCCAAACATATCCTTCATGAGATAGCACGAAGAAAATGCTAGCACAAGTTTCCAACAATAACTTAATGTTCAACACGAGTCATTGAGAAGATAAGAATGTTGTCGATGGGCTCAACAACAATTTATCAAAATTCCAATGGAGATGGAATTCCACAACTATGTGGACAAGGTTATAGCATTGGTCAGACCCAAAGAATATAATGGTGTATGCTCGAGGAAACCACCACGAGTACGACAACATTACGAATATCGTTGGCTCTGATTTGATTTAAGGATAGCCCACACCCAAATCAAAGTTTGGACAAGACAATAGATCCTACAATTGATCACGAGGATCAATCAATGAAGATATCATCTTTCTTCAACACACTCACAAAAAGATATCCCTTAAAATGAACTAAGCTGGCAAGCTCTTATCTTCCAACTCTCCAAGTTGTTGTTTAGCTTGACCAACTAGCTCAGGGATATCCAACACAGATTCTTGGAGAAGGGGTGGTTTATAAGAATACCAACTTGATCACAAACTCAACATATCGGTCAGGTGACAACCTGGTGATACTTCTGAGAAGATATTCGTAAAATCATGAACCACCGATATGTTACTAAGCTCGAGAACAATCTTGCTTTTCAGGGCAAGACGATATGATCAACTGAGCAAGGGTTTGACAAAATCCTAACTCATTGATCGAAAAGTGCACCAAAAATAAGGACTAGGTAGCATGATCAATCTTAGGATGATGATTCTATAACCAGCACGCTAAGAATGAGAGTATTGCCATTAACTACCAAGCAACGAGTTGCTCAGACTATTGATTTCACACATCACGGTTCACTTGTCGGTATTCCGGTTACAATAACACGAGAGCGGAGGAATGAACAATGATGGCAATAAGTATCACTGCGTCAAAAATTCATAAGAGATGGTGCAATTCCTATGATATTCTTGACATAAATAGGGTAATACTCCAAGGTAGAACAGAACAAAAGCTGGTTTGGCATTTGATCTGCGGAATACAACTACTTTGACCCAATCCTAGAAATGGATAAGGTACTGGAGTTTGTTTCTCCTAGTCATTCCAGAATAGAATGGCTTGACAGACCACAAGAATAATAGGCATCGATAACACAAATGCACAATTACTCCTGACTATCAATTGATAGACGGGGGTCGGAATACAACTAAAGAGGGACAACCCAAAAGAACATATGATTAGCTGAGTTGTGGATGCATGGATTAGTATGTCGAACAAGTTTAACATATTTCTTCCGGATAACCCATGCAGAGGAGGAAGGACTGGCAGAGTCACAATATGAATTGAGTACTCCTCAAGAGCGCCCTAGTTGTGATCTTTTGGTTAAGAGAACTTCTGCCATGATGGTTCATGGTATTCGAAGAATGATATACCACGGACCTCGAGGACTGTCGCAAGGTTACTAATATCCAAAGGTACGAGCAACACTATCAACACGAGGTAAGTAGAGTGAATCGTGGGTCAAGAACCCAAGAATAGAATGCGTACTAACTAAATGGCATCACGGGATGCTTTCGAGAAAGATGGCCAGAATCATCACACCGGGAACACAAAACATGGCTAGATTACTAGGTGACTCCCTAAAACACCTAGGGTCATAATAATAGCTCCAACATATATGTCGAGGCAATGGAGTACCTCAACAGACCGATTAGTGTGGTTAATCTGGCCCCAAGGAACATCGAGAACGGACGAAAAGGATTTGCAAATGCATCAGACTATTTGGAAACTTGGGGTGACTCGGACAGCATAACGGCTGTAAGTGCTCAAAAGATTTGAGACATCCTGCAAATTGGTGGCATAACCACTTAACATCACATTATCAGTGTTCGGAGATCAACTAAGAACACATGGAAGTAGTAGAAACTGAACTGAGGCTTTAGACCAACAATCCTACGAGTCTACGGATTAGTAACACGTGGTCCTGATGGAAAGATGAGAAGCTTAGTTCTTAATCCCTGTAGAAGAGAAGAGGATGACACAGATCAGAAGGCTATAAGGTAAAGGAGTAAAAAGAGCCTTACGTTCCCTTCCACAATCAATTCCCTTATATAACTAAAGCATTTCTAGACTCAACTTCGACCAGTTTGGCTTGGTAATCCTACAGACAGTCAGGCTTTGATACCAAAGCTGTCAGGACCCCGATTCCAAGTCACACCGATCTAGCCTGTAACACCTCATATCACTTTGCGGCCTCACGGACGGTACTCCCACGGGTGTCGCCTTACCATGGCCCGGGACCGTTTGCGCCTTTTGGCTCACGTATATGACAATGTCGCTAGCATCCATATGACAGAGAACCCGGGCCGACATGGCTAGTCGTGAACCCAAAGCGGCACTAACGTATGGGGACAGGCATACATGAATCAACATCGAACGTGTCGGTCAGCAGCGTGCGAATCCGGGCTGTAGCACTGGGCTAACAGGACTCCGGGAACCGGGCTGTAGCAGGCTAGGCAGGACTCCGGATGTCACCGCGTGACATTTCCCCAAAGGGACAAACACAGGAACGATATGAAACACATGCCGGCCAGTCAAGTGTCCAGAGCAGTAGTGCTGGGCTAGCAGGACTCCGGTGAACCGGGCTGTAGCGGACTACTATGGCTCAAGGAGGCACTAGACTACATTTCCCCATAAGAGAGGCTGCTAAGGATAGACAACTAGATTGTCGGATCCCACACATACCGAGCATTTCAATCATACACACAATATGCTCGATATGTGCAAATACAACATGGCATCACAACAAGACTCTATGACTCAGAGTATTTATTCATTAGGCTCCGAAGAGCCAGATATTACAAACATGGGTCTCATGACCCAACATTCAGAGCATACAAGTCAAAGCACATGCGGAAGCTTAACATGTCTGAGTACAGACATCTACAAATGAAAAAGGCTGAGAAGCCTGACTATCTACCAGATCCTGCCGAGGGCACAAGATCGTAGCTGAGGTATCAAGCTAAACGTCGAAGTCCACACGGAACTACTAGCGAGACCGACGTCTCTCTGCAAACATAAAATAAGCAAACGTGAGTACAAATGTACCCAGCAAGACTTACATCAGAACTATCTACATATGCATCGGTATCAACAAAAGGGGTGGTGGAGTTTAACTGCAGCAAGCCAGCTTTGACTCAGTGGCTAACCTGAACTACGACAATTACCGGCAACAGAGAAGGAAACACAATCAATGCAATGCACAATATGATGCATGATCATGACATAGCAAAATGAGTGTGTTGGGCTAATTCAACTACAACCAGATGGGTTTGAGCCATTTTGAACCAAAGATTCAACCCCAAACTCATCTTATGAATTTATATAGTGCTTTATCGTGTTTTGATATAAACAGCAGGGTTAAGTTGCTTTAACATGCATGAAACCAGTACCGATGGATAGATTGGATTTTTCTGATAATTTTTCATATATAATTTATCTTATTTGGAGTTACAGATAATTTCCTATGAATTTTAGAAGTTTTGGGCATTTTCTGGAATTTCCTGGATAAGAATAATTCCAGTAATTAAATTACTGCGTCAGCACTACGTCAGGATGACGTCAGCAAGTCAACAGTGGCTGGTCCGGGTCAAACCTGACCGGTGGGGTCCACTGGTCAGTGAGACAGACACTAATCCCGCGTTGACTCCGGCTTTGACCCGCTGCGGGTCCCGGTGTCAGTGACTCTAGGGGGGTTAGTTAGGCGCTAATGACGGTGCCACGTCACCAACCACCGGAGTTGGACGCCGGCGACCCAACCCCACGGCGGAGGATTGCCGGAGTTGCTCGGGACGGCGCTACAGGGGTCAGCTCGACGCGCTGGAGGCACCAGAGGGATGCCCGTCCTCGCGCGTATCCAGGGGATCACGCGGGAGGCTGCGAGGTGGCCGGAGACGATGGCCACGGCAACCATGGCGGTGTCCGGAGCTCCGCTAGATGCGGGCGCGGGGCTGAAGCTCGATTCCAAGTGAACGGAGAGCACAAGCAGAAGCTACGGGGCCCTAGGAGCTCGACCAGGTGCTCGGACGCGTCGTTGGCCCTCCGTAATGACGACGACAACAAGCGCGGCGGCGGCAAGCTTCAGCCGCGGTGGCCAGGGGGCTAGAGGAGGGATTCGACGGCGGGGAGAGAGGGGTTGGGAGCAGGAGCTCACATGGAGGCGGCGCAGTAGGTCAGTGGGCTCGGGGACGTCCTTGACGGCGCGAATCGACGACGAAGAGCTCGGGTGCCCGAGGTTGAAGACGAGGTTGGTGAGGCTGTTGCAGGGCTGCCGGCGATGCGTGGCTCAGCGGAGAGGACGGGGACGTCACGGTGGAGCTCGGGGCCGCGTCGGAGAGGCTCGGAGATAGCTATGGCCGTGGTGGAGCTCGTCGGCGGCGATGGCTACGTTCGGTTTCGGGAGAGAGAGCGGCAGAGGCGGGGAAGGGCGAGGGAGTGGGAGAGAGGGACCGGGGTGGTGCGTGGCGTCGCCAGGCGCGTCGAGGAGGAAGCGGCAAGCAGGAGGTGGCCGGCGCGTGCACGAGCGCATCGGGCACACGCCCTCCTGCCTACTGGCAGGAGGTGGAAGACGGTGGCGGCTACGGTGGGCTGGGCCGCACAGTGCTGGACCAGCACAGGAGCTGGGCCGGATATGGTGGGCTGGCTCTGGTGGGCTGCACAGGTAAGCACTTCTCTCTCTCTCTCTCTCTCATTTGTTTCTGTTTTTCTATTTTGCTATTATGTTTTGGTTTAGTAAAAATACTAAATCACTTCCAAAACTCCTGAAAATATTTGTGGGCACCTTTTGAATTATTTCCAACAGCCCTCAAATCATTTCAGAATAATCTGAGCATTTAGAATAATTATAGCATTTAAATGCCCAAATTCAAATACTTTATGATTTAATCCAATGATCCAAAATATTCTACAAAAATGTTCACTATTTTTGGTTTGGACTCAAAGCCTTGCAGAAATTATCAAACATTGTTGAAGGTATTTTGGGTTCATTGAAAACATTTGAATTTGACCCTAGTTGAGTTCATTTGGTGCTAGGGTTTGTTCATCCCCATTTCAAATTTCAATAAATTTAGACATGATGCAAGCATATCTAGCTAGCCTAACTGCATGCCAGACTAGGGATGTGACACGGAGTTGGTTCAACGATTGCTAAGGCGCGATGTCCTCGCACATTCGTAGTCGGATCGTCAAAGTCGACTTCCTCCAAAACAATAGCCACCATATCATCGAAAGACGGGACACCTTTGCCTCTATCAAGTGGTATCAGATTTCCAGGTTGCTTGGTGAGATCTTACAGTTTTTCATAGTTTTGATCGAGTATGTTCTTCATACCTATAGTCCACGAAAAAGCCAAAACAAATTAGGGTTATTTCATCATATCCAAACCAGTCTGAGCATTTGCATAGTCTTTTCAGTATTTTGCTTTGTTGAATTTGCGGTTGCATCGACGTGTCAAGTTGCTGGTCTTAGCGTCTAGTTTCCCTTAGAGTTTCGAGTTCTGTTCACAAGTTGTCACGCCGCCGCGGCACCATCGTCATCGCTCCTGCCATCTACCACCAGCGCTTATCCGCCACCAATCCGTATCCATATACCACCACCAATCTGTATCCATATACCACCACTGCTTCCATATACCACCACCGCTGCCATATCATACCATCATATATCCACCACCAATCAGAGTTCTTCTCATATTAGGTTTGTTTTTGAGCTCCATCTATTTTTCGATTCATGTTTCCTTGCCTGAGTAGGTTTCGAAAAAAAAGTCTGGAGACCCCCGGGCAGTTTTTAGGCCAAAATTTCGGCGACCAAAAATATTTTTTGCCTATCCTATTTTAGGTCCCAGGGAGCGTTTTGAGACACTCGCCATCATATTGATTTTTTGTCGCACTTTTTCGTCGTCGCTGCCCTGATTTCTAAAAAAATTGTCAAAAAAATAATTTCGGGCCTATCTTGTTAGTTTGACTTGGGAAAAGTTTTGAGACACTCGCCATTATAGTGATTTTTTGCAAAAAAAAAGAGGAGCGCATTTTTTTTTCAGAGTGTGCTTTTCCCTTGTTTACGTGGCGCGCCATGATTTTGTTCATGTTCTAGGCTCGCATCTCTAGTACGGTCTAGCCTAGGACCAGCACAGTACCATCGTTGAGCGTTTATTCAACTTTCCATCTCTGAATTCATTATTGCTGACCCTTTTGCTACCATATTATAAGCCTTCCCAGCTCCACATACATCTACGTCATGCGTTTGACTCTCCCTGGTAATCACTCTATCCAAGCTTTGAGAGTTTTGACTACAATGGTTGCCGATCACCACCTGCTGCTTAGTAAGAACTGGTAAGAATTTGAGATTTGCTTGACGGATTTGTGATGCCCCACCACCACAATTTTCTAGTAGTCTGTAGGATCATATTCTTGTGTGTTTCTTTTGCTGCTAACCATGGCGGGATCACAAGTCGATGAGACTGACTGGGAGAACATTACGAATAAGGAGTTGCATGATAAATTTGAGCAAATGATGACTGAACACGTGCAAGATGTGCTGAACAATTTTGAAGAGGCCTTGGATAAGATAACCGGCCTTGAGAAGACGTTCGAAAGAAAGCTCGATAACAAATTTAATGAACTGCTTGCGCGTTTTCCACAACCACCACTGACCGCACCTACCGCACCTCTGCAGCAGCAACAACAACAATGACTACCTCCACATCACGAAACAGCCCTCGGCCGAGTGAGCCGTGTCCCTCTTGTGCCTGGCCAAACTGTTGGTGGTGCTGTTGATACTTCTGTGTCTCCTGCTGCTGATGAGGAGGAGGAGGATTATGTGGGCGATTACGAGGATGAGGTTGATCAAAATCAGAACTACGAGCAACCACCTGGTCGTCCACATGCAAATAATCGCAATGGTAGGGCTCTACCACCCCTCAGGTATGAGACCATGACCATCTCCCTAAACTAAAATTGAATATTCCACCATTTGAGGGTAGATACATTCCTGATATATATCTAACTTGGGAGTTAGAAACCGAACAACGTTTTACATGTTTAGAATATCCAGAGGAGAGACGTGTTGCTGCTGCACTTTGTGCTTTCACTAGTTTTGCTTGTGTGTGGTGGTCTGAACATCGTAGATTATATTTGAATAATATTCCAACTACTTGGGCTACTTTGAAAACTGCTATGCGTACTCGTTGGGTTCCACCATATTATCAACGTGAATTACTTCAAAAATTGCAGCGTTTAAGACAAGGAAAAAAATTTGTGGAGGAATATTATCAGTAATTACAAACGGGCATGATTAGATGTGGTATTGTTGAGGATAATGAGGCTATGCTTGCATGTTTTATGGGTGGCTTAAATAGAGAGATTCAGACAATTCTACAGAATAAGGAGTATAATAATATCACTCGTTTACTCCATCTTGCTTGCAAAGCTGAAGGTGAAGTGCAGGATCGACAGGCATTTGCACGAACTAACTTTTCTGCAGGCCGACCTTCCTCATGGACACCTCGTGCATCCTCTACTTCCACACATTCTACTGCATCAGCACCTCCATCAGCTACCACCTCCAGTCGTGATACAAGAAAGCAGGCACAACCACCACTATCTGCCAAGAGCACACCTGTCGGGCCTATACAGAGCTCTTCTTCTTCTATGGCATCAACAGGGCACACATGTGATATTATTTGTCATCGTTGTAAGGGAAGAGGTCATTATGTGAGAGAATGCAAATCTCAGCATGTGATGATTGCTACTGAGGATGGTGGGTATGAGTCCGCTAGTGACTATGATGAGGAGACTTTGTCTCTTATTACACGTGAAGAACACGGTGGAGATTGTCGGCGTTCTGGGAACGGGGGTCCCCAGACTTGCCTGCCTGCGGCCCACGGCGTGGCCAGGCCAGCGGGCGGTACGGCCCATCTTCATCAGCAAGACATCCAAGACCCTTGCGAGGGGCCAAGCTTCACGAGGCGGACGACGCAAGACCTCCTCAGGAGTGGCCTAGTCAGGCAGGCTCACGAGGAGCGGAGATATCAGGGCGGGGCGAACCTCACGAGGCTCTCGTGACGTGAGCCATGACGGTCGGCACCAGGCGGGCACCAGCGCGCGTAGCGTCCTTGTTTCCTCTTTGGTGCTAAGGAGGCCAGCGCAGGCGAGGAGTACCGAGTCATCAGGCAAAGGTTGCCTTATCGGTGCAACAAGACCAAGACCAGGAGGACGGCAAGACGGAGGTCATCGTGGAGCCCAAGACGGCGTCACCACCAGAGCCTTTTGCAGGCGAAGACCGCTTTTGTCAGGATAGGTTGTACTAGTTGCCCCCCTTCAAATTTGCCTGCCGTTGTTGGCTCCCTTCCCGCTCAATATTTGGGGAGAGGACCAGGGCCTATATCAGTAGAGCTAGCCACCACAGTAGGGGCATCGAGCAGTTCACCCAGCTCTCTCCTGCTAAGTTCACCAAGTACAAGAACACCTCAACCTCAGGAGGCTGTGCTTCCCCTTGTACTGTTCTTCATCAGCCCAAGAGGCAATCCACCACCACCACGCTGGAGTAGGGTATTACACCACAACGGTGGCCCGAACCAGTATAAATCTCGTGTCTTTCTGTGTTCCGAGTTCGTCGAGTTCGACCGCGAGATCTTAGCGAGCTAGGGCGTAGATCAGTAGGAGGGAAAGACTTCGTGCGCACCCTGTGTTTGAACCTTAAGGGTTTACCGGAACCCCACATCTGACATTTGGCGTGCCAGGTAGGGGTGCGCCGGAGCTTCTTCTCCGCCAATCGGTCAAGATGTCCGGCGACCCAAGAGCTGACTCCGACCGCTGGGCAGCCTGGCCGGCCCGGGCGACGACGCCCGCTTATGAAGACCTCGACCCCGCGCTCTATGCGGGACGGGCGTCGTCCAACGTTGCGGGGCACGGGCGGCGCGGCCAGGCGTCGTGCAACCCCACCCCACGACAAGTACGAGCCGCCGCAAGGGCTGCAAGCCATGCCGCGGTAATGGCGCCGCACTCACGGCAAGAGCAGGCAAACATGCGGGCATCACTCACTGTGGCAAGGGAGCTACTGCGGTGCCGACTGATGGAGAGCGGCCGGGACGCGTTGCTGGAAAGCGTTGCTGAGCTACTGGACGCCGCGGCCTCGGGGGCGCCGCCTTTCTGCTATCGACTCCCTTCTCAGACCGTTACGGGGACTGAATGCGGCCCTCGCCGCAACCATGTGCCATCGGGCGCGCATGGGGGCTTTGTCAACACCAGCGCGGCAGGAAGCGCCGGGGGCTCCGCCGGCCCCATACCGCCCGCAACAAGCACGGGCACAAGCGTCGCCCCCCATTGTCCCGGCGAGATGCCACGCTACTATCCTTAGGATGCCATGCTGGGCCAGGAAACATGGAGTGTGGGGCACTATGGCGAGGTGTTCGGGGTAACAGCCCCGGAAGCCTACGTGCCCCGCATGACGGACCAGGAGTACACACCGGAGGACGACCCCGGCTAGTTCGTTGGAGAAGATTGGGAAGAAGGGGCACTAGGAGTCGAAGCCTTCCAGGAGCTGACGGGGAACCACCACGACCGCGTGTGCAATGATCACTACAGGGTACCCCTAATACCTCAGGAGCAAGCTTACGCTAACCATGAGACGCAGGAGGAACAGATCACCACAACGGCCGGCGTCCCCAGCTTGGCGGCCTCCCTGCCAGCAGGGGAATCATGTTGGGGGCTGCAGGAGAGGGTTCGGGAGCCAGGCCCCTCCCCACGGCGCGCGAAGCCAGGGGACACCCGGAGGTAGGCCCTCTGCCGGGGAGGCTTCGACGACCCTTCCCCCGGCAGAGGACATGTGGTTGCCGAGGGTACCGCTGGCGTCCCCTTTCCCTCTTTTGTGTCGTCCTGGTAGCCGGTTGGCTCAAAGGAGGTCAAGGGTGGCGCAAGGCGGGGCCCTCGTCGTGCGATGTGAAGCAAGGCCGGTACCTGTGAAGAAGGCCCAGTGCCTGTGAAGCTCGCCGCCCGTGACACTCTCACGTAATAATGAGTTGGGGCTGTGCACGCCCCGAAGTCTCAGGGGTGCCGGCCTCAGGCCCTGGGGCTCCCTCCCATGCCTGGTGGCAGCACTTAGCTCCGCGCTGGTGAGAAGACTTGAAGACCAGAAGACTAGACTAGGTGCCGGATGCGACCTTTTGCTTTGGATCTCTCTTTGTGTAGCATTGCTTTCTGAATCTGGATTTAAGTAGAAGTCGAGTTTTTCTCGATGCGCGCGGGGGGTGCCTTTTCTCGCTCGAGCAATTTCTTGCTTTCTGGATCTCGTTTCATCTGGAACTCATTTCCGTCGCCTTCCCCTCACGAGCTCCTCACGAGCTGGACTGCACGAAGCGCGCGCATGCCAAGTGCGAGTCAGCGCTGCAACTGGTGCTCACCTCTTGTGGGGGCCCTTCTGACGGGGCGACAAGCTCCGCAGGGTTCTCAGAAACTCGACGCCTCGCGACCCAGCTCAAAGCTAGCGCTGACTAAGGTAAACCACGACAGAAAACTCGCCCCTGGATTCACGAGTTCACAAGGGCACATACTAGATATCGCATAGGGTAGTAAAGGCTGCAACTTGCTTACATGAGGGGCTCCCCCTCTCAATATGCTCTTACAAGTTTTCCAAGGGCCACGCCCAAGTTTTGTGTACAGGGTGAAACGACAGGAGAACATGGGGTCAGCCAGAAATGTCACTCGCTACATCACCCTCGGACGCGTCACTCGCGTCGTCATCATCTTCGCCGGCACCGTCGCCGCCGTTGGCAACGCCCCCATCGCCGTCGTCGACCACGTCGCCTTCATCTGCGACGACCATCACCGCGTCGTCCTCCGAAGTGAAGGCCCTGACCAACGCGTCCACATTGTCCTCAACCCAACGCGCCAAGTTGCCCCGGACGGCCGTGGGTACGGGGGCGATGGCGGCGTCGAAATCAAAGTCGGAGTTGGCATTCAGAAGGTGGCTGAAGACACGGGAGAAAGCGCACTCAAGCAGGCCACAACCCCTTTCCTCCACAAGATGGTGAGCTCTATCAGATCGGGCCTCCAGGCGTGTCACCACCTCGGTGAAGAAGGTCAGGTGGCTGGCATAGTCGATCGGGTGAGGGGCCGGTGCATCCTCGTCGCAAGTATGGCCCAGGGCGGTATTGGCCCTGTTCCGGAGATCCTGAAGCATGGGGGCATGCTCGCGCTCCAGCGTTCGTCGTTGGAGCACTTCCTCCCTGTTTTGCCGCGTGACGGCCTCAGCATCATCAACCCGCTTTGGAAGAGAAACCAGCTCGGCGCGGGCGGACGCCCAGTCCGCCTGCGCCGTAACCAGGGCGACAGCCCTGGCCTTCGCATGCCTCTCGGCCTCATCCAACCTGGGCCTGAGGGCAGCGGCCCTGCCCGCATCCTCCGCACCCGCGAGCTTCAGCTTCAAGTTGTACCTACCCTCCAGGTCTTCGCGAACCTCGGCCACCCGGCGATCGACCTCCTCCTCGACACTGGCCTCGCGAGCCCCGACGACATCTTCTGCTTGAGCAACTTGACGCTCCCTCGTCTCCAGTTGCTCGAGCTCGAGGCTGCGCTCCACGGCTTCCAGGGCCAGCGCCTCCTCGCGCTTTCCGGACCCCCTCTTCCTCCGCGGGGGTCCCCCTCAGCGATGCAACAGCGGCCCTGCGCGCCTCCACCCGCTGCTCAAGGGACGCGCTCCAGGCCTGGAGCTCCCACGCGTGCTTCTCCGTAGACTCGCGATGGCGGTCAGCCTCGCGAGCCTCTTCCAAGGCTCGCGAGCGAGCTTCATGGGAAACCTTGAGGGACGCCTCGGCCTTCGTGTTCTCATGGTCACACTGATAGCAAGTGAGGTTGATGGCCACCCTCAGCTTGCGCCGCTCCTCCACCAGCCGGAGAACTTCAGCCTCGAGCCACGAGTCGACACCTGCGAGGTCTTCACCCGCTCGTGACGAACTACGCTCCGCCCGTGCTCGAGCTCGAACGGTCGGCCCACCTCGTCCTCTACCTCGGGGGCTGCGGGCGGGGCGCCAAGCGGCGCACCACCTCCCGACAGGGGGCTGGGGGCTGGCACCGTGTCGGACACTGGGGTGCGCGCGAAGTCTTTCCCTCCTACCGATCTACGCTCTAGCTTGCTAAGATCTCGCGGACGAACTCGACGAACTCGCAACACAGAGAGACACGAGGTTTATACAGGTTCGGGCTACCGTTTTGGTGTAATACCCTACTCCATTGTGGTAGTGGTGGATTGCCTCTTGGGCTGATGACGAACAGTACAAGGGAAGAACAGCCTCCTGAGGTTGAGATGTTCTTGTGGCTAGGCTCTCGATTGGGTTGGATCAAGCTAAGATGAGATGCCCCTACTATGGTCACTAGTCCTATTTATAGAGGCCCTGGTCCTCTTCCCAAATATCAAGCGAGAAGGGAGCCAACAACGGCGAGCGAATTTGAAGGGGGGCAGCTAGTACAAGCTATCCTGACAAAAGTGGTCTTCGCCTGCGAAAAGCTCTGGGGTGACGCCGTCTTGGGCTCCATGATGACCTCCGCCTTGCCGTCCTCCTGGTCTTGGTCTCGTTGCACCAATATGGCAACCTTTGCCTGATGCCTCAGTACTCTTCGCATGTGTTGGCCTCCTTAGCACCAAAGAGGAAACAAGGACGCTGCGCGCGCTGGCGCCAGCCTGGTGTCGTTCGTCATGGCTCACGTCACGAGAGCCTCGTGAGGTTTGCCCCGCCTGGATATCTCCGCTCCTCGTGAGCCTGCCTACCTTGGTCACTCCATAGGAGGTCTCGCGTCGTCCGCCTCGCGAGGGTCTTGGATGCCTTGTTGATGAAGATGGGCCGTACGGCCTGCTTGCTTGGCCACGCTGCGAGCTGCGGGCAGGCAAGTCTGGGGACCCCGTTCCCAGAACGCCGACAGTAGCCCCCGGGCCCAAGGTGCGCTCGGGCTTGGCTTCGCGGCAAAGGCAAGGGTCAAGTTCGGAGCACCGCGGGCCCCAAAAGCCTGCGGCCTCTATCGACGCATGGCGGTTGATTGGACATGGGCGTCTCCGCTTCCCCACGCTGCCTCGGCAACTGCTTTCCCTGACAAAGGCTGGCGCGGGCAGTTCTTTCCTTCATTGCTTCTTCCTTGCCTCGCTACAGATCCCCTTTCTCGCTCTTCGCCACCGCTGTCTCCAGATCTGCTCCATCCTTGCTCTGCATCTGCCACCCATGGCGCCGCGCAAGGTCAAGACCTCCTCTGCACCGGCTTGGTATGAGCCGGCTCTCGAGGCGCCCACCATCTCGGAGAAGAGCCTCGCCTCCGTGCGTCTGCTGATGGCGGGCGAGAGCAAAGAGTGGGGTAAGACGAAGCTCCGGCTCGCGTCCAACGAGCCGGAGCCTGAGGGGAGCACCTTTTTCCCCTTCTTCTCGAGCAGCGTCGCCGTTGGGTTGGTTCCTCCCTTCTCTGATTTATTTTATGAAGTCCTTGACCACTATGGGCTGCAGGTGTTGCATCTCCATCCCAACTCTGTCCTCCTCCTGTCCATCTTTGCCTACTACTGTGAGGCGTACCTGGGCGTTATGCCGTCCGTGGCGCTCCTGCGCCATTTCTTCTTCCTCCACATCAGCAGCGAGCACACCTCCGGGTGCGCTAATTTTGTCGCATGCGGCAAGGCCAACTCGATCTCGAGCACCGGGAAGAGGGCCGACAACATCCGATCCAAATGGGTCATGATGGATGCCGAGCGCGCCGACCCGCGTCTGGCATTGCGAACAGCGGCGCCCCCTCCCAGCAGGGGTGGCCCAAGGTGGAGCTCGTCGACGAGCGGGCATCGTTGGTGTTGGGGCAGAGGACCTCAGGCCGGGCAACTCGAGGGCGGCCAAGGTAACGGGGGCGATGCTCCTGAGGGAGTTCTTGATGCTGCGGGTTGCCCCACTCTAGGCGCACGCGCGCCTCCTCTGGGAGCTCGAAGAAGAGGAGAACAAGACCCGCCTAAGGCCAGGGGACCTGCCTGGCGATGAACTGGGCACCGTCCTGCGCCTCATAGTCGGGGACAACCAGGAATTCCCGCCTAGCGCCTTCGTTCCCCTGTTCCAACGCAGGGACCGGGAGGAATTCGTCGCCCCCAGGCCGACTTCTGATGCGCCTGGGCTGGTGCCGCCAACGCTTTCGGGAGTTCCTACAGTGCAGAAACCGGTGGAGGTGTCTTCTGGTGAGTCTCGCAGAGAGGGAGAAGAGGAGGTAGACTCGGAGAAGACCCTGGAAGAGGTGGGGGAGACTTCCCCCTAAGCAAGGCCGAGATTCTCCGCGCCCTTCCTGATGATGCCGAGGCGGACGCCTTCCAAGGGGAGAGGGAGCAACCCCTCATCCCGATGAAGGGTAGGTCGTCGCTGATAGCCCATGGTGCCGCCTCCGCCCTGGCACCTCCTGGAGCTGGCTCTGGCACTGCCTCTACTCCGCCTGGCGCCGCCGGAGCCCGAACGCCTGCTCCTCAGGTCCCGAAGTTGTCAGGCTTCAAGCTTCCCAAGCGGTCAGTGGAATACATCACAGTGGATCGGTAAGTGTCTCAAGCTACGCCTTGTCCTTGTTTGTGCTTGTTGTTTCCTGATACTCGCCCCTGGTTGATCAGGCCGACATTTTCGGCGAAGAGGAGGAAGGAAGACGCAGCGGCCGTGCCTCCCGCAGAGAAAGGAGGCAACAGCGCCCGCATCTCCCCGGCCCGATCGTCCTCGCGAGGCTAAGAGGAGCATCGCCGTGTGGAATCAGCCCCCATGGCACCGCTGGCTCCGGAGGTGCCGGTACTTGGCGCGGCTGATGAGGTCCCAGGTGCTCCCGAACCCGCGGTCTCCCAAGCCCTGGTGATGATGTCGCTTCCTCCCACTGCTGCACCTCCACTCCCTGGTTCTTCTGCTCCTACTGCCATCTTGGAGCGTGCCCTTTCGGAGATGACCCAGCTGCAGGCGGATCTGCTGAGCGCGGACTCGTGCCTGGTGGCCGGGCGTCTGGAGATGGCCTCTGGCTGGCTTCACTCCGACCTGGCAGTTCGCGCGGTGCTGGGCCAGGCTGCTGCGGCTTCCAAGAAGGAGAAGCAAGGAGCCGCCAGCACTGCAGCCTATCGTGAGGCGGCGCTAAAAGATGCCAAGGCCGCCCGTGACCACTGCCAAGTGCTGGAGGGCGAGTTGCAGAGCCTGCGCGACAAGCACGCCGAAGAGGTGCGCTGCCGCCAAGCGAAGGAGGAGGAGATGAAGGCCCGGGAGGAAGCCGTCGAGAACAGTGATGCTGAATTGGTGGAGATGGGGAAGAAGAAGGCCACGGAGCGCAACCTCTGGGAAGAGTTGGAGCAGAAGATGGGGACGAGGGAGGCCGACCTTGATGCCAAGGCGCGAGTCCTGGCCGAAGACCGCGTGGCCTTTGCCGATCTCAAGAAGAGATCTCGCAAGGCGCTGGACACGCTCTACGAGCACGCCTGGAGAAGCCTCTGGACACCGACAAGGATGGCCCCGCCCAGCTGCTTCTTCTCGTGGTGAAGGCGCTTGAGGAGATCGTTGATGGTCTCGGTCCCATGGCGGAGGCAGAAGCTCGCGTCCTGTCTTCAGCCGCGCTGACTCACGTCTTTAGCCACCTGCACCTTCGCGACCCCAACGCTTGCCTTGACGAGCTGCTGGAACCTGTAGCTGAAGATCAATACGAGGCGGCTGCCGCGGCTGTGCAGGATCAGGTGGGGGCCTTGCTGAGGAGGTTCCGCGGCTTTGTATCCGCTGCTCTGTCCGGCGTCGTCGACCTTGCGGCTAGTGGTGAAGGTGAAGACAAAACCGCTCACGGGGAAGCGCCTTCCGCAGGCGACGGCGACGTCTAGAGGTGACCTGCGGCCATTCTTCCCGTTCCGTTCCTGCAACATGTATCAGGCCTCGTGGAGGCATTTAGACTTTTCATTTGGTATTGTGAGGACAATATGCTTGTAATATTTGCTTCGAGATTTTGCGATTTCCTTCCTATTTGCTTTGCGTTCTGCGTCGGCAGAGCCCGCCCCCGCGCATACCTCAACCGCCATTGGGCCGACCGGAGACTAGGACGGACCAAGGAGTGAGGGGCTACGTGACCAGTTAGGCTCCTGAGTCGCGATGCCCAGGAGTCTCCCTTGACGCGCAAACAAAATATAGGGAGAGTTCGTGGGGATAGATTAATGTTCTACCTCGGCAGAGCCCGGCCACGCGCATACCTCAACCACCATTGGGCCGACCGGAGACCAGGACGGACCAAGGAGTGAGGGGCTATGTGACCAGTTAGGCTCCTGAGTCGCTATGCTCAGGAGTCCCCCTTGACGTGCAAACAATTTCCATAGCTGCCCTCACCGAGGCCTCGGGAGGGGCGCGCGATGACCAGGTCTAGGGGACCTGGTTGGGTGGCGTGCGCTTGGGCGTGACCCGAGCGCAGCCCCCGTGCCCGGCTCTCCCGAGGGAAGGCGTTGCGGTAAGGCTGGGTGCTGAGCTCTGGGCTGCCTGAGGTTGGCACGACCGTGGGGTCGCCCTTAGTTTTTTATCACCAGCGTGGAGCATAGTGCTTCCGCTTGTGCATGGGCATAGCCGCTCCTCGGCAGTGTCGACAGCCAGCACGGAGCATGGTGCTTCCACTTGGGCGTGGGATGGGGGCCCCCTCCGGGAGGAGCCCCCGGGGCGTGTATAGCCCCGTCCTGACACGTGGCTTGCACGGCAGGGCTGCGAGGTGTAACTGGGCACTCGTGAGCCAGCGCGGGACTCACGAGGCCCTACCTCAAGGCTGGTTGCGCCTGGTCTTGAGTCTTGGTGACTGTAAGTTCCTGCAGGGCGGTTAGATGCAAGCACTCTACGTCCTCAGGTCCCGGCCCTCGAGCGAGCTCAGCCGCCACTGGTATGCCAGGTCGCGACGCCGTGGTCAAGGCCAGGGGGTGAGGGCTGGAGAGCCAGTAAGAGCTCCTGAGTCGCGATGCTCAGGAGCCCCCCTTTTAACGTGCAAGCGAATTGCATAGGATGAACAGACCCGTGGCGGGCGGCAATCGAGCAGGCGATAGCCGTTGGCAGGTTAAGCATGGAGAGCAGATCAACTTGGATAAATGCTGGAAGATACATGCCACTGGGTCCGGCCCGAGCGGCTTGGGGATGATGCAGCCCGAGGGGCGCCCCCAGCAAGGTAAGCTAAAGACATAAGCGAAAGGGATACATGCCACAGGGACGGACCCATGTGTCCTGGGAATAATGTAGCCGGAGGGGCGCTCCCAGCTTAAACGAGCTTGGAAGATGTCACCTGGTTCTGTGGACGAACTAGAGTTGGTGCAGCTGAAGGCGCGCGTTAAAGAAATGACTCCTCATGAGGCACCGGAGCACTGAGCCTCGGGAGGCTCTGGGGGCTCCGGAGGTTCCCTGAAGACCGTCTCCATCTCCTCCAGAACGGCGTGGTATCTGGCCTCCTGAGCCGCTAGGATACGCCGCATGTTGCGCTGATAGGCCGACGCCACGCTCGGCAAGCTGAAGGGCATGCGAACGTAGCTGTGCGTAGGGCCCTCGCATCGGCCCACACGCTATGGCCAGAAGCGCTCCTGAGATGCGGCCCTGTTGAGCCCGGGGACGTCGATGCATACACGTAGCCCAGCATCCTCGCCAGGATGCGGAGCTGCCCCTCGTGAGCGGCTATCGCCGCGCATGGCCCTTGCATCTTGCAGTTCCTGTGTGGTCTTGGTGATGAACTCTTGAGTGGTGGGCACTCCTTGCCCTGTGCTCTCCTGAGGAACATGTGCCGCGAAGCATGCTTCCAAGTGGTGCCCAAGCGCCTCCCTCGTGAGGTTGGCAAGGTTTAAGGCCCTCCAGAAGAGAGCCCCCGAGCCTTGCCCGAGGAGGGTGCCGGGCGCGCTTTCCTATGCGATGGAGGGAGGCGCCCCTGGAGCGGGCGCTGATCCTGATGAGGCTCCTGCCGCGACGCCATCCTCCTGAGGTCCTGCACGGCGCGACTGCTTCTTCTTGGGGATGGTCTCCGGAGGGCCTTCACTTCTGCTGTCGAGGTCGTCGATCGCTGCGTCTTGAAAGGCGCGCTCAAGGGAGCACACCACATCCCTCTCTTCACACAGGACCGTGATGATTCCTCCGCTTCCTGGCATCTTGAGAACGTTGTAGCAATGATGAGTGACTGCCATGAACTTGGCCAGGGCTGGATACCCGAGGATAGCATTGTATGGCAGGCGGATGTGCGCGACGTCAAAGTCGATGAGCTCGATGCGGTAGTTCTTGCGCTCCCCGAAGGTGACAGGAAGGCGGACCTGCCCTATCGGTGTGGTGGAACCATCGGTCACTCCTGAGAAAGGCTTGGTTGGCTGGAGCTGCTCATATGGCACTTGGAGGTTGTCAAACGTGTGGACGGACAGGACGTTGAGCCCTGCGCCGCCGTCGATGAGAGTCTTGGTGACCTGCACATTGCTGATGGCTGGGGAGCACAGCATGGGGAGGGCGCCAGCGGTGGCTGCGCACTTGAGCTGATCTGCCAAGTTGAAGGTGATGGCACATTGGGACCACCTGAGCGGGCGCGTGGCCTCGAGCTTGGGGAGCACCGCGTTCACCTCGCGAGCGAACTGTTTGAAGATGCGTTGAGAGGCTGGGGCCTGGGCGAAGCCCAAGATGCAGGCGATCGCACGCGGCTCCTAGAAGCCCCCAGCCCCCTCGTCCTGGTGGTGATCGTCATTCCTTCTTGGTGGTGGCAGCGGGGGAAGACTAGTGTTGCCCTGGGGGGCGATCCTCACGAGGTTGGTCCCTCCAGCGCCCTCGCGAGGTTGGTCCTGCCAGCGGTCCTCACGAGGCCGGTCGCGCCACTCCTGGCGCGGGCCACGGTCGTCCCAGCGTCCGCCTCCACGTCCTCCTCCGCGGCCGTAGCCCCGGTTGTTGCGCTCGAGGCGTCGACCGTAGCGTCCTTCTCGTATGGCTTTGAGCTCTTGACAGTCGCTGGTGTTGTGGGTGTTCAGGTTGTGGAAGGCGCAGAATGGTCGGCCGTTCTTGGATGACTCGGGCTGATCTCTGCCCCGCTTGGTGTCGGGCTCTGCTGCGAGCACAACTACCTCCTTGCACTTCAAGTCCTTGGCCTTGGCCTTCTTCTCCTCCGCTCCTGCAGCTGGTAGCTCGAGGAGAGAAAGGCGCCCCTCCTCAGCTCTTGCGCACTTGGTCGCCAGCTTGAACAGCTCCTGAGATGTGCAGAGCTCCTCGTGGATGGCGAGCTCTTCCTTCATTTTGACGTCACGGACGCCATCGAAGAACGCAGAGATGATGGCCTCGTCCGTGACCTTGGGGATCTTGAGGCAGGTGTTGTTGAAGCACTGGATGTACTTCTGGAGGGTCTCTCCTGGTTGTTGCTTGATGTGGCGCAGATCGCCCCGGCTGGCGGGCGATCACGAGTGCCCTGGAAGTTGGCGACGAAGCGGTCGCGCATCTCGTCCCAAGAGGAGATCGAGCCGTGCTGCAGGTTCAGGAGCCAGGAACGAGCTCCATCCTTGAGATCCATGGGAAACCAGTTAGCCATGACCTTTTCGTCGCCGTTGGCCACTTTGATGCTCAGCTCATAGAGCTACAGGAACTCCGCGGGGTCGGCGGTACCGTCGTAGCGAGGAGGCAGATCTGGCTTGAACTTGCCTGGCCAGGCGACGCTACGCAGCTCGGGATTGAAGGCGCGGCAACCGTCCGTGGTTGCCGGGGCCCGCTTCGGAGGTGGAGCTTGGTCTTGACGATGTCCATGCTGCGCCGCCGCAGGCGGCGCGCGGTCTTGACGAGGTGGCGCGGAGAGCACTGGTGCAACTTCTCGAGGCCGCGGGATTTCTTGGCAGCTTCTCTCTTTGCGTGCGGGCGCCGGGCGTGGCGGATCACACCGCGGAGCCGCGCGCCTTGGTGCCAAGGCGCCGTCTTGAGGCTGAGGTGGTGCAGGCACGCCATGAGCCCTGTCGCCCGCGGCTGGCTGAGGGGGAGGCAGAGAGTGGGACGGCGCCGGAGAGTCCCCTGCGGCGCGGACGAGCTCGGCGACGCGGTCGAGCCACTCATCGTAGAGGTCGTCGACGGGGCAGTAGCACAGGAGCTCGTTCGGCGCGATGAGCGCGGCCCATGCACAAGCGGAAGCACTATGCTTCGTCGTTCTCCGTGGGAGCGCGGTGCGCATGAGATGAAGAACCAGCAGGGGTAAGCGATGGAGTAGCGGTGCGGCCGTCCTGCCGCACCGAAGGATGCAGCGAGCATGCCTGCTGGTCGTTCCCCGTCGGGCCGGTGGCAGCGTTGGAGGCGGGAGACGGAGAACGACGAGGTGGCCCGCCAACAGGAGCCGTCTGAGCGACGCGGGCGGAGAGGGCAGCGCGACGCTCAGCTCGAGCACGGCGAGCGTCCGCCATGGAAACGACGGAGCGATGGAGCGACGAACTGATGGAAGGGAAACTACGCCGCACCCCTACCTGGCGCACCAAATGTCGGATGTGGGGTTCCGGCAAACCATTAAGGTTCGAACACTGGGGTGCGCGCGAAGTCTTTCCCTCCTACCGATCTACGCTCTAGCTTGCTAAGATCTCGCGGACGAACTCGACGAACTCGCAACACAGAGAGACACGAGGTTTATACTGGTTCGGGCCACCGTTGTGCTGTAATACCCTACTCCAGTGTGGTGGTGGTGGATTACCTCTTGGGCTGATGATGAACAGTACAAGGGAAGAACAACCTCCTAAGGTTGAGGTGTTCTTGTGGCTAGGCTCTCGATCGGGTTGGATCAAGCTAAGATGAGATGCCCCTACTATGGTGGCTAGTCCTATTTATAGAGGCCCTAGTCCTCTTCCCAAATATCGAGCGGGAAGGGAGCCAACAATGACGGGCGAATTTGAAGGGAGATAGCTAGTACAAGCTATCCTGACAAAATTGGTCTTCGCGTGCAAAAAGCTCTAGGGTGACGCCGTCTTGGGCTCCATGATGACCTCCGCCTTGCCGTCCTCCTGGTCTTGGTCTCATTGCACCAATATGCCAACCTTTGCCTGATGCCTTAGTACTCTTCGCCTGTGTTGGCCTCCTTAGCACCAAAGAGGAAACAAGGATGCTGCGCGCGCTGGCGCCCGCCTGGTGCCATTCGCCATGGCTCACGTCACGAGAGCCTCGTGAGGTTTGCCCCGCCTTGATATCTCCGCTCCTCGTGAGCCAGCCTGGCTAGGCCACTCCAGAGGAGGTCTCGCGTTCTCCGCCTCGTGAGGCTTGGACCCTCGCGAGGGTCTTGGATGCCTTATTGATGAAGATGGGTCGTAATGCCTGCTTGCTTGGCCATGCTGCGGGCCGCAGGCAGGCATGTCTGGGGACCCCCGTTCCCAGAACACCGACACACCGCACCTGACGTCAGCCAGTCCTCGCGAGGAGCCCGAGCCAATCGGGGCTCGCTGCTTGAAGAGGAGCCGAAGATTGAAGCCAACCAGCTACTGTCCACGAGCAAAGGAGGAGTCTTGGGCACGCCCGCCAAGCTCCACGCCAGACTGTGGGGGAGGGGTAACCAAGCCGCGGGCTCAGCGCACCACGAAGGTGGAAATGCTCCCTCAACCGACCCTGCTCCAGGGGCGGTAGGCAGACCAGGAACGCTCAAGGCCGATGGGGGAGTTGAGGAAGGAGGAGGCCGCTTCTCAGAAGACGCAACAGCTTCAACGGAAGGAGCCCTGAAGGACTGATGTCAGGATAAGAAGACTACACGCAAGAAGCCATGACAATAAGAAACTTACGCGTCAATGGCGATGTACTTTCGTTGCTTTAACGGCCCGAAGATATTTCTGCCGCTAGGGGATCCTTTCCTCTTACGGAGCTCCTCGAAGTCCACGCAAAGACGACCGAAGCGCTGGACGTGACGGCCGGTGCGCGGCGGGGCCGGAGAAGAGCTTCGAAGGATGGCTTCAGGGGTGCCCGGTTGCGGCGAACAGCCGAGCACCGTCTCACCACAACCTCCCAAGGCTCCTGGAGCCTTGGCCTCGGGAGCCGCAGGCCGCGTCTCCTCAGTGACCGACGCCTCAGGAGGGGGGTCGTAGGCCCCCGAGAAGACGCCACAGGACCACCACTCGGCATGTGCTCCTCAGCACTCGAGCCACCAGCCCCCGTCAGAGCTCGCCCTCCCGCACCTTCACCTGGGGCGAGGTCGGCACCGGCGGAGAAGAAGGGAACCACGACGACGGGAGTCTCGCGGGACCCCACCAGGCCGATTGGGCGCAGCCCCCACTCATCAAAGGAAGGCATGCTCGCGGCAAATGTGGCTTTGTTCTCACAGCGGTACAGTAGACAGCTATTCCTGGGCATCTCGTCCGGCAGAGGGACACTCGATAGGACCGTGAGCACTGTGT
Organism: Triticum aestivum; assembly: GCF_018294505.1. Lineage (NCBI taxonomy): Eukaryota > Viridiplantae > Streptophyta > Magnoliopsida > Poales > Poaceae > Triticum > Triticum aestivum. The sequence continues at coordinate 253,420,541 of NC_057805.1, forward strand.
GCCGTGCCGCAAAAGGAAGCCCCTTCTCCTGAAACCTCATATGGTCATGGCTGCTGAGCAAGTCCCACATCGGGCGGGAGTGGCATCGAAGTGGAGCGACTCGACGCTTGACGAACTCCTTCACCACCATAGGCACAGTCACGCCGCGGTCCTTCAACCACCTCAGCCTGGCCCAGACGGTGGCAAGGCGGGGGCTCGTGAGCTTCTGATGGCCCCAGCGGGAGTTTGGAACAGCAGGCCCCGCCGGAACATGGAGGAGAGGGCTGAGCACGCCGACGTCAACAAACATCCATCGTATACGGAACTCGCTCGTGGATGAAGGAAGCTCGAAGTCAATCCCCGCGCCCGCTGTCACGGCCATAGTTTGGAAGCCCACGCACCCCGAGCTCTGCCGGGGACCGGTCAGATGCAATGAGAAGAAATGGCGGAGGAGGGCCACGGAAGGAGCGATGCCCACCATGGCCTCACACAAGAAGGCGAAGACGGCAAGAAGGGTCACAGATTGAGGGTCGAGATGAAGCATGTGGATCTGATAATGCTCGAGCACCGCGTTGAAGAAGGCAGAGAAGGGAGGAATCAGGCCAGCCCAGAGGGCATCTATGAAGATCGGGACCTCAGTGGCTGCCCGCGCCATGCGAGTATGAGACACGGGCCAAGCCGCCATCTCTCTCCACTCGTTGAAACCGGAGGCAAGCATGGGTCGCACCTTATCCATGGCCTCGTCGTTGAGCACCCGAGGCCGGCCGAGCGCTGGCTCAAAGGACAGAGGCGCGGTTGGCAAAGACAGAGGTTTCTTCCCCTTTTCAGCCTGTTTCGGCGCCATGGCGATGAAGCAGGCGGAGCGCAAGTCAGATTGGAAGGGCAAAGCAGGGCCTCGAGGTAGCAGGGAGATTGGAGGACCAGGGCCTATATAAGTAGAGCTAGCCACCATAGTAGGGGCATCGAGCAGTTCACCCAGCTCTCTCCCGCTAAGTTCAGCAAGCACAAGAACACCTCAACCTCAGGACGCTGTTCTTCCCCTTGTACTGTTCTTCATCAGCCCAAGAGGCAATCCACCACCACCACACTGGAGTAGGGTATTACACCACAATGGTGGCCCGAACCAGTATAAATCTCGTGTCTTTCTGTGTTGCGAGTTCGCCGAGTTCGACCGTGAGATCTTAGCGAGCTAGGGTGTAGATTAGTAGGAGAGAAAGACTTCGCTTGCACCCTGAGTTCGAACCTTAAGGGTTTGCCGGAACCCCACATCCGACAGACATGATTTTGAACATGAGATGCAATACATGGCTCCTGAAGATGCTGACAGGTATGAATGTTTAGTTGCTCAACGTGTTTTGAGTGTGCAGGTTACACAAGCTGAGCAAAATCAGAGGCATAATTTGTTCCATACAAAGGGAGTTGTGAAGGAACGTTCTATTCGCGTCATCATAGATGGAGGGAGCTGCAACAACTTGGCTAGCATGGAGATGGTGGATAAGCTATCTCTCACCACAAGACCACATCCACATCCTTATTACATCCAATGGTTCAACAACAACGGCATGGTTAAGGTAACACGTACTGTTCATGTGCATTTTAGTATCTCTACATATGATGATTATGTTGATTGTGATGTGGTACCCATGCAAGCATGTTCCTTATTACTTGGTAGACCATGGCAATTTCATAAAAATTTTGTACACCATGGTAGAAACAATCAGTATACTCTTGTTCATAAGGATAAACATATTACTTTGCTTCCTATGTCTCCTGATTCCATTTTGAAAGATGATATTAATAGAGCTAATAAAGCAAAACAGGAGCACAACAAGAGTGAAAATCATTTTGGGGCAAAAGAATTTGAGCAACAAATGAAGCCTAATAATAAACCATCTAGTGTTGCTTCTGAAATTAAATTGGAAAGTCCATGTTTACTTGCCACCAAATCTGATATTGATGATCTAGATTTCAGCAAATCTGTTTGATATGCTTTTGTGTGCAAAGAGGCCTTATTTTCATTGGAGGACGTGCCTTCCTCTTTGCCTCCTGCTGTTACTAACATTTTGCAGGAGTTCGCTGACGTCTTTCCACAAGACGTGCCACCGGGATTACCACCTATTCGAGGGATTGAGCATCAGATTGACTTAATTCCCGGTGCTTCGCTACCCAACCGTGCACCATACCGTACCAATCCAGAGGAGACGAAGGAGATTATGCGTCAAGTCCAGGAGCTGCTCGACAAAGGTTATATTCGCGAATCCCTTAGTCCTTGTGCCATTCCTATTATTCTAGTGCTGAAAAGGGATGGTACATCGCGTATGTGTGTTGATTGTAGAGGCATTAATAATATTACTATTCGTTATCATCATCCTATTCCTAGGCTAGATGATATTCTTGATGAATTGAGTGGCTCTACAATATTCTCCAAAGTTGATTTGCGTAGTGGATACCATCAAATTCGTATGAAAAATGGGAGATGAATGGAAAACTGTATTTAAAACTAAGTTTGGTTTATATGAGTCGTTAGTCATGCCTTTTGGGTTAACTAATGCACCTAGTACTTTCATGAGATTAATGAACGAAGTTTTACGTGCTTTCATTGGACGATTTGTGGTAGTCTTTTTTGATGATATACTGATTTATAGTAAATCTTTGGAGGAACATTTGGAACATTTACGTGTTGTTTTTATTGCTCTACGTGATGCATGTTTGTTTGGTAACCTTGGAAAGTGCACCTTTTGCACCGACCGAGTATCTTTTCTTGGCTATGTTGTTACTACACAGGGAATTGAAGTTGATAAAGCCAAGATTGAAGCTATTGAGAGTTGGCCGCAGCCCAAAACAGTCACACAAGTGAGGAGTTTCCTTGGCCTCGCTAGTTTCTATAGGCGTTTTGTGAGAGATTTCAGCACCATTGCTGCACCTCTCAACGAGCTTAAAAAGAAGGATGTGCCTTTTGTTTGGGGTACCGCACAGGAAGAAGCCTTCACGGTATTGAAAGATAAGTTGACACATGCTCCTTTACTCCAACTTCCTGATTTTAATAAGACTTTTGAGCTTGAATGTGATGCTATTGGAATTGGATTAGGAGGTGTGTTATTACAAGATGGCAAACCCGTTGCATACTTTTCTGAAAAATTGAGTGGGCCTAGGATGAACTATTATACTTATGATAAAGAATTATATGCTCTTGTTCGGACCTTAGAAACATGGCAACATTATTTATGGCCCAAGGAATTTGTTATACATTCTGATCATGAATATTTGAAACACATTAAAAGTCAAGCAAAACTGAACCGTAGACATGCTAAATGGGTTGAATTCATTGAGACTTTCCCTTATGTCATTAAACACAAGAAGGGTAAAGAAAATGTTATTGCTGATGCATTGTCTCATCGTTATACTATGCTTTCACAACTTGACTTTAAAATATTTGGTTTGGAGATCATCAAAGATCAATATGTGCATGATGCTGAATTTAAAGATGTATTGCAGAATTGTAAGGAAGGGATAACTTGGAACAAGTTCGTCGTTAACAATGGATCTGTGTTTCGTGCTAACAAGCTATGCATTCCAGCTAGCTCCGTTCGTCTTTTGTTGTTGCAGGAGGCGCATGGAGGAGGCTTAGTGGGACACTTTGGCGGGAAGAAGACAGAGGATATACATGCTACACATTTCTTTTGGCCAAAGATGAGACGGGATGTTGAGCGTTTTGTTGCTCGCTGCACTACATGTCAAAAAGCTAAGTCACGGCTCAATCCTCATGGTTTATATATGCCTTTGCTTGTACCTAGTGTTCCTCGGGAGGATATATCTATGGACTTTGTTTTAGGTTTACCTCGAACAAAGAAGGGGAGGGATAGCATATTTGTTGTCGTGGATAGGTTCTTGAAAATGGCACACTTTATACCATGTCATAAAAGCTATGATGCTGTTAATGTTGCTGATTTGTTCTTTCATGAAATTATTCGCTTGCATGGTATGCCAAATACTATTGTTTCAGATCGTGATACTAAATTTCCTAGCCACTTTTGGAGATGTTTATGGGCTAAGTTGGGGACTAAACTGCTTTTTAGTACTACATGTCATCCCCAAACTGATGGACAAACTGAAGTAGTCAATAGAACATTGTCTACCATGCTTAGGGCTGTTTTGAAGAATAACAAGAAAATGTGGGAAGAATGCTTGTCTCATATTGAATTTGCTTATAATCGGTCACTGCATTCTACTACTAAGACGTGCCCTTTTGAAATTCTGTATGGTTTCCTACCTCGTGCACCTATTGATTTGTTTCCTCTTCCATCTTCGGAGAAGGTTAATTTTGATGCTAAACAACGTGCTGAATTAATCTTGAAAATACATGAGATAACTAAGGAAAATATTGCGCGCAAGAATGCTAAATATAAACTTGTTGGAGATAAGGGTAGAATACGTGTTGTCTTTGCACCAGGAGATCTTGTATGGTTACATGTGCGTAAGGATAGGTTGCCTAATTTGCGCAAGTCAAAGCTAATGCCACGTCATGATGGTCCTTTTAAGGTGTTAGAAAAATAAATGATAATGCATATAAACTTGAGTTGCTTGCAGATTTTGGGGTTAGTCCAACTTTTAAGATTGCAGATTTGAAGCCTTACTTGGGTGAGGAAGATGAGCTTCCGTTGAGGACAACGTCAATTCAACAAGCGGAGGATGATGAGGACATCACTAACAAAGTTACAACCACAACCCCTACTGATACATATAGAGGACCAATTACAAGAGCTCGCGCACGCCAATTAAATTACCAGGTACTTTTGTTTCTTGGTAATGATTCTAATGTTCATGAGAATATGATGCTACCTAAATTGGATACATTTGTCTTGCTTACAAATGAAGGGCCTACCTTGGACAAGAAGGATGATCATTGGAGCAAGATCAAGCATGGAGATGATGGCATGCGCAAGGGGAACAAGAATGGAGTTACAAGTGATGATTTCAGGACTTTGAAGCCACCATAATGAGTGCGTGAAGTCTTGGACCAAATATACAAGATCCCACTTCATAAATTTCGTCCAGAGGCTATTATAGGTGCTGCGTCACCTTATTATTGGGCCAGGCCCATGTAATTTCGGAATGCTTGAGTATAGGCTGTTTTAGAGTCCGTATGTGTGGGGAAACAAGAGTTAGGGTTGGTTTCGGACCCCTCCTCCAAGGGCCACGAAATTCCCCCTCTTCCTCCATATATACAGCCCTTAGGGCATTGTTTAGACTTTGGGTTTTGTTTAGATTAAAGTTCGCCATAGCTGCAACTTCGCGTACTTCATTTGTGTTCAATGACCAGACAAATGTGTCACAGAACCCCACCTTGATCAATAAATCTTTCCTCTTATATTCGCAATATCCAGATTGCAACCTTAGTTTCTTTCTTGTTCTTCGTTTGCCTACAGGAAATAGACCTTCGTGGTCAGGTTGATTGTGCTCCGGCGTGGTCAATAACTTCTTGGAGTTGGTTTAGCGATTGCTATGGCGCGACGTCCTCGCACGTTCATAGTCGGATTGTCAAAGTCGACTTCCTCCAAAACGATAGCCACCATCTCATCGAAAGATGGGACACCTTTGCCTCTATCAACTCCACTATTCTTCCGGTAGCTTCAGGGTTTCGGAGTATCCTTTGTAAAGGGAAATGGGTGACCACCGTGATCTCATGGGCTTTGAAGTAGTGGCACAGTTTCCTTGAGGCCACGACGAGGCCAAAAATCAACTTTTGCATGCCAGAGTACCTGGATCTAGCCGCCTGCAATAGGGAGCTGACGAAGTACAGTGGGTGTCGCACCACTTTCTTCCTTGCTGCATTTTTGGGGTGGCCTCCGCTGTCGTGCTCTTCTTTGTCCTGATCCACATCTGGTCTTGCCGGGCTGTTCTCACTCTCTGGCTCTTCTACTTCCCATTGTGCCACTAGGGTTGCGCTAACCACTTGATTAGTTGCCGCCAAGTATAGCAGCAACTACTCTTGTGGTTTGGGTGCAACCAAAGTGTCACATCCTAGCTAGTTCATGCATTAGAGTGTTGCATCATGTCTACTTTTCACAGAAACTTGAAATGGGGATGCCGGAAACCCCCAGCACCCCCCTGAACACAACTAGGGTTTACTAAAATCCTTTTCAATGAACCTGAAATGCCCTCCATAAATGTTCACCATCTTTGGTCCTGGCTAAAACCTCTGCCAAAAATGGTTTCATATTTTTGGAGGCTATTCTGGATTTTGCACCAAGCCATGAGTATTTGCATTTGGGCAATTTAAATCCTATAAATATTTTAAAATGCCCAAATAATCTTGAAGGTATTTTTAGGCTGTTGAGAATATTTTCAAATGTGCCTCTGAATATTTTCAGGTTTTTCCTAAATGGAATAGTATTTGTACTATTTCAAAACACAGAACAGAAACAAATAAAAAGAAAAACAGAAAGCAGAGAAGAAACTTACCTGGCAGCCCACCTGGCGGCCCAGCACTATGCTCGCCCATGGCCAGTCAGCTGCTTGCTCCCGCCAGAGCAGGCACAGAGGTGACACCGGCGTGCGCGAGCTCGCCACGGCGCCACCTGCTTGCCGCCTCGCCCGTGGACGAGCTGGATGACCTCCACGTCGCGCCCCCGAGCCCCTGGACACCTCCATTCGCCCCCATCGCCTCTCCCTCGCTCTCTCTCGCCATGGCCGAAGGAGACGCTGCCACCTCGCCGGCGTAGCCGTAGCCACCGCCGTCTCCGCCTCACCTGACCGTGTCCAGCAGCTCCGCCGTCGCCTTCTCCTTCGAGCAAGTCGAGCCCCGAGCGCCCGCTTGCCCCGAAGCCACTGCTCCGACCTTGCCTTCACCGCCCACCGCCGGAGATCCCCTCCGCCATCACCACCGCAGCAGTTCGCCCCCGACCTCGCCGTCCGCTCCGTCGCAACCACTGTTAGCCTGGCCACCTCCCTATCCTCTCCATTCTCCCTCTCGAGCTCCGTAGCAACTGCATGAGCTCACCCGCACGCGTCGCCGCCGAGCTCGTCGCCGATGAGGCTCCGGCCATCCAACGGTCGCACCACCATGGCCGTTAGCTTCACTACATCGCCAGGAGCCCGTAGCACCATCGCATGCCCCTCGCCGTGCTCTCTAGCTACGGGTTCGACTACACCCGTACCCCGCCAGCCGCACAGCTCGTCGCCGGCGTCGATTCCGGCGACCCTGAGCTCCACCACCACCACCAATCGATGCGGCTCGTTCCCAGCTGCGTGTAGATGCTCTCCGCCGCCCATTTGGTCGCCGGAGCACGGATCCCGCACCCCACCGCCGCGTCCGGCCTCGCCGGCTGCTAAACGCCGGCGCTTCCGCCCAGTTGATCAGGGGTTTGACCTCCCCTGGGTCAATGACAAGTGGGGCCTGCCTGCTAATTAACCTGGGTTAGATTTAAGTTAATTCTAATTAGTTTAATTATCTAACAGTGACACTGACACAGGGGACCCACATGTCAGGTTTGACCTGGACGACCCCGTTGACCGCTGACGTCATCATGACACACTGCTCACGTAATAAAAAATTTAATTACTGGAATTATTTTTATACAGGAAATTCCAGAAAATATCACAAACTTCAAAAAATCATAGAAAATAATATATAGCTCTGAATGAAAAGATTTATATATGAAAAATGATCAAAAAAATCCATGCTATCCATCTGTACTGGTATCATGCATGTTTAAGCAAATTAACCTACTGTTTAATGCAGAACAAGATAAAGCACTAATAAGGACCACATATGAACTTGGAATTTGAATCTTTGATTCAAAATAGTCCAAACCCATCTGTTCTTAGTTGCATTAGCCCAATACATCCATTTTGCCATGTCTCATGCATGCATCATATTGTTGCAGTTTGCTTGGTGTTGATTGTGCTTCGATGTGTTCATCGTGGTAGGTTTTGCCTCCGAGGATATTCACGAGTATCCAACTGAAGGGCAGCATCCCACCACCACTCCGTCAGGCAAGCAACCCATTGATCATTTCGATACAAACCCATCTTCTCGCTTCTGCTCTCATTTCCTGCATTAAGACAACGCGATTCAAACTGCTGTGTGCTGCGATAGTTGAACCCACTTTCCTTTGCATGACCTGTCATTGCCACAGTAACTAGATGAAACCCACTAGCATGTGTAGGAGTTGATTGAGCCATGTTGTGTTCCTACAATGCTATGCTTGCTACGCTTGGAGTCGTGTCAGGTCTGGCTCATTAGGGTGATGAACTAGAGTGAAAGCGTGTGTCGGTAATGAGAGTGAGGTGTTGAATACGATTTGGTAAAGGTATCAATGGGAGGCCATGTAGGAGTACATGGTGGGTTGTTTCATTGAGACCGTCCCTAAGAACTGAGATCTGTATGCGTGATTTAAGATTCAGCTACTACCACGCATTGGGCCCGAAACCAATGGACCCCCTCGGCTTCTTAATCACCCTTGTCCTCTGTCGAGGAGTTGCACGTAGTTTTTGGTGTTTGTAGTAAGCTGGAGGCCGTGGGCAGCGCTGACCAAGGGGTGGGCTGTGATGCGGTAGGCTCGTGGCCCGGTGTATCGAGTCGCCCGTTTGGTGTCTCGGGAACCCTGCACACATCGTTCGGGGCCGTATGTGGAAACCTCGGCCGGACTCCCTGCGGATGGAACCTGAATGGGCGATAAACCTGGACTAGAGACCCGAGTGTTTAGGTAGGCTGTGGCTGACACCCTCGCTGGGCTTCCGCTTGAAGGTTGCCGAGTACATACTGTGTAAACGGTGGTAAGTGGTGAGAGCGTGTGTGACGAAGTACACCCCTGCAGGGTATAAAACTATTCGAATAGCCGTGTCCGCGGTAAAGGACTACTTGGTCGCCTATGCAGTTCATAGAAAAGTAAATGGATACTACTAAAAGCCTCAAGATAAGTGTGAGTACCGTGGATGGCCCTCTCGTAGGTTGACGAGGGAGGATCCACGGTGGAGTATTGAAATGGTGATTAGTGGACTCGTGTGCAAAAACTATTTTACAAGTGGTGTCTCGTAGGATAGCTTAGCCAAGTGTCAAAGCTGGCTTGCTGCAATAACTCCGCTACCTTCTTGAGAATGAACATGTAAAGTAGGATCTGTTGTAAGACTTGCTGAGTACCTTTCTACTCATGTTGCTTCAATTACTGTTTTAAGACGACAACACCGCCCCTTCCGATGGGTTCTATGTAGAACTCGACAACGACGAGTGACTTGCCACCCAGGTGGTGATCTAGGCTTGTGAAGGGCCTACGTAGATAGACAGGCTTTGTCAAGCCTTCTTTCTTTCTAGCATCTGTACCCAGACAAGTTGCTTCCGCATGTGTTTGAATGATTGTATGACTTGAGTGTCGGGTCATGTGACCCCTATCTGTATGAACATGTTATGTAAGGCTCTCCGGAGCCCTTTAAATAAAGTACTTTGAGTTGTAGAGTTTTGTTGTGATGCCATGTTGTATTTACACATATCGAGCATATTGTGTGTATGATTGAAATGCTTGGTATGTGTGGGATCCGACAATCTAGTTGTTTATCCTTGGCAGCCTCTCTTATGGGGAAATGTAGTCTAGTGCCTCCTTGAGCCATAGCAGTCCGCTACAGCCCGATTCACCGGAGTCCTGCTAGCCCAGCACTACTGCTCTGGACACTTGACTCGCCGGCATGTGTTTCATATCGTTCTTGTGTCTGTCCCTTCGGGGAAATGTCACGCGGTGACATCCGGAGTCCTGCCTAGCCTGCTACAGCCCAGGTTCCCGGAGTCCTGTTAGCCCAGTGCTACAGCCCGGATTCACACGCTGCTGACCGACACGTTCGATGTTGATTCATGTATGCCTGTCCCCATACGTTAGTGCCGCTTTGGGTTCACGACTAGCCATGTCAGCCCGGGTTCTCTGTCATATGGATGCTAGCGACATTGTCATATACGTGAGCCAAAAGGCGCAAACGGTCCCGGGCCATGGTAAGGCGACACCCGTGGGAGTACCGTGCGTGAGGCCGCAATGTGATATGAGGTGTTACAGGCTAGATCGGTGTGACTTAGAATCGGGGTCCTGACAGCGTTGGTATCAAAGCCGGACTGCCTGTAGGTGCGTTAAGCCAAACTGGTCGATGTCTAGTCTAGAAATGCTTTATTTATATGTAGGGGAATTGATTGTGGGAGGGAACGTAAGCCGCTTTTACTCCTTTACCTTATGCCCTCTGATCTGAGTCATTCTCTTCTCATTCTACGTGGGTTAAGGACTAGGCTCTCTTCTCTCTATCAGGTTCACGTGTTACTAATCCGTAGTAACTTATAGGATTGCTGGTTCTATGCTTCGATTCAGTTCCTACTACCTTTAGTATGTTGTCGGTTGAACCAGAACCTTGATTTGATGTTGTTGAGTGGTTTTGCACACTGTTGCGAATGTTTCAAGTCTTTTCCGAGCATTTACAGCCGTTATGCTGTCCGAATTCTCCTAGAAATTCTAATGCCTTTGCATTATTTCGTGCTTTCAGATGGCCACCCGCTCCCAGAATCAAGTGGTTCGTCTGACCTGGTGCCTCGATGTACCTGGCCACACGGCCATGCTGGTCCGAGTGATGGTTGAGACAGGCTATCGATGGTATCCCGAGTATACCGTCGAGGAGCAGTTTCGAGACTTTAATCAAAGCCAATATTTTTGCACAGTCAGGATTTACCCTTCCTATCCTGGATCCACTGAACCCCTCCATTGCTCTGATGGACTTGGGGTTACCATCGAGATGTCCGTGCAGGACGCAGCTTACTCAATGATGACTATCATACGAGCCAGAACTGCCTTGCTTCAGAACACTGACTTCCGCTATATGCCAGCATCACTCCCTGGGGGCACAGGGGTGCTATCAGGCTACTTATTGTGATCCTACCCATGAGGATTCACTACTCCGCACCACCACCGAGATGCTTGAGGACAAGGACTGTGAGAATCGTGCCTTGCAAATGGAGCTCTTTAATGCCCGTTCTGATCACTGGGCCACTCTGACACGGTTTGCACCTGCCGTGCAGGCTGGGTATATGGACATGAGGGACTTGTACCCCGTGCGGTCTGGTCTGCCAGATTGTATGGAATGGCATGATGTAGGAGGCACCACCCCTCCTCGTGGACCCCGTCTGCCACAGTTTGTTGGACCAAGGCCACACCCGAGTCCTTATGGACCGCAAGCTCCACAGGACCGACTGTTTCCAGATGATCATGTTCAGCTCCCAGGACATGGTGGTGATTTCTATGAAGATTACTACGGAGACGTCTGAGTTGGTGGTAGTTCCACTAGTATTGTAATAGTTGTATTCCCCACAGCCCTGCGTGTCTTGTGGGATACGACTTGGTGTGTATCACGTTCCAGAGGTGTAAAAAAAATAATGTATAGGAGCTTGGAATGCCTCTGATGAGATGTATCGTCTTTCATCGTAGCTATACTCTAGCCTGGACTTGTACTAAACTATGTATGGCGTGTATGAGCGTTGGTATATGTATGTCAGTTGCTATATTACCATGTCATAATGATGATCATCTCTGCATTCCGTGTTATCCATTACATTCCACATTTCCCTACCAAGAATTTAGCCATCCTTGTCTAAACCGTTATCTTGTCTCTCCTAGGATGGTCAACACCCGCAACAACCCCGCTGTCCAGGCGCAGGGTGAAGCCAATGCAGTTAGGGGGGAGAATCTGCCTCAACCGCCTTCTCTGGCCGAAGTCATGCTGGAGGCAGAAAGAAACAAGCGTGAGACTAACCGCTTGCTAGAGCGAATTGAGCAGAATAATGCACGTCATTAGAGGAACGACTTGGTGTCCATCAATGACTTTATCAAGTTGTACCCACCGAAGTTTAACCATTCCGTCGAGCCCCTCGATGCGGATGATTGGCTTCGCGGCATCACCCATAAGCTACGTTCTGCCAACGTAGCCGAAGCTGATAAGGTTACCTACGCTGCCTATCACCTCGAAGGCCCTGCTAGCCTTTGGTGGGAAAACTTTGAGGCTATGCGCCCAGCCGGCCAAATCACTACTTGGGCTGAATTCAGTGAGGCTTTCTGTGAGCATCACATTCTGGAGGGTCTCATAGATCGTAAGCGGGAAGAATTCTGCAACTTCACCCAAGGCAGACTGACTGTGGATGCATACAGCTGTGAGTTTGGAAACTTAGCACGCTATGCTCCTGAAGACGTATCCACCGACGCCAAGAAGCAGGAAAGGTTCCGCAAGGGACTTAGCCCCGAGCTTCGCCGTGATCTTCGTCTGCACGAGTGCACATCTTTCCAGAAATTGGTCAATAAGGCCATCAGTGCTGAGATAGGACAGACTGACTATGACGCTACACGCAAGCACTCTCGCGATTTTGGTTCCTCATCCGGCTCCGGATCCCAGAAGCGCCGGGTCTGGATTCCAAACACTGCTCTGCCACCTAGGTTCACTCCGAGGCCATCCTTCGAGGCGCCTCGCCCCAACCAGCAGTATGCACCGCCCAAGGTCTATGGTGGCCCCGCTGCTAATGCTGCTCCACGCCCCAATGTTGTGACATGCTTCAAGTGTGGAGAAACGGGTCACTATTTGCGCGAGTGCCCCTGAAACAACCCCAATCAACCTGGACAGTCCGTTGGCCGTGGTAAGCCAGCACGAAAGACTTACTACGCCAAGCCAGCCACCACTGCACGTGGCCATGTCAACTATGTTTCAGCTGAAGAAACTCATGAGGATCCCAACGTCGTCCTTGGTACGCTCCTTGTTAATTGCCATCCGGCAACTATTCTTTTCGATACTGGAGCATCTCATTCATTTATCTCTGAGAGCTATGCTCGATTGCACAACACCACATTTAGTGACATGCCCACCTGCATGGACATTCAAACTCCTGGTTCTAGATGGAAAACCTCTAGGATAAGCCATGGAAATGAAATTCTTGTCGACAGATTGGTCTTCCTTGCATCACTAATAGCTCTCAAGTCCTCGGACATAAATATCATCTTGGGTATGGACTGGATGTCAGCTCATTATGCTAAGATTGATTGCTCTACTAGAACGGTTCAACTCACCCATCCGTCGGGCAAGACAGTCAATGTTTTGACCCGAGTGTCTAAGCGTCAACTTTACTCATTAAATGCCAACCCTCTTCTAGACCTTGAAGATGTTCCGATAGTCCGTGACTTCCCGGATGTCTTTCCAGAAGAACTGCCAGGTATTCCACCTGACAGGGATGTCGAGTTCGTAATAGACCTTGTTCCAGGAACCGTCCCAATCTCTAGAAGACCTTATAAGATGGCACCCCTAGAGCTAGCTGAGCTTAAGAAACAACTCGATGAGTCCTTGAAAAAGGGTTTCATCCGTCCTAGTTCTTCTCCGTGGGCTTGCCCCGTCCTCTTCGTCAAGAAGAAGGATGGTACGGATCGGATGGTTGTAGATTACCGACCTGTCAACCTAGTCACTATCAAGAACAAGTATCCGCTCCCCAGGATCAACGACCTGTATGATCAGCTCGCTGGATCCTCAGTCTTCTCTAAAATGGATTTGAGGTTGGGCTACCATCAAATCAAAATCAAGAACGGGGACATTCCTAAAACGGCCTTTGTTACTCGTTATGGCCAATATGAGTACACCGTCATGTCTTTCGGTCTAACCAATGCTCCAGCCATTTTCTCTCGGTTAATGAACTCGATCTTCATGGAGTATTTGGATAAATTCGTCGTGGTATACCTCGATGATATACTCATCTACTCCAAGAATGAGGAAGAACATGCCGAGCATCTAAGACTAGTATTGACGAAACTTCGAGAGCATCGCCTTTATGCTAAATTCTCTAAGTGTGAATTCTGGTTGCCAGAAGTGACCTATCTAGGCCATGTAATCTCTGGTAAGGGTATTGCTGTCAATCCCGAGCGAGTTCAAGCCGTCCTTGACTGGACTCCACCTGAATCGGTCAAGCAAGTTCGGAGTTTCCTTGGCTTAGCGAGCTACTGTCGCCGCTTCGTCGAGAATTTCTCCAAGGTTGCTAAACCTCTAACTAAACTCCTCAAGAAAGATAAAAAGTTCAAGTGGACCCCACAGTGCGAGTTCAGCTTCCAGGAACTGAAAAGACGCCTGACATCTGCTCCCGTACTCATACCACCAGATTTTTCCAAGGACTTTGTTATCTATTGCGATGCCTCGCGACAAGGACTAGGTTGCATACTCATGCAAGATCGTCACGTGATTGCCTACGCTTCCCGACAGTTGCGTCCACATGAGGATAATTATCCCACACATGATCTAGAGCTTGCAGCCGTAGTCCATGCACTCAAAACATGGCGGCATTACCTTCTCGGTAATCGTTGTGAGATTTTCACCGATCACCAAAGTCTAAAATACATTTTCACCCAACCGGATTTGAATCTCAGGCAAAGACGTTGGGTCGAGTTGATCACAGATTACGACTTAGGAATAACTTACACCCCGGGCAAAGCCAACGTCATGGCTGATGCGCTAAGCCGTAAATCTTACTGTAACAACTTGATGTTACAACAAGGTCAACCACTTCTTCACGAGGAATTCTGTAAGCTTAACTTTCACATTGTTCCTCGAGGGTTCCTATCCACCCTGGTGGCGAAACCTACCCTTACAGATCAGATCATCAAAGCTCAGAAGGTAGATCCGGGAATCTCCTGTATTAAGAGAAACATCAAGAAAGGAGTTGCGGATTGTTTCTCCGTTGATGACCAAGGTGTTGTGTTCTTTGGAGACCGTCTAGTGGTTCCCAAGGTACGCAACCTGAGGCGATTGATCCTTAAGGAAGCTCATGAATCTCCTCTCACTATTCATCCCGGTAGTACTAAAATGTATCAAGACCTACGCCAGAGGTTTTGGTGGACTAGGATGAAGAGAGAAATTGCTCAATACATTGCTAATTGCGACGTCTGTCGTCGTGTTAAAGCAGAGCATCAACAGCCTGCTGGCACCCTTCAACCTTTGGATATTCCTGAATGGAAATGGGATAAAGTCGGTATGGATTTCATTACCAGGTTTCCCAGGACCAAGAGAGGGAATAATGCTATCTTCGTTGTTGTCGATCGTCTTTCCAAAGTAGCCCACTTCCTACCTGTTCGTGAGAGTATAACCGCGAGCCAGCGAGCTGACTTGTACATCTCCCGAATAGTGTCTCTTCATGGTGTTCCATTGGAAATTAACTCAGACCGTGGAAGTCTCTTCACCTCTCGATTTTGGGAAAGTTTCCATAATGCTATGGGAACTCGTCTCTCCTTTAGCACCGCCTTCCACCCTCAATCAAGTGGTCAGGTAGAACGAGTTAATCAAATTCTGGAGGACATGCTCCGAGCTTCTGTCATCTCTTTTGGCATGGATTGGGAGAAATGCCTTCCATTCGCCGAGTTCGCTTATAACAATAGTTATCAAGCTAGCTTGGGCAAAGCTCCTTTCGAGGTTCTCTATGGACAAAAATGTCGAACGCCTCTTAACTGGTCAGAAACCGGGGAAAGACAACTCTTTGGCCCGGATATGATTCAGGAAGCAGAGGAGCAGGTTCGCATTATTCGTGAGAAATTGAAAACAGCCCAATCTCGCCAAAAGAGCCATTATGACCGCAAACATAAGGCTATGACTTTTGAGGTTGACGAGAAGGCTTACCTTCGGGTTACTCCTTTAAAGGGAACCCATCGATTCGGTATCAAAGGCAAATTGGCGCCTCGTTACATTGGACCCTTTCGCATCCTTGCCAAGCAAGGAGAAGTTGCCTACCAACTGGAACTACCTCCGCATCTTTCCAAGGTTCATGACGTCTTCCACGTTTCTCAACTCAGGCGTTGCTTCTCGGATCCTATCCGTGGTGGACCACGAAACGCTTGATCTCCAAGATAATCTCACATATCGGGAATATCCTGTTCGCATCCTTGATCAAGCCGAGCGTACCACTCGACGCCAAAACATCAAGTTTCGCAAGGTTCAATGGTCACACCATTCCGAGAAAGAAGCTACTTGGGAAAGGGAGGATCGTCTTCGACTTGAGTACCCCACCTTCTTCCCAACGGATCCTAAATCTCGGGACGAGATTCTTTTGAGTGGGGGTGAGTTGTCACATCCTAGCTAGTCCATGCATTAGAGTGTTGCATCATGTCTACTTTTCACAGAAACTTGAAATGGGGATGCCGGAAACCCCCAGCACCCCCCCTGAACACAACTAGGGTTTACTAAAATCCTTTTCAATGAACCTGAAATGCCCTCCATAAATGTTCACCATCTTTGGTCCTTGCTAAAACCTCTGCCAAAAATGGTTTCATATTTTTGGAGGCTCTTCTGGATTTTGCACCAAGCCATGAGTATTTGCATTTGGGCAATTTAAATCCTATAAATATTTTAAAATGCCCAAATAATCTTGAAGGTATTTTTAGGCTGTTGAGAATATTTTCAAATGTGCCTCTGAATATTTTCAGGTTTTTCCTAAATGGAATAGTATTTGTACTATTTCAAAACACAGAACAGAAACAAATAAAAAGAAAAACAGAAAGCAGAGAAGAAACTTACCTGGCAGCCCACCTGGCGGCCCAGCACTGTGCTGGCCCATGGCCAGTCAGTTGCTTGGTCCCGCCAGAGCAGGCACAGAGGTGATGCCGGCGTGCGCGAGCTCGCCACGGCGCCACCTGCTTGCCGCCTCGCCGGTGGACGAGCTGGACGACCTCCACGTCGCGCCCCCGAGCCCCTGGACACCTCCATTCGCCCCCATCGCCTCTCCCTCGCTCTCTCTCGCCATGGCCGAAGGAGACGCTGCCACCTCGCCGGCATAGCCGTAGCCACCGCCGTCTCCGCCTCACCTGACCGTGTCCAGCAGCTCCGCCGTTGCCTTCTCCTTCGAGCAAGTCGAGCCCCGAGCGCCCGCTTGCCCCGAAGCTACTGCTCTGACCTCGCCTTCACCGCCCCCCGCCGGAGATCCCCTCCGCCGTCACCACCGCAGCAGTTCGCCCCCGACCTCGCCGTCCGCTCCGTCGCAACCACCGTGAGCCTGGCCACCTCCCTATCCTCTCCATTCTCCCTCTCGAGCTCCGTAGCAACTGCACGTAGCTCACCCGCACGCGTCGCCGCCGAGCTCGTCGCCGATGAGGCTACGGCCATCCAACGGTCGCACCACCATGGCCGTTAGCTTCACTACATCGCCAGGAGCCCGTAGCACCATCGCACGCCCCTCGCCGTGCTCTCTAGCGACGGGTTCGACTACACCCGTACCCCGCCAGCCGCACAGCTCGTCGCCGGCGTCGATTCCGGCGACCCCGAGCTCCACCACCACCACCAATCGATGCGGCTCGTTCCCAGCTGCGTGTAGATGCTCTCCGCTGCCCATTTGGTCGCCGGAGCACGGATCCCGCACCCCACCGCCGCGTCTGGCCTCGCCGGCTGCTAAACGCCGGCGCTTCCGCCAAGTTGACCAGGGGTTGACCTCCCCTTGGTCAATGACAAGTGGCGCATGCCTGCTAATTAACCTGGGTTAGATTTAAGTTTATTCTAATTAGTTTAATTATCTAACAGTGACACTGACACAGGGGACCCACACGTCAGGTTTGACTTGGACGACCCCGTTGACCGCTGACGTCATCATGACACACTGCTGACGTAATAAACAATTTAATTACTAGAATTATTTTTATACAGGAAATTCCAGAAAATATCACAAACTTCAAAAAATCATAGAAAATAATCTATAGCTCTGAATGAAAAGATTTATATATGAAAAATGATCAGAAAAATCCATTCTATCCATCTGTACTGGTTTCATGCATGTTTAAGCAAATTAACCTACTGTTTAATGCAGAACAAGATAAAGCACTAATAAGGACCACATATGAACTTGGAATTTGAATCTTTGATTCAAAATAGTCCAAACCCATCTGGTCTTAGTTGCATTAGCCCAATACATCCATTTTGCCATGTCTCATGCATGCATCATATTGTTGCACTTTGCTTGGTGTTGATTGTGCTTCGATGTGTTCATCGTGGTAGGTTCTGCCTCCGAGGATATTCACGAGTATCCAACTGAAGGGCAGCATCCCACCACCACTCCGTCAGGCAAGCAACCCATTGATCATTTCGATACAAACCCATCATCTCGCTTCTCCTCTCATTTCCTGCATTAAGACAACGCGATTCAAACTGCTGTGTGCTGCGGTAGTTGAACCCACTTTCCTTTGCATGACCTGTCATTGCCACAGTAACTAGATGAAACCCACTAGCATGTGTAGGAGTTGATTGAGCCATGTTGTGTTCCTACAATGCTATGCTTGCTACGCTTAGAGTCGTGTCAGGTCTGGCTCATCAGGGTGATGAACTAGAGTGAAAGCGTGTGTCGGTAATGAGAGTGAGGTGTTGAATACGATTTGGTAAAGGTATCGATGGGAGGCCATGTAGGAGTACATGGTGGGTTGTTTCATTGAGACCGTCCCTAAGAAATGAGATCTGTATGCGTGATTTCAGATTTAGCTACTACCACGCATTGGGCCCGAAACCAATGGACCCCCTCGGCTTCTTAATCACCCTTGTCCTCTGTCGAGGAGTTGCACGTAGTTTCTGGTGTTTGTAGTAAGCTGGAGGCCGTGGGCAGCGCTGACCAAGGGGTGGGCTGTGATGCGGTAGGCTCGTGGCCCGGTGTACCGAGTCGCCCGTTTGGTGTCTCGGGAACCCTGCACACATTGTTCGGGGCCGTATGTGGAAACCTCGGCCGGACTCCCTGCGGATGGAACCTGAATAGGCGATAAACCTGGACTAGAGACCCGAGTGTTTAGGTAGGCTGTGGCCGACACCCTCGCTGGGCTTCCGCTTGAACATTGCCGAGTACATACTGTGTAAACGGTGGTAAGTGGTGAGAGCGTGTGTGACGAAGTACACCCCTGCAGGGTATAAAACTATTCAAATAGCCGCGTCCGCGGTAAAGGACTACTTGGTCGCCTATGCAGTTCATAGAAAAGTAAATGGATACTACTAAAAGCCTCAAGATAAGTGTGAGTACCGCGGATGGCCCTCTCGTAGGTTGACGAGGGAGGATCCACGGTGGAGTATTGAAATGGTGATTAGTGGACTCGTGTGCGAAAACTATTTTACAAGTGGTGTCTCGTAGGATAGCTTAGCCAAGAGTCAAAGCTGGCTTGCTGCAATAACTCCACTACCTTCTTGACAATGAACATGTATAGTAGGATCTGTTGTAAGACTTGCTGAGTACCTTTGTACTCATGTTGCTTCAATTACTGTTTTCAGACGACAACACCGCCCCTTCCGATGGGTTCTATGTAGAACTCGACGACGACGAGTGACTTGCCACCCAGGTGGTGATCTAGGCTTGTGAAGGGCCTACGTAGATAGAGAGGCTTCGTCAAGCCTTCTTTCTTTCTAGTGTCTGTACCTAGACAAGTTGCTTCCGCATGTGTTTGAATGATTGTATGACTTGAGTGTCGGGTCATGTGACCCCTATCTGTATGAACATGTTATGTAAGGCTCTCCGGAGCCCTTTAAATAAAGTACTTTGAGTTGTAGAGTTTTGTTGTGATGCCATGTTGTATTTACACATATCGAGCATATTGTGTGTATGATTGAAATGCTTGGTATGTGTGGGATTCGACAATCTAGTTGTTTATCCTTGGCAGCCTCTCTTATGGGGAAATGTAGTCTAGTGCCTCCTTGAGCCATAGCAGTCCGCTACAGCCCGGTTCACCGGAGTCCTGCTAGCCCAGCACTACTGCTCTGGACACTTGACTCGCCGGCATCTGTTTCATATCGTTCCTGTGTCTGTCCCTTCGGGGAAATGTCACGCGGTGACATTTGGAGTCCTGCCTAGCCTGCTACAGCCCGGGTTCCCGGAGTCCTGTTAGCCCAGTGCTACAGCCCGGATTCACACGCTGCTGACCGACACGTTCGATGTTGATTCATGTATGCCTGTCCCCATACGTTAGTGCCGCTTTGGGTTCACGACTAGCAATGTCAGCCCGAGTTCTCTGTCATATAGATGCTAGCGGCATTGTCATATACGTGAGCCAAAAGGCGCAAACGGTCCAGGGCCATGGTAAGGCGACACCCGTGGGAGTACCGTGCGTGAGGCCGCAATGTGATATGAGGTGTTACAGGCTAGATCGGTCTGACTTAGAATCGGGGTCCAGACACAAAGTAGGCACAAAGGACAAGTAGGTATTCAAATCTTGCAATGCTGCATCTACTTCTGGAGTCCACTTCATGGGCCCTGCCTTCTTCAAAATTTTGAAGAACGGCAAGGTGTGCTCGGCGGACTTGGAGATGAATCCGCTAAGCGCGGCAAACGCACCCTGTCAGACGCCTCACATCCTTAACTGTCTTGGGTGCCTGAATCTGCTCGATAGCTTTGGTCTTGTCGGGGTTGGCTTCTATCCCACGATGGGATACAAAGAACACAAGTAGCTTGCCGGAGGGAGGGCCAATCACACACTTCTCTGGGTTCAGCTTCAAGTTGATCTTGTGCAAATTAACAAACGTCTCCTCCAAATCCTGGATGAGGGTTGATCTATCCTGGGTCTTGACGACAATATCATCCATATATGCTTCAATGTCCCTATGCAGCTGTGATTCAAAACCAATCTGGACTGCTCTTACGAAAGTGGACCCGGCACTCTTCAGCCCGGAAGGCATGCGCATGAAGCAGTATGCACCACATGGGGTGAGGAATGAGGTCTTCTCTTCGTCTTACTTGGACATAAAGATCTGATGATATCCAGAGTATGCATCCATAAAAGAGAGCAACTCACATCGTGAGGTAGAATCCACAATCTGGTCGATGTGCGATAAGGGACATGGATCTTTCGGGCAGGACTTGTTAAGATCTCTCAAGTCTATGCACAGCCTCCAATTTCCATTAGCCTTGCGTACGACCACTGGATTTGGCAACCACGTTGGATGCGGTACTCCCCTGACCAGACCAGCTGCCTCAAGTTTCTTGATCTCTTACGCAATGAATTGTTGCTGCTCCAAGGCTTGCTTTCGGACCTTCTGCTTGACGGGTCAGGCATGTGGGCAGATAGCAAGGTGGTGCTCGATTACCACCCTGGGAACACCTGGGATATCAGATGGTTGCCAAGCAAACACATCGATATTCACCCGTAGGAAGGCAATGAGCACGCTTTCCTATTTGTCATCAAGGGTGACACTGATAGTAAAGGTACCATCAACGCCAGCCGGCCCGGCCGGGACCTTTTTCGTAGAAGGTGTGGTGGCCTTGGATCTCTTGCTATTGGAACTGTACGGCAAGTCATCGACAGGTGCAACATACTTCGAGGAGGTACGCTTCCCGGATTCCTTGCTGGTGTCCCTGCTAGCCTTCTTCTTTACTTTGATTTCCTTGGCTGGAACTGTGGCCTCTGCGGCCTCTGCCACGACTAAGCCCCGGTAAATCTTATCCATGCAAATGATTGCGTCCTACTCGTCTGATGGAATGGAAATGACTCCCACTGGTCCTTGCATCTTCAAGGTGTTGTAGGCATAGTGGGATGCCGCCAGGAATTTTGCCAGGGCTGGTGTTCAAGGATTCCATTGTACGGCAAGGAGAGGTCGACCAAATCAAACACAACCTTCTGAACCCGGTAGTTCAACTCTCCTCGGAATGTCACTGGCAACATGATCTTTCCCTTAGGATGACTCCTACTAGGGTTGATTCCTTGAAACGTGCCTGTGACCTTGAGTTCTTCCTCTGCTATCTGAAGTTTGCTGATGACCTTTGGGTAATTAGATTCAACCCAACCTCGCCGTCAACCACCATCTTTGTGACTCTGAGGTTGTGGATCATTGGTGACACCAACAACGGGAAGCATCCTACCGCAGTGGTGCGGTCAGGATGGTCCTCTACGTCAAAGATGATGGGCGTGTGTGACCATTTGGGTGGCTTCCGAGACTCCACCACTAGCCTCACAACATCAATCTCACGCGTCCACCATTTAAGTTGGCGGTGAGAGGAGTGCAGAGATGCACCTCTGTCAATGCACAGGGCGTCAGTGGCTTTCTGGATTTCCTGCTCACTGGTTTCCTCTTCATCCCCTCCATCACTTCCATCATCACAATCCTCCTTCTCTCTGCCCCTGGCTGGTTTTACTTCGTTCCGAAAAGCCTTGCCCGGGCGATTTGCTTCACCGCCCCGGCCCTTCCCACCAGCGCCATTCTGACCATTTTCCTTATCACGCTTCTCATATTCAGCCCTCTCCTTCTTAATGAGCTGCTCAACCTGATGACAATCCTAGAGATCGTGGACCTTGGTCCTTTGATTTCCTTGGCTGGAACTGTGGCCTCCGTGGCCTCTGCCACGACTAAGTCCCGATAAATCTTATCCATGCAAATGATTGCGTCCTTCTCGTCTGATGGAATGGAAATGACTCCCACTGGTCCTTGCATCTTCAAGGTGTCGTAGGCATAGTGGGATGCCGTCATGAGTTTTGCCAGGGCTGGGCGTCCAAGGATTCCATTGTACGGCAAGGGGAGGTCGACCACATCAAACACAACCTTCTCAGCCCGGTAGTTCAACTCTCATCCGACTGTCACTGGCAACATGATCTTTCGTTTAGAATGACTCCTACTGGGGTTGATTCCTTGAAATGTGCCTGTGACCTTGAGTTCTTCCTCTGCTATCTGAAGTTTGTTGATGACCTTTGGGGAAATCAGATTCAACCCAACCTCGCACTCAACCACCATCTTTATGACTCTGAGGTTGTGGATCGTTGGTGAGACCAACAACGGGAAGCATCCTACCGCAGTGGTGCGGTCAGGATGGTCCTCTCCGTCAAAGATGATGGGCGTGCGTGACCATTTGAGCGGCTTCCGAGACTCCGCCGCTAACCTCACAACATCGATCTCACGCGTCCATCGTTTAAGTTGGCGGTGAGAGGAGTGCAGAGGTGCACCTCCGTCAATGCACAAGGCGTCAGTGGCTTTCTGGAATTCCTGCTCACTGGTTTCCTCTTCATCCCCTCCATCACTGCCATCATCACAATCCTCCTTCTCTCTGCCCCTAGCGGGTTTTACTTCGTTCCGAAAAGCCTTGCCGGGGCGATTTGCTTCACCGGCCCGGCCCTTCCAACTAGCGCCATTCTGACCTTTTTCCTTATCACGCTTCTCATATTCAGCCCTCTCCTTCTTGATGAGCTGCTCAACCTGATGACAATCCTAGAGATCGTGGCCCTTGGTCCTTTGATTTCCCTGGTGGGAACTGTGGCCTCCGCGGCCTCTGCCGCGACCGCGTCCTAGTACATCTTATCCATGCAAATGATTGCGCCCTTCTCGTCTAACAGAATGGAAATGACTCCCAATGGTCCTGGCATATTCAAGGTGTTGTAGGCATAGTGGGATGCCATCATGAGTTTTGCCAGGGCTGGGCGTCCAAGGATTCCATTTTACAGCAAGGGGAGGTCGACCACATCAAACACAACCTTCTCAGCCCGGTAGTTCAACTCTTGTCCGACTGTCACTGGCAACATGATCTTTCGTTTAGAATGACTCCTATTGGGGTTGATTCCTTGAAACGTGCTTGTGACCTTGAGTTCTTCCTCTGCTATCTGAAGTTTGCTGATGACCTTTGGGGAAATTATATTTAACCCGGCCCCGCCGTCGACCACCATCTTTGTGACTCAGAGGAAGTGGATCGTTGGTGAGACTAACAACGGCAAGCATCCTACCGCAGTGGTGCGGTCAGGATGGTCCTCTCCGTCAAAGATGATGGGCATGTGTGACCATTTGAGTAGCTTCCGAGACTCCACCGCTCGCTCCACGACATTGATCTCACGCGCCCACCGTTTAAGTTGGCGGTGAGAGGAGTGCAGAGATGCACCTCCGTCAATGCACAGGGTGTCAGTGGCTTTCTGGAATTCCTGCTAGCTGGTTTCCACTTCATCCCCTCCATCAGTGCCATCATCGCAATCCTCCTTCTCTCTGCCCTTGGCGGGTTTTCCTTGGTTCCAAATAGCCTTGCCGGGGCGATTTGCTTCACCGCCCCGGCCCTTCCCGCCAGCGCCATTCTGACCTTTTTCCTTATCATGCTACCCATATTCAGCCCTCTCCTTCTTGACGAGCTGCTCAACATGATGACAATCCTGGAGATCGTGGCCCTTGGTCCGATGGATCGTGCAACATGGCCCATCGCCTTTCCCAGCTTTCTTCAGCAGCCACAGCCTCCCGCCAGTTAGTGCACGCAGCAACTTCCTTGCCAGGGGCTTCGGCCTTAGCCTTCTTGCCGGTACTAGGCGTGCCCGATCCCTCAATGGTCAATAATTCTTTTATCCTTGTGCTTCTTGTTCTTCTTCTCCTAACTGGTGGCCTCATCGTCATCTTCTGAGTCGACGTCGATGCCATCCTCTTCTCCAGGGAGCTTCCTCCCTTCCTCCACACGAGCACACTTTTCCACCAAAGTGTAAAGTTCCTTCACAGTCTTGGGCAACCGGACATTCATCTTGGATTGTATCGGATGGTTGCACATGTTGGACTGGAATGCAGCTATCGCAGCTGCCGGGTGGATATCTGGAATATTCCTGTGGACTCGGCTGAACCTCTCCATGTACTTCCGCAGAGTCTCTCCTTCCTTCTGCGGGAGAACCTGCAAATTGCTGGGCTGCCCTGGTTCTTTGTGGTCGCTTGTGAAGGTGGCAACAAACTCATGGCACATGTCAGCCCAGGTCGAGATGGAGTTCTCCATCAGATGCATCAGCCACGACCTCATGTTTGGCTTATGCGCCAAAGGGAAGTAGTTGGCAGAAACCTTCTCATCTCTTCCCCCGGAAGCGTGAACAGCGATGGTGTAGATGCTCAAGAACTCTGCCAGGTTCAGTCTCCCATCGTACTTCTCTAGAATCTCTAGCTTGAACGTGTGAGCGGACGGCCAATGGACTTGCGGCAACTCACGGGTGAAGGCAGGGCACCCAGCCTCGAAAGGCAGGTACCTGCCTCTACCAAGCGCAGGCTCATCGATGTTGATGCCATCGCGCCCATTGGACTAGCGGTGGACATCGTGGCATCGCTCAATGGTGATGTGCACGCCCTCCATCTGCCTGTCCTTTGGGGCTTGCCGTCGACTTTGATGTGCTCGAGGATCCGACGAAGCCATCGAGATGTCATCAAGCTCTTGGTTGCGTGGCCCTCGCACTGGCTGCCGCTGTGGGGATTGTACCGTGGGGGTGGCCCCTTCCGCACGACCAGCAGTGTGGGCCACCGTCGTCGCATGGGGAGGTCGTGGCGGGTCACATCGCTGTGAGCCCCCAGCCTCGGCAAAGCCAATCAGTCTTTAAATGGTGGCTCTCCACTCATCCATCTGATCGCCTGTCAGTGGAAACATCAGCAACAGTTGGGCCGGCGCCATGGCCTCTGAAGCTATGCTTGGCATCGGTGATGATGATGTATACTGCATCATCCTCGGCTCCTGAAGGTACCGGCATTGGATGCGCCGGGTTCCCATCGTCGGGAGCCAGTCGCTGGGATGGCAAGGTGACGAGGTGATGGTGCGTGTGGGCCAACGACTCTATTTGGAGCATTGGCTGGGCCAGTTTGCTCCGGAGGCGGTGCCTGTCCTGCGACTGCACCCACGGCTTTGCCCCTCGGCTAGGCGGGGAGGGTCAGAACGAATAATCTCTCTACCCGTACCTCGCAGAGCATGGTCATTGGATTGTTGTTGGTGCTGTCGTTCTCCGGTGGCTCCCGCTCCTGCTTCGGCCGCGGGGGAAGTGGTGACAACACCGCCTACGCCGACCGTGTCCCCCGCAGCGCCCGCATCCTCCTGTGTCTCCGCGTTCGCCGCGGCATCGGCGGCTGCGGGCGGCAGGGTCTTCAAGGTGGACGGATGAGCTGTGGCATCGGATTTCTGCTTGGGCGCCATAGTTGATAGAGCTGTCGATTATGAAAACGGCTATGAAGATGACGCGATGTTCACGCTCTCAGGTTTGCGCAAGTGATCGCCCCTACCTGGCGCGCCAAAGATGTCGTGGGAAACCACGGCCACCTATGGGGCCAAAGAGCCCCTTTTAGTTCGGCGAGGGGATGGGCACGTTGCACAAAGAGCGGAGAAGCGTAACATAGCACGACACAGATCACACGGGCTGTTTTACCCAGGTTCGAGCCGCCGCGAGGCATAAAACCCTACTCCCACTTTGGTGGATTGATGGTGGAAAAGCACACCGCTCTAGCCCCGCAAGGTTGCCTTGAGGCGAGAGGAGCTACGCGTGTATGAGTTTGAGGGGTCTGAATCCTCTCTACGGTTGCTATGGGCCTCCTTTTATAGATCAAGAGGTCACCATAGTGGCAAATCAATCTTTATGTACTGGTTAGATAACAAACAGTGCTATCATACCTAACTCTGTAGGCTGACAGAGCGCATTAAATGCGCCGTTCAGTGTCACATCACAGCTCACCCGGCAGGCCCTGTCGGGCTGTTTTGCCAGGTTCGCGCCTGCTTGCTTGACACGTCTCAGGACGGGTGTCGCTAGGAGGTATTTTCTGTAGGAAGTGGCTGCCATGTGGCAGAGAGCATCCACTTAGTCACTTACGAGCTTGACACCACACTGATCGATGACGTGCGTCGCTGTGGGTTGGTGAGGTGGAGTTGTTTGCCTCTGTGAGCCCCGGCAGGCCTGTCGCGGCGATCTTTGGGGGCTCACTTCGGGGGTAGCCCCAACCTTGCCAGGCTCGCCTGCCTGGCCATGGAGCATCTTCTCATAGAGGTATCTTTCCTCTTTGGCTGGTCTTGGTCTTCTTGACCTGCATGCTGGTCCTTCAAAGAACTGATCTCTCGTGTCTTGTTCTGATCTTGGTATTGTAATCTTGCTCTTTAGCATGTGCACAGTCTTGGCAACGGACCCAGGGTTTGTTGCACCGACAACGTCGAAGTCGATGAGCTCGGTGCAGTAGTTGTCACGCTTGCCGAAGGTGACAGGAAGACAAATCTGCCCCAGGGGGATGGAGGAGCCGTCAGTCACCCCTCAGAAGGGCTTGGTGGGGAGGAGCTGGCCGTAGGGAACCTGGAGCTTCTCGAACGTCTCGGCAGAGGGGACGTTAAGCCCCGCACCACCATCGATGAGTGTCTTGGTGACGAGTACGTTGCTGATGGTCAGCGAGCAAAGCATTGGGAGCGCACCAGCGGTGACTGAACACTTGAGCTGGTCTGTAGAGCCAAAAGTGATGGCGTACTTGGACTACCTCAGGGGACGCGACGCCTCGAGCATGGGGAGGGCCGCGTTCACCTCACAAGCAAACTGTTTCAAGATGTGATGAGAGGGGGGCGCTGAACGCCACCCAGGATGCAGGCGGTGGCACGAGGCTCTTGGAAGCCCCCAGCCCCATCGTCTTGGCGGTGGTCGTCGTTCCTCCTTAGCGGTGGCGGCATTGGAGGGAGACCGGTGTTGCCTTGAGGACGATCCTCACGAGGCTGGTCCCTCCAGGGGCCATCGCGAGACTGGCCCTGCCAATGGTCCTCATGAGGCTGACCGCGCCAGTCCTGGCGGGGGTCGCGGTTGTCCCAGCAGCCTCCACCGCGGCCCCCTCCACGGCCCTAGCCACGGTTGTTGCGCTCAGCGCAGCGGCCAAGGCGCCCGTCATAGATTTCCCTAAGCTCTTGGCAGTCGATGGTGTTGTGGCTGTGGACATTGTGCGGGCGGCTGCCCTTGGAGGACTCGGGGTGGTCACAACCGCGCTTCATCTCAGGTTTGGCCACGAGCATGGCAGGGCCCTTGCGTTCACGTCCTTAGCCTTGGCCTTCTTGTCTTCAAGATCAACCTCCAGAGGCTTCAGGAGGGAGAGGTGGCCTTCCTCTGCCCTCGCGCACCTGGCTGTCATGTTGAACATCTCCAGGCCGAACACAGGTCCTCATGGATGGCGAGCTCCTCCTTCATCTTGACACCTCGGATGCAATCAGAAAATACCAAGATGATAGCCCTGTCCGACACCTTTGGGATCTTGAGGCGAACGTTGGTGAAGCGCTGTATGTACTTGTGTAAGGTTTCGCCTAGCTGCTGTTTGATGCGCGGCAGGTCGCCTGCTGCGGGAGTGCAGTCACGGGAAACCAGTTCGCCATGACTTTGTCGTTGCCGTTGGCCACCTTGATACTCAGCTCGTAGAGCTGGAGGAACTCAGTGGGGTCAGGAGTACCGTCGTCGCGTGGAGGCAGATCCGGCTTGAACTTGCGGGACCAGACGATGCGGTGCATCCCTGGGGTGAAAGCACGACAACCTGCAGCACTCATAGGGGCCAACCGCAGTGGGGGAGCCTTATCTTGGCGCCCGCCCACCACCGCCTCCGGTGGAACACGGTCTTGACGTAGTGGAGCTGGAAGCGCACGCGCCTCCCCTTGGGGCCGCTGCACAACCTGGCAGCTTTCTTCATCGCGCGCCGGTGCCCTGCCCGGTGGCTCGCGCTGAGGTGCGTCACGCTTGGGCTCGGGAATGACGTCGCACCATGGAGTAGGAGGAGGAGCGACGTGGGCCACGTCTCCCGCCTGAGACGGTGGGGGAGGCAGCGAAAGAGATGACACTGGGGCCTCTCCAGCGGTGCTGATGAGCTCGGCGATACAGCCAAGCCAATCATGTAGAGATCATTGGCCGAACGATAGCGTAGGAGCTCGCGCGCCATGAGCAGTGTAGCCTGCGCGTTGGCCGGTCCACACCAAGCGTGGGGAGATGACACCGTGACCGGAGTGGGCGATGGAGTCGCGGTGCGGCCGTCCCGCCGCACAGATGGTGGCAGTGACGAGTCCTACTGTTCAGGGGTAGCAGGCTCGGTGGCAGCGTTGGCCACGGGAGAGGCAGAGCGGCCAGGGGCGCGGTTTCCCACAGGCGTCGTCTGGGTGACGCGAGCGGACCGGCGCTCGGCGCGGACACGGCGAGCATCGGCCATGGGAACGGTAGAACGGCTATGGGACGAACAATTGAAGAGAAGCATCGACACACCCCTACCTGGTTCACCAAATGTCAGATTTAGGGATCCACAGACCCAAAGGAAGGTTTGAACTCTGGGGCTTGTGCGAAGAACTCAACCTCACCAGCCAACCAGTTCGTCGCCCCCATGACATAGCTCGATGAACAAGGGAGAAGACAGACGTGGCAGTTTACCCAGGTTCGGGCCACCTTGCGGTGTAAGACCCTAATCCTGCTTTGGGGTGGATTAGCCTCGCGACAGGGTGAGGATAAACTAGTACAGAGGAAGAACAACCTCACGAGGTCTGTTATTGTGTGGGTGTGAGCTGAGGATCCCTCCTACAGTAGTGGCTAGCCTATATTTATAGTGGCCTTGGTCCTCTTCCTCCCAACGAAGGTGGCAAGGGATCCCATAGTGGCCAATTTTGAAGGGAGACAAGAAGTACATCCTATCATGACGAAAGTTCATCTTCGCCTGCAAAGCTTCTGGTTGTGATGCCGTGGTGGGCTCGGTGATGACATCCGTCCTGCTGTCCTGGCGGTCTTGGTCTTGTTGCACGGGAATGGAAACCTTTGGGTGATTCCTCGGGACCCCACGCCCGCGCTTGCCTCCTAGCACGAAAGAGGAAACCTACTGCTCTGAGCCTGCTGGCGCC
The DNA here is from genome assembly GCF_018294505.1 of Triticum aestivum. NCBI lineage: Eukaryota > Viridiplantae > Streptophyta > Magnoliopsida > Poales > Poaceae > Triticum > Triticum aestivum. The sequence goes on from NC_057805.1 coordinate 253,450,077, forward strand.
CACCTGGCCTTGGTCGTCATGGCTTGCGTCACCTCAACCTCATGAGGTGGGTGCCTGCATAGCAACCTCCGCTCCTCGGCAGCTAGCCTGGAGAAGCCGCTCCCTCCGGAGGTCTTGGTGTCGTCCGCCTTGCGAGGCTTGGCCCATCGCGAGGGTCTTGTCTTGAAGGTGTTGAAGATGGACCGTACCAAGCCGTCGATGGAGCCATGCCGTGGGCTGCAAGTAGGCAAGTCTGGGTACCCCGGTTCCCAGAACGCCGACAGCATCGTAACACGCCTCCACGTGGTGCCCGAACACCTCGCTTGTCACGCTGGCTAGGTCAGGGGCCGTGCAGATGACAGCCCCCGAGCCCGTGCTGAAGATGAGTGTTGTTTTCCCACGTGGCACGTGCTCTAATTGCAACCTATCAAAGTGTTCCTCCAACCTTCATATTTTGCAGTGTTGTTGGTAGCTATCTCCTGGGGAAAATGCATTTGGACCACATACTTGAGGTGCTCTCCGGTGGGTGCTACAAATAGCACGCCAGCCCCCGCACCTTGCAATGAGAAGGAACCATCATAGTACATGATCTACTCTTGAGGCGACTCCTTGCCGGGGACAACTATTTCTGACGTCTCTTCGTCTAGAGTAGGTGTCCATCCTACAATGAACTCCGCCAGTGCCCTGCTTTGAATGGTTGAGGTACTTTCATACTTCAAACTGAAACTTGACAACTCTAATGCCCATTCAACTATTCTGCCGGTGGCCTCAGGGTTCCTCAATATGCGTTGTAAAGGGAAAGGAGTGACAACTGTGATCTTGTGGGCTTGGAAGTAGTGGCGCAGCTTCCTTGAGGCCATGATGAGGCCGAAGATCAATTTCGGCACTCCAAAGTACCTTGACCTAGCCCCATGCAACATGGAGCTAATAAAGTAAACTGGTCGCTGCACCACCCTCTTCTTTTTCGTAGCCTTGGGATTGCCTTCGCCACCCCGTTCTTCTTTCTCCTGATCCATACCCAACCTTGCCATGACTTGTTCACTTCCTTCCTCGGGGAGGACAGTAGCTGCGGCTGCTCCTTCATGTACTTCCCGCTGTGCCACCAGCGCTACGCTAACCACTTGATTGGTTGCCGACAAATATAGCAGCAACTGCTCTTGTGGTTTAGGAGCGACCAAGGTGGGAGTAGAGGAAAGATTTGTTTTTAAGTCCCGCGGCACTGCTTCTGCCTCCGGGGTCCACTTCATGGGTCCTGCCTTCTCCAGAATTTAAAAGAACGGCAGGGCGCGCTCGGCAGACATGGAAATGAACCTACTCGACGCGGCAACACATCCAGTTAAATGCCTTATATCCTTGACTGTCTTGGGTGCTTGAATCTGCATGATTGCTCTAATCTTGTCGGGGTTGGCCTCTATCCCCCGGTGAGATACAAAGAAGCCAAGTAGCTTGTCGGAGGGAATGACAAACACACACTTCTTAGGGTTCAACTTCAAGTTTATCTTGCGTAGGTTTGTGAAGGTTTCCTACAAGTCCTGAATAAGTGTTGATTTGTCCTTTGTTTTGACCACTATATCATCCATGTAAGAATCAATATTCCTGTGCAGCTGAGGCTCAAACCCAATTTGCACTGCCCTTGCAAAAGTTGACCCAACACTCTTTAACCCGAAGGGCATCCGCACAAAGCAGTACGTGCCACATGGGGTTATGAACGTGGTCTTCTCCTCGTCTTCCTTAGACATGAATATCTGATGATATCCGGAGTATGCGTCCAAGAAGGAAAGCAGATCACACCCAGAAGTGGAATCCACAATCTGACCGATGCGTGGCAAGGGGAATGTGTCCTTTGGGCAGGATTTATTCAGATCTGTGAAGTCTATGCAAAGCCTCCATTTCCCATTCGCCTTGCGCACCACCACCGGGTTCGCCAACCCACATTGGATGCAACACTACTCTGACCAAACCAGCTGCTTCAAGTTTCTTGATCTCTTCGGCAATGAAGTGATGCTGCTCCAAAGCTTATTTCCTGACCTTCTGCTTGATGGGACAAGCATGAGGGCAGACAACATGGTGGTGCTCGATTACCTCTTTGGGAATGCTGGGGATGTCAGATGGTTGCCAAGCAAACACATCGGCATTCACCCACAGGAAGGCAATGAGCGTGCTTTCCTATTTGTCATCAAGTGTGGAGTTGATGGTGAACGTACCATCAGCGCCAACCAGCCCTGCCGGGACCTTCTTTACAGCAGGCGAGGCAACTTTGGATCTCTTGCTAGTGGAACTGTCTAGCAAATCTTCGATGGGTGCAGCACACTCTGGAGAGGCGTGCTTCCCGGATTCTTTGCTGGCATCCCAGCTAGCTTTCTTTCCTTTCTTATTTTCCTTGGCGGGAACTGCAGCTTCTATGGCCTCAGCAGTGACCGCATCTCGGTACATCTTATCCACGCATATGACGGCGTCCCTCTTGTCCGACGGGATGGACATAACGGATATTGGGCCTGGCATCTTCAGAGTGCTATAGGCATAGTGGGATGCTGCCATGAATTTGGCCAGAGCCGGACGGCCAAGAATCCCATTGTATGGAAAGGAAGCTCGACGATGTCGAACACAATCTTCTCAGTCCGGTAGTTCAATTCTCCTCCAATCATCACCGGCAGTGTAATCTTTCCCTTAGGATGGCTCCTGCCAGGGTTGATTCCTTGAAACGTGCCAGTAACCTTGAGCTCTTCGTCTGATATTTGCATCTTGCTGATTACCTTGGGGGAAATCAGATTCAACCATGCCCCACCGTCAACCAACATCTTTGTCACCTTGAGGTTGCAGATTGTTGGTGAAACCAATAACGGCAAGCACCCTACCGCGGTGGTGCGGTCAGGGTGATCCTTTTCGTCAAAGATGATGGGTGTGCGGGACCATTTGAGTGGTTTCTGGGAATCTGTCGCTGCCTCTATGGCATTGATCTCACGCACCCACTGTTTGAGCGGGTGGTGAGAGGAGTGCAAAGATGCGCCTCTATCAATGCATAGGGCCTCAATGGCTTTCTGGAACTCTTGCTCACTGGTTTCCTCTTCATCCCCTTCATCACTTTCGTCATCAGCTTCCTTCTTCTCACGACCTTTAGCACGTTTTTCTTGGTGCTGCGGAATCTTGTCGCGGCGGCCTCCTCTGCAACCTCGGCCCTCCCCGCGAGCACCTTCTTGGTCTCTTTCCTTGTCACACTTCTCGTACTCAGCTTTTTGCTTCTTGACAAGTAGCTCAACTTGGTGACACTGTTGGAGATCATGGCCCTTGGACCAGTGGATCTTGCAGTACGGTCATTCAGCCTTCCCAGCCTTTTCGGCTGCCCTAGCCTCCCGGCAATCAGTGCACGCGGGAACTTCCTTGTCGGAGGCTTCGATATTGGCCTTCTTGCCGGTATTAGGAGTGCCAGAACCCTCAATAGCGAGTTGATACGTCTCCAACATATCTATTATTTTTTATTGTTCCATGCTGTTATGTTATCATTTTTGGATGTTTTACAATAATTTTATATCATTTTTCGGGACTAACCTATTGACACAATGCCCAGTGCCAGTTGCTCTTTCTGCTTGTTTTTTACATCGCAGGAAATCAATAGTAAACGGAGTCCAAATGCATCGAAACTTTTTGTTATATTTCTGGACCAGAAGACACTTGTTGGGCCAAAGAAGTACCAGAGGGGTGCTCCGTGGGGACCACAACCCACCAGGGCACGCCTGGGGTCCCAGGCGCGCCCAGGTGGGTTGTGCCCACCTTAGTGGCCTCCCGCGCCGATTCTTTGCTCTATAAATACCCCAATATTCCAGACACCCTAGGGGAGAAGACAAAAATCAATTCCATCCGCTACAAGTTCCAGAACCACCAGATCCAATCTAGTCACCATCACCGAGGGGTTCATCATGCCCATTGGTGCCTCTCCGATGATGCATGAGTAGTTCATTGTAGACCTACAGGTCCGTAGTTATTAGCTAGATGGCTTCCTCTCTCAATACAATGGTCTCTTGGAGATCCATATGATGTAACTCTTTTTGCTGTGTGTTTGTTGGGATCCGATGAACTTTGAGTTTATGATGAGATCTATGTTTTTATCCATGAAAGTTATTTGAGTCTTCTTTGATCTCTTATATGCATGATTGCTTCTACCCTCGTATTTCTTCTCTGATATTTGTGTTTTGTTTGGCCAACTTGATCTATTTATCTTGCAATGGGAAGAGGTGCTTTGTGATGGGTTCGATCTTACGGTGTTTGATCCAAGTGACAGAAGGAGAGTTGACATGTATGTATCATTGCTATTAAGGATAACAAGATGGGTTCTATTTCTACATAAATAGATTTTGTCTGTATCACGTCATCGTTCTTATTGCATTACTCCGTTTCTCCATGAACTTAATACACTAGATGCATGCTGGATAGCTGTCGATGTGTGGAGCAATAGTAGTAGATGTAGGCAGGAGTCGGTCTACCAATCTTGGACGTGATGCCTATATAATGATTGTTGCCTGGATATCGTCATGATTATTGTAAGTTCTATCAATTGCCCAACAGTAATTTGTTTACCCATCGTATGCTATTTTTCTCAAGAGAAGCCACTAGTGAAATCTACGGCCCCCGCGTCTCTTCTTTATTATATTTGCCTTCACAATCTATTTTTATTTACTTTTATTTTCAGACCTATTAATCCAAAAATACAAAAATACCTTGCTGCAATTTATTGTTATTTATTTTATCTCGTGTTCCCGCGAGATCTATTTACCCAATCTACTACAATTTTATCTATGTTTTTACCTGTGAGGGATTGACAACCCCTCTCTTACATCGGTTGCAAGTATTTGTTCTTTGTGTGCATGAGCTGTTTACATGGTGTTGCGTGGTTCTCCTACTAGTTCGATAACCTTGATCTCATCACAGAGGGAAAAACCTACCGTTCTTGTGCTGCATCACCCCTTCCTCTTTGGGGAAATACCGACGTACTTCAAGCAAACATCACTAGTACTGCCTTGTCCTTGCGCTTCTTGTTGCGCTTTTTATTCTTTCTCTTTGGTTTAGTGGCATCATCGTCATCTTTTGAGTCGACTTCGAAGCCGTCCGCTTCTCCGGGGAGCTGCCTCCCATCCTATGTATTGGCACATTTATCCGCCAAGGTGTATAGCAGATTCACATTCTTGGGCAACCGGACGTTCATCTTGGAACGTATCCTCCTGTTGCGCACGTTGGAATGGAACGCAGTTATCACACCTACCGGGTGGATATCTGGAATGTTCCTATGCACCCGGCTAAACCTCTGCATGTACTTCCGCAAACTCACCCCTTCTTTTGTGGAAGGAACTACAAATTTCTAGGCCGTCCTGGTTCTTGATGGTCGCCCGTGAAGGCACTAACAAACTCATTGCACATGTCAGCCCAGGACGAAATGGAATTCTCCAGTAGGTGCATCAACCATGACCTAACATTTGGCTTGAGTGCCAAAGTGAAGTAGTTGGCGAACACCTTCTCATCTCTTCCTTCGGCGGCTTCAACAGCGATTATGTAGATGCTCAAGAACTCTGCTGGGTTCAGCCTCCCATCATACTTTTCTGGTATTTCTGGTTTGAAAACACGGGTAGATGGCCAACGGACTTGCCGCAGCTCGCCAGTGAAGGCAGGGCACGCAACCTCGAAAGGCAAGTATCCGCCTTCATTGCTCGTGGGTTCGTCAACGTCTGGGCCATTGCGCCTGTCAGATTGGCGGCGGGTTTCGCGGCGCCATTCTATAGTGACACGCGCGTCTTCCCTCCGTCAATCTTCCAGGAGTTGGGCTCGCACCATGGCTTACGAAGCAGTGTTTGGCATAGATGACAATGTAGACCGCAACGGCGCTCGACTCCTGACAGTACTGGTAGTGGCGGCGCCGTGTTCTCGACGTCGCGAGCCAGTCGCCACGATGGTACGGTGGCGAGAAGGGTGCGCCTGGGGGTTGACGACTCCATTTGGCGGTTTGTCTTGGTTACCCTGCCATGGGGAAGGCGTTTGCCCTGTAGCTGCGCCTGTAATGGGGACAACTGGGGGGTCGCGACTCGCACCAGAGCGGGCGTTGTCGCTAGTGGAGACTGAACATTCTATCCGCACGCGCCTTGTGGATCACGGCCATCCGGGTGCTGTTGAGCCCGCCCTCCCCCGCGTCTTCCGCTCCCGCTTCGGCCGCAGGGGGGATGATGACAGCGCTGCCTGTGCCGGTCACGTCCCCTATAGTGCCTGCGTCCCCCAACGCCACCACAGCACCCACAGTATCAGTGGCTGCATGTGTGGGGGCCTTCGAGGTGGGAGGGTGAGCTGTTGCGCCAGACTTTTTCTTGGGCGCCATAGACGATGAAGCTCATGATGAAGAAGATGATGATGATGAAGATTGACGCGCTGTTCATGACCTCGGGTTTGGGCAAATGCTTCCCACTACACTACTAGGGAAAACCCTAGCAGTAGCGCGGGTATTTTGCCTATCAGTAGCGCGGGACGACGCACTACTGATAAGGCGCTACAGCTAACGTGTAGCAGTAGCGTCTATCATCCCACGCTACTACTATGCATGGCTAGTAGTAGCGCGCTTTTGTGCAGACCGCTGTTGCTAATATCAGCAGCGCTTTTTAGCAGGAAGCGCTACTGGTAAGGGAGCGCTACTGCTAACTTTGTTCCCCTCGCTACTGCTAGTTTTATCAGTTTCTGTTTTTTCTGCATATTTTTTTGTATTTGAATAGGCTTTATACAATAATCTTTAGCATATCATACACATACAAATGTAATCATAGCATATACATACAAATAGTCTCATCAAATCATGTCATCATCATAATCATCATCCAACACAAAGTGGTATCTCGTCATCATCTCGAAAATAGCAATACAAGTCTCGATTACTTGCAACTACATCGTTATCCATCTAAACAATGATATACGCGAGAAGAGCTATCACTTTGAGTGAGAGCGGAACTATGCAGTACATGAGTTCGTATCCCTCTCTCGCATTAGCGTGAACCTAAACTAACTACTGCCTATCGCTCGGAAACCGGAAACCGGTACACCTGGGCCTGACACTCCAGCCACTCGTCGTATATACTCTCCTGGCGTAGCACTTCTTCGCCATCGATGATCTATGCACCTGCATCGTCACTTGAGTCGATGATATGAAACATGTATAGTTGAGCAACAGAAAGAGACAGACTTGGCAAAAATAGAAGCAACATATCATAAGCATAAATAACAAAGTTGATCGTACCCAAAATGCCCTAACTAGAGTGATTGTCGCTAGTTGAGGAGGACGGTTTAACTACATCACAAATAAAGTTTCGTCGTGCATAACTCAAAGTTTCGTCGTACATAAAGTATGGACTAAACGGACACATTGTCATATATCGACAATCACTCCAACATGTAGTGCCATCCATCCAAGTCAGGGAGATAGTCCCCGAGCCTAGTGAAAGGCTTCAAGTCAAGACGCTGAGAGGCTACCCGTGCTCGGACGTCTTCCCGCGACATTTGTCCTTCATAGAACATCCCTGTTTTTCCGACGACCTCCTTCATGATGATTTGGCCAAGTTCGCGCTGGATGTGATAGAACTCAGCTCGAAGTCGATGATCCTCGATATCTCCTAAGTTCTTTGCCCATTGCAGAATATGGGCATCACCAGATCTAGCTGACATGCGAAGGTTCTGGTGATCCCGTCTGTACTCCAGCATGTGGTGTAGGACATTGAATCCATCATTAAGAGAGTCAGTCAGTTGCTGGATGCAGCAGAAGTCGGTCTTATGGCCGAAGGCGGGCCTGCCGTCCCTCCTCTTCTTTTCCTTGACCTCTCCACCCCGGTTGAATGGAGTGTTCCACTTGGGGCTCGCCAACGCCTCAGACGGCGAGTCGCTTTCGGCCGCAATCCTGTGCTGCTCTCTCTGCAAAAGGCACAAGCATCGTTTACAAATATGACTAACGTGTAGTCGAATTGATCAGAAACTAAAGTTACCAGCAGTCTCATGAACTCCGTGGTGACTGCATTCGTCTCGAAAACCTTCTTCACTTGGTCCCAATGGTGCCGGGCCCTGAGGACGTCACGCTCCTGCGGGATGGTGAACTCCGCCAAGGGGTCTGGGATGCCCAGACTCGCGGCTTCCGCGTCCTCCTTGGCCCATATGGACCTCTTCCCGCCGTAACCACGGCTTCCGAGGTGGTGGCACCCAAGGTTTCTCAGTTGAAGCCCCTTCATGTACTTCGACTTTTTTTTGCAGCTTCGGCCTCGCAAGCTGCCTTGAATATTTGGAAGTGCTCTGCCGTGATTGTCGGATTATCCTTTACAATCTCGGAGTAGGGTTCCTTTTTGTTGACGATCCGATATTTCACCCTTGATTTCCAGGCGGCCAACGCGTCGCTAAACTTGGTCATGGCGTGTTTGTTTATCTTCTTCATTGCCGGGTCCTTATCTAGATCTTTATAATCCTTTTCATTCCGGCCCGGGAACAAGAATATCTGGTGCAGCTTCTTTAGGAGGGAGGGCCTCATATTATCTATCTTCTTTAGTTTCTCATCGTTGATGGTGGCGGTTGTCCGTATGATGCAGCCTATTTGATTGCCGTAGCACGCGCGCGCTTCCTCGGGCGCGTTTGGCTCAAAATTGCCATCGTCCACCTCCGTGGCCACCAGTCTAGTAGTCCTGAGCTTGTTAGGAAGTCGTTGCCTCTTTGCTTTCGGTTCTATACCGGCTCCGCTAGTCTCGGCGCCGGTCTCGATGCCGGTCTCAGTCTCAGCGTCGGTCTCAGTCTCAGCACCAGTCTGCATGTCGGTCTCAGTCCCCGATGCGACCGGTGGGCCCAGCAACAAAATATGTTGATCGTCGGCAAGGCTCAAAAATTCGTCTGCCGCCAGGTAGACGTTGTCGCAATCACCAGAACCCTGTCCTTCATCGTTGCTAGCCATGTTTCCTATGATTAAATCTAGTCAATTAATTCTAGACCTAATAAAATGAATAATTACATAAAAGGCATATGCTTTGCAGGAACGTTGACTCCTTCCCGGTGAGGCAAATCCCGGGCACTCGATATGTCCTAGTTTGTAGCACAAGTCATGCAGAAATTCACGGAAAATTTCGGCATGACTTTTGCTAAAAAGTGGACAAATCGAGAACCTGAAATTTGCTGGAATGGAAATGAATCAACTTTCCGGCAAAACATAGGCCACTCGGCTTCATTCCCTGGAAACAGTGTTCAAATATCCATCTTCGACACCGCAACACATGTCCAAATATACACGAGCAACCACATGTCCAAATTTCACAAGCTAATTCAAAAACTAAGTGTACAAGAAAATTCATTTAACTACTAATAGAACAAAATTCACATACTTTAGTGCTTTATAATGATGAATGGAAAAAAATTCAGTTAACTACTAATTACATTCATTTAGGTTATTCATTTAACTTCACCTAATTAACCTATAGTACCACTACTACTAGTAGCACTACTAACCTAATTAACCTAGCACAACCCTACTGCCCTAACTAAAAAACATCTAATTAACATCTACTAGTACCACTACTGCCCTAACCTAATTAACATCTACTAGTATCACTATATACTACAAGCAGCACTGCTACAACATTTTCTTCATTCTTTTGTTTAAAAAAACATCTATGAAAACAAAAACCCTAATTAAACCCTACTACCCTAACTAACTTTTGCTGTAAACCAAATTTTTTGCTCTAAACTAATTTTTGCTCTAACATCTACTACTTAACATCTTTTGCTCAAAACTAATTTTTTTGCTATAAACTAACTTTTGCTCTACTAATTTTTGCTCTAAAATGCAGTGAGAGAGGAGTGGTGGGGGAGGGGTGGGGGGCTTACAGAGAGGGGAGAGACGGTGGTGGGGAGGTGCTCGGCGACAGAGGCAGGGGCGGGGACGGCGGGCTCAGCCATGGGCAGCGGCGGTCCTGGGCAGGCTCGGGCGGCGGTGAGGTCGAGGGCCGCCGCGGTGATGTCGAGGGCGGCGACGGTGAGGTCGAGGGCGGCCTCGGGCGGCGGCGGTGAGGATGAGGGCGGCCTCTGGAGGAGACGTTGAGGTTGCGGGCGTCAACGCCGGCAGGAGACGGCGGCGAAGTGGGGCGACGGCGAATTGGGGAGACGGCGGTGAAGTGGGGCGAGGGATTTGGGGGAGAAGTGGTGGCCGGGGGGGAGAGGGAAACCGCTGTTTAAGTGAAACATAACGGTAGCGCGTTTCTGAAAACGCGCTATAGCTAAGTTAGCAACAACGCGTTTTCAGAAACGCGCTACTGGTATGCCTTTCTCCTTTTTTTTTCCTTTTTTCATTTATTTTTCTTTACATTTTATTTTTTTTCCTTTCTCCTTTTTCTATTTCTTTCATTTTCATTTACTTTTCTACTTGTTTTTTATTTTATTTTATTTTCGTTAGCAGTAACCCTTACACATAAACGCGATGCTACAACAATATTAGCGGCGTCGCGGTTTCTAAAAGAGCGCTACTACTATGTGTAGCCTATCGGCTTAGTGGTGGGAATTTTAGTAGTAGTGCTTTTACAACGGGACGCGCTACTGCTATATATGTATCTACAACGCGGTTATTCCGCGCGCGCTACTGCTATGTAGCAGTAGCGCGCTTTTTTAACAAGCGCTACTGCTAAAGTTTTGTGTATAAGGTTTTCCCTAGTAGTGCTACCTGGCGCGCCAAAGATGTCGTGGTGGAACACGATCACCTATGGGGCCATCAGCCCCTTGTGGTTTGGCATGGAGGAAGGGCACGTTGCACAAAGAGCGGAAGCCATGGAACAACACGAAAGTGGTGACACTGGCGGCTTTTACCCAGGTTCAGGCCGCTCAGAAGCGCAAAACCCTACTCCTGCTTTGGTGGATTGCAGGGAGGACCATGGTGGACACGCAGCGCTCAAGCCCGGCAAGGTCGCCTAGGGGAGAGCAGCTACGCGCGTATGAGTGTACAAGGGTCCAAATCCTTTTTTAGGTTGCCATGGCCCTCCTTTTATAGGCTTAGGGGTTACCACAGTGGAAAAATCGTCATTTCCTATTGATTAGATAGCTAACACTGCTATCATACCTAACTCTGGCAGTTAGGACAAAGTGCATTAAATGCATTGCTAGGTGTCACACTGAGGATGCAGCCCGGCAAGCCTATCGCACCGCTTAATCATCTTCTACCTGTCTGCATGACACGCCTCTGGACGAGTGTCATATAGGGGAATCTCCCTTCCAAATGGCTGCCACGTGCCAAATTACAGCTACTTAATCACTTGAGGGCTCGACACCACACTAATAAGTGACTTGCGTCGTTGTGCGGTGGAGCGGTGGAGTCTTGGCGGGGAGATTCGCCCACGGCGGCCGCGGCAAGCTTGCCAGGGGCATCTTAGGACTTGTCCTTGGTGAGGCCTCGACCTGAGCAGGCTCGCCTGCCTGGTAAGGGAGGTTTTTCCTTAGTGCCGTCTTGTTTCCTTGGCCTTTCTTGGTCTTCTTGATCCGCCCTTTGATCCTTCAGAGAGCTATCTCTCTGTCATGGAAGCTTAGTGCTGTTGGATCATCGCCATTGCGCCTATGTACAGTGTGGGCCCCAAGTTTCCGACTTTCCATCCAAGAAATCTCTCCAATTTTGCCCGTGAAATCATTAATTTCTGCCCCCAAAATCGAGTTCCTTGAGTTCATTCTCGGATTTGGAGCCCGGACATCCGGCCCGTGGACCCGGGCATCTGCCCCCCCGGGCATCCGGCCCGTAGCCCGGACATCCGGCCCCCAGAGCTCAATTTCGCGCGCGGTTCTGGACATCACGTACCGGATTTCCGGCCCCGACCCCGGATGTCCGACCCCTGGGATTTCAGCCTCTCGTGGTTCACCGTTTTGATCATAACTAATTCATCCGGAGTCCAATTTTGACGTTCTTTAGCTCGTTTTGAAGCTATTGACATACCCATCCCATAAAAATACTAACATCATCATTTGACTCAATCTAAGTTTTGGAACTTTGGCATCTTTGCCTAGGGCTTCCACCATATCTTCCGCTTTACCACCACTGACTTCCGCAATCTAACCCATTTTGTCCCCCGTTGCATTTGATGTTGTTTGAGTTCTGATTCGAGTCTCCCAAGGTGTTTTGGCTACTTAGGGATAGTTGCCTCTTCATCAACAACCACCATAACTTCCGCATTGGCTTGCCCACCATACACTTCCACCACCCCAACTTAACTCAATTTTTTTTGTGTTGTGAGTTGTGTCTCCTAAGGTGTCCTAAGGTGTTTCGGCTACTAGGGATTGTGCTTTCAACTCCGACACTGTGTATAGCCCATCATACCCTTCCGCCACCTTAACCCATTTTCACCGGGTTTCCACCAATACTTCCGCACCCACCACTGCATTCCACTACCACCATTTGACGTGTGCCTTTGAGATTTTGAGTTCACGGTTTTTCCGTTTCCTAAGGTGTTTTGGCTAATTAGGGACGGTTTGACATCGATTACACCGCTGCTCAACTTCGTCAAGGATTCGACATCGACCACCTTCACCATTTTGAGACCCTAACCATAAGCAAGATGGTAACCTCTATATCATGTTGGTATCTTGGTATCCCATCAGTGTACATTCTTGCCATTGCATTGATAATCCCTAGCCCATTTTGCGTCACTTGCCTATCGAGACTAGCCTTTGAGTATTGCCGGCAATGTTAGTTGTGCACATTAGTGATCATCGATCCGCCCTTCCATTGCATACATACCATACCATATTGGTATCATCTTGGTATCATATCATCTCTTGTGTCACAAGATTGTTCCCGCATATACACGATTGCTATCTTGGTTTGTGTATTTCGCATAAGTGGCCATATAAAAAAACAACAAGCTTTTAAGCAAAAAGAGTGAACAAAGAGCTTCTAAGCAATAGCCATAGCATCGCCACATTGCATATCATACTACCATATTGATCATCTTGGATCATCGTGTGTGAAACACCAGGAATCATATATACATAGCATACTTGGGATAGAAGTCGTTGCATTTTTGTCTCTTATAGGTTGTGCAAAAGTGTTGTATCCACATATTGAGCAATCGTGCTATCGTCTCTCTAGATTTGTGCAACAAGAGAATTTTCTGTGGATTCCACATTTTGAGCTCATTCCTTGGTTGCACAACCCCTTCTATCTATCTGTGTGTGTATTTCCGTATGCCATTCATTGCTATTGGTCTACTTGTTTCACTTGCGAATTTGTGAATCTCTTTCAAATTTATTCACTCTTGCTAACATTTTGCATCAAATTTTTGTCCCAGTATCCTCACCAAGCTCCACCAAAAGCCTCATTTGTGTAGGTGTGAGAATTGACAAGATTCGGTACCAATTGTGCTATTTCCCCTATACATTGTTGAGTGATCATTGATCCATCTTCAACATCGGGTAAGGTATATTGGTCTAGTTCTTTCTCCCACTCACAGTTGCTCGAGTCTTGTGATGCATAGTCAAAGAACACCTCCTTCGGTCTACAACAACAACGACAAGTTCGATGCCACCAAAAAAAATTTCGATGCCAAGGTGGATGCTCAAATGGATCAGATCAAGGCCCTCATCAAGTCCTACAAGAGATCTTCCTCATCTTCGAGAAGACACTCAAATGCACATCCTTCCGAGCTGCCATCTCAGGCAAGGTGACATTGGTATCAACACCACCACCAACAAGAACCTGAAGGTCAAGAGCTGAACACCAAGAACCGCTCAACGACTTCACCATCTACCTTGGTATCTTCACCAAGCAACTTCAAGGCATCTTCGCCTACGGACATACGGCATCTTCCCCAACATGCACCCCAAGAATACTCTCACGACAAGCTCCCCAAGCTCAAGTCCATGATTTCCACGAGCTACTACGACCTCGACACCGACCACAAGATTCCTTTCTATGCGACTCAAGAACCCGAGGAGTATCTCAAGTGGGAGCGCCAGATGGACGACTACCTCAAGCTACATCAAGTTCCTCCCGGAGATCAAGTGAAGTGCGCCACAACGACCTTCCACGACTACGCTTCGACATGGTGGTTTCACAAACCTCCGAAGAGCTACGACATGAGTTGGCCAAAGACGAAGAGAGCTATGCGACGAGATTTTGTGCCTCGCACCTACACGAAACAACTTCTACTCAAATTGGAGAACACCATCCAAGGATCCAAGTCCATCGACACGTACTTCAAGGAGATGAAGAATGCCTTGCAACGAATCGGCGTGGACGACCCCATTTCGATGAAGTTCCACTTCATGATGGGATTGCACAACGACATCTCCAAGACTATCTTCCTCGAGAACAATAAGTCCCTCGATGACAACTACATTGGTGCTCTCAAGGCGGAACAAGAACTCATGAAGGCTAATGCTTCTCCACACCCCAAGAACACTTCTCAAAGACCAAGCTCCAAGACGGCGAGCATGAGGCTAGTACCACCATGATGTCCAAGCCCGACGAGCTATGACACTCCGAAGTTCGACTTCACCGCCAAACCTCTTTGTCGCATACATGATGCCGAGTCTACTTCGACTCTTTTTCAAGATGGTGCGGCGATGACTACGACTATGGATCCATTCGAGGACCAAGCTTTGGAGGCGAACACCATGGTGACGATCAAGGATGATGCTTCCATCTTTGGAGGCGAGAGTGATGATGTGCCATCGTCGGTCTTCATCCATGGCGATGGTGATGAGATGGTTGAGCATGGAATTTTACCTTCGACCACGGCGATGTATAATGACTTGAGTGACTTGTGCCACCATATTGAGAGTGAGAGCGAGTTCACCACTAGCCCCATATATGATGAGTTGCCCCAATTCCCATGTGAGGAGAGCCACAACCCCCACCACTTGAGTGAGACGAGTACCTCCACCATATGTGACTTTGAGTACACCTATTTTGAGGGAGTGAGTGAGCCAACACATAGAGAGAGTGTGATAGTTGATAGGTCATGCGAGGACATTTTGAACTCTAATGACTTAACCTCTACCTCTATTGTGTCTTCTCATTTGGTTCTAGGTCCCATATATGATGATGCGCCGATCCTCAACGACTTCGTCCTTCCTATGGACATGACGATGGCTAAGGTGGAATACGATGCACCCCCACATGGTTCCATCAAGATGAAGATGATGACCACCATTCAGTCTTTGCCATCTCACCTACACCGGATGAGTGGAATGACAAAGGTTACATAGATGAAGTTGATGCTCTAGTCCCACTAGTGGACATTCTTTACATTGATTGCTTGCATGATGTTGATCAACCTATTACCATGCTTCATGCTAGTGCAACTTCCTCATGCGATGATTTACCGATTTATGATGAGTTTGATGATTTCCATGTGGAGTCTATTAGTTGTGATGCCATGTTACATAGGATTTCCTGTGATAATTCTCTTGTTCACATAATGTCTGAAAATTCGCTTGACTTGTCGTGTGTTATGCATGAGATCAATCATATGTCATATTTCCAATGTCATCGCAGTGACTAGGCATATGCCATTAAAATTAACCCAATTTGCACTTATGGCATAGATGACAAGCCCATGGTTATTGGCATTTGTTTTTCTTGTGATGATATTGATATGCTTCCTTTACATCATTTATCTCATATGCCATGACATGACCACCTAGCTTCAGATATGCATTGTTTTGGATGTTGCCCATTTTCTCCAAATGTTGTTTCTGATATGGCTAATAAGGAGACCCCATAGTTTCCTCATACATGTTAGGAGATTTTGATCCATCCCATCCATTGCATGATCCCAATAATTACATGCACAGTATTGTTGTGCCACATACTTGCTCTAATTTTTGTCCCCATCGTGTTATATATAACAACTATTCTTTCAGGATGGATGACATGTTCTTATATCATGCTTCAAATTTCTTGAGCATTGCTTATCTTGTGCTAACTCACACGTGCACATACACGTCATGATGGATGATGTGTACATTTACCACACACACAATTTCTTTCGTTTGGCCCCTTATTGTGTAGGTACACACACTTCCTCGTCAACCTCGCAATCCCATGAGTTGACGAAACGAGCTCTAGAGATCAAAGATGACTTGGGATCTCTTGGATTGGTTTTCACACCATTCCCATTGTGCAAGGACTTCGCGCATTTATTCTACATGGCCCTCAATTGGCTATGGGTTATTGTCCATTACATATTCCATGTCCATCTTGCCATGTTTATGTTGCATGATATGCTCATTCCCATTTGGATTACATGCTTTGGTGACCCATGCTTTGTATTTCACATGATTCATGATTCTCATACTTGTATGTGTATTTGCAAGCTTGGTGGAGATATTGCTTGTGATTGCCATGTTCCATTTGTGACCCATACCTATGATGATACTATGATTTTGCTTTGTGTTCGTGCTTGTGATATGACATGTGCATTATCTATACCTACTATCTTCTCACATGACATGATTGCCATGCTATCCCCTAGTGTGTTGCATCTTCTCTCCACTAGTTTGCATGACACGATCTCTATGCTTGACTTTGGTGCATCACCGATGATTCATACTTGCTCCGTTTCACGCGGTTGATGACAACCATCTACATGTTTTACACATGATTTTTATGGCTTCTTGTCATATATCTCCATGTGTTGCCTCTATCATGTTAGATGATTTGACATGTCTTGAGTGCAACAATGTATTTAGTCTTGCTAATGCAATTGCCCCCATAGCATTCTCTCATATATTTCGAGATTTTGACATATTCCTTCTGAAGAATGCTTGTCTTACCTCTTTGCACCATATACCTAGTGCCATGAATATTGCCATTGTTGCATCATATTATTCATGCACTTGTGCTTCTAATGGTTATGTGCAAGAGAAGAGAACCATCATGATGGATGATGTGTTTATCTACCATGTGCATATCTTCTTTGTTTTGTTGTGTGCATGTGTAGGAAACTTGGACTTCGTGTCAACTTCCACGTCACATGAGTTGACAATTCGAGCTCTGAGAGCAAACCACCTTCTACCACAACGATTCTACATCGCACTTGCTTGTGTTTCGACATTGTGAAGGATGCACAATGATACGCCTTCAAGGTGACATCTTTCTTGAGCATGGATATTGTGGATCATACTACTAGTGTTGCTTGCACCATCAGACTTATTGGTCATCTTGGACTACTTGATTGCGCACATGTTAGAGATCTTGCTCTGACTTGCCATTTTCACATTTCCATGCTTCATGATATATACGCCTTGTGTGTTGCATCCAATTCTTGGATTACTTGCTCCTATCATATGCTTGGTTGCAACAATGTCGTTTCTTCACATATGCCATGTCCCATTGCTTGTCACATGATTGACTTGATTGCCTCACACATGATGAACAATTGCTCTTTATGTTGTGTTGACTGCCACACTATGTTCACTACACCCTATGCACGTTATGCATCAATTGTCTTGCACTTGACCCATTTGTTTAGACACTTCATTTTATTTGGTGTTGTGACTGATTCCTATGCCTACCATTGACCATTTATTGAGCGATTTATGGATGGTTGCTATGACTTGAGGTAGATTCTTATTATCTTGTCACACATATTTGCATCTCTACCTCCCACTTGCATACTTGTCCACATGACACCTTTGCTTGTGCTCGATTGATATGCTTACATGACATGTCACAATCCTTTGTCACACCATATGCTTTGCATGATGACAACACTTGTTTGGTCAATCACCACTTGAATGCTTGGTTTTGCACTAACGCTAACCACATTTGTTTTTCCAAGTGTTTGTTGTCTTTGCTCCTTTTGAAGGAAACACTAGCCGGTGCGACATTGGAGTGTGTCCATTTTGAGCTTCAAGATGATGAGTACTTAGTGATCGTCCACTTCTACACGGTGACGCCATATCTTTCCCATGGTGATTTGGTTCTCCATCCAAGGACAGATCTTTCCCAAGGGGGAGGGGATGATGCGGAGCATCCTACGGACATCACCATGTCAAAAGTCCGTTTGCCAAGTGACACGTGCAACATGTACTTCACATACACAAAGGTGAATCATCTCATTTACACGTGTTCACTTGACCCCTTCGAGGATGGTATACTACTTGAAGCTCCATTCATGTGCATACATAGGTATTGTCGGAACACCACAGACGACAAGGAGGAGTGCAGGTGCCAAGGAACAACTACACCATCCACGAGGGAAGCATGGAAGCGGAGACGGAAGAACATGGAGCTGCTGAAGCTACAGTGGCCGGACATCCGGGCCAGAGGCCGGATATCCGGTGCCTATGCAGCCACCGAGGAGCTGCACCAACAGACGGCTAACAGCATCAGTAACCGGACATCCAGCGCCTCCCGGCAGCCCAGACATCTGGGCTTCCCTCCGAATTCTGGCATTGATGATAGAACGCACTAGATTCGGCCACCGCCAGGCCGGACATCCGGTGAGTGCCCTGGACATCCGGTGAGTGCCCTGGACATCCAGCGCCCAGCAAACGGTCGGACATCCGGCGTCTGCCTGTATGCATGGACAGGGCCCAAGGCCCATGTATCCCCCCTCTAATTTACCCCTTCGTGGTCTAGCACTATATAGAGACCCCCTCCTCCTCCTAGTTAGGGTTAGCATTGTGATAGCTCATTTAGAGATAGAGCTTTCCTCATCCTTGTGGTTCTACTCCATTGAAAGAGACCGCGACCTCTACGGAGAAGATCCACGCTTGGATTCAAGGCCCCTCACGGGAAGATCCCTCGCAGATTCAAGGCATCCTCACGGAGATGAATAGTTACCGTTTGTATCCCCCTTTGTTGGATTTGAATCATATCTCCCTTTGTGTTCACGGATCTAGCACATGTGTGATTGTTTCTTGTTGATTTGAGTGTTCCCTCTCATTCCACTCATGTTTCCCCCTCGTGTTCTTCGTGTTTGATACGTCTCCAACATATCGATAATTTTTTATTGTTCCATACTATTATATTATCTGTTTTGGATGTTTTATATGCATTAATATGCTATTTTATATTATTCTTTGGACTAACTTATTAACCTAGAGCCCAGTGCCAATTTCTGTTTTTTCCTTGTTTTTTAGGTTCACAGAAAAGGAATATCAAACAGAGTCCAAACGGAATAAAAATTTATGATGATTTTTCTTGGACCAGAAGACACACGTAGGACTTGGAAACCAAGTCAGAAGAGTCTCGAGGCAGCGGCAAGGGTGCAAGGCGCGCCCCCCTGCCTTGTGGGTCCCTCGGAGCTGCTCTAACCCTATTCTTCGGCCTATAAATTCCCAAATTTTCCAAATCACCAGAAGCGTCCACCAAAATACTTTTCCGCTGCCATAACCTTCTATTCCTGTGAGATCCCATCTTGGGGCCTTTTCCGACATCCTACCGGAGGGGGGTTTGATCACGGAGGGCATCTACATCAGCCCTATTGCCCTTCCGATGAAGCGTGAGTAGTTTACCACAAACCTATGGGTCCATAGCTAGTAGCTAGATGGCTTCTTCTCTCTCTTTGATTCTCAATACCATGTTCTCCTTGATGTTCTTGGAGATCTATCCGATGTAATCTTCTTTTGCGGTATGTTTGTTGAGATCAGTGAATTGTGGATTTATGATCAGCTTATCTATGAATATTATTTGAATCTTCTCTGAATTCTTATATGCATGATTTGATATCTTTGTATTTCTCTTCGAATTATTGGTTTGGTTTGGCCAACTAGATTGATTTTTCTTGCAATGGGAGAGGTGCTTAGTTTTGGGTTCAATCTTGCATGATTTCACCCAATGACAAAGTAGGGCATGCGAGGCACGTAATCTATTGTTGCCATCAAGGGTAAAAAGATGGGGTTTTCATCATATTGCTTGAGTTTATCCCTCTACATCATGTCATCTTGCTTAAGGCGTTACTCCGTTCTTTATGAACTTAATATTCTAGATGCATGTTGGATAGCGGTCGATGTGTGGAGTAATAGTAGTAGATGTAGATAGGAGTCGGTCTACTGGACACGTACGTGATGCCTATTCATAATCATTTCCTTGGATATCATCATAATATTGCGCTTTTCTATCAATTGCTCGATAGTAATTTGTTCACCCACCGTATTATTTGCCTTGAAGATAGAAGCCTCTAGTGAAACCTATGGCCCCCAGGTCTATTTTCCTTCATATATTTTTAGATCTATATATAAAAAATTCTAAAAATACCTTGTTGCAATTTATTTACTTTTAAATTTTAGTAATCTTTTATATCTATATCTATCAGATCTCACCTTTGCAAGTGACCGTGAAGGGATTGACAACCCCTTTTTCGCATTGGCTGCAAGTGCTTGATTGTTTGTGTAGGTGCATATATTGGGGACTTGCGTGTTTCTCCTACTAGATTGATACCTTGGTTCTTAACTGAGGAAAATACTTATCTCTACTTTGCTGCATCACCCTTTCTTCTTCAAGGGAAAAACCAACGCAAGCTCAAGAAGTAGCAGGAAGAATTTCTGGCACCGTTGCCAGGGAGATCTACATCAAGCCTACCATGTACCCATGATAAACTCTCATCCCTTGCATTACAGTATTTGTCATTTTCCTCTCGTTTTCCTCTCCCCCACTTCTAAAATGTTTTCAGAAAATACATAAAGATTTGCCTTTTTATTTGCCCTTCTATCTATATGCCTTTTTGCTCGTTTGCTATCTTTGCTTGTGTTGCCATGCGCCTTCTATTTGCTTGCATATTTGCTTTCTAAAAATCTATTGATACTTAAAGTATTCTACTTGGATCATCTTCGATCTATATGTGCTCGTGCTAAAATTCCAACTAGTTTAGTTGAGGGAAAATCTTTAGATGAGCATGCTCATTTTGTGCGTCGCCGTTTGTATGAAAAAGGGAGACTCTTATGGAATCATATAAATTGTTTGCTATGTTATTCTTGGAATCTTTGTGAACTTTGTGATTTTACTTGTCGCTCTAAGAACCCTAAAAAACACCTTCCCTATCTTCTTATGGAAAGGGTGTTTATAGTTACTATGATATCGAACCAATTGAATAATTTGTTGCTTTTAAAGGTGCTTATGAAGTTGCTTCTTTGATTGAAAAGTATGATATTACTCTCTAAAATCTGAAAGTTTTGACATACTTAAATATTGCTACGAAAACTATGCTCATATGCCTATGTCAAGGAATTTAGGACGTTGCTTTGGAAGAAAATAATGATACGCATGAATCTATAGATAGCTATGATTCCATTGATTTGATTGAAATATCCCTTGATGAACATGATGCTTACTATTCTTATGGCGATGATGCCAATATTAATTATGCTTATGGAGATGAATTTGCTATAATTCCTTATGTTAAAAATGTTATTGTTGCTAGTGCACCCATACTTGATAGTTCCTTGAATCAAGAACATGATTGCAATGATGTTATTATAAATTATATTAATGTCAATTGTGATAATAATATGCAAAACTCCAAGCTTGGGGATGCTAGTTTTTCTATGTCCGCTACTTATTGCAATGATCAAGATTGGGGTGATAATGCTTCTTATGATCTTGAAAATTTATTTAAGCCGTGTGATGAATGTGTTTTCTATAATAATGAAAGTGGGTTTGGAAGAGTGTCAGTTTTTGGAAATAATGATCCCACTAGTTTGGAGATTGATAACTCTTATGCAATTTTCGATAAAAGTGGGTTCGGTGAGGTCATGACTTTATTTGATGATAATCCCACTATTTTGGAAGAGTATCAACTTTGGATGCATGTGCATCTTGTTGAAAACATTTTATATGATAGCTATATTGTTGAATTTGATTATGATCCTATATGTAATTATTTTGAGAGAGGAAAATATGGTTGTGGAAATCTTCATGCTACTAAATTACCTCTCGTTATGTTAAGATTGCTATTGTTTCTTTCTTCTTCTTTGCATATGCTAGTTTTTGCTTGCCTTGATAATTTGTTTTCCTATAAGATGCCTATGCATAGAAAGTATGTTAGACTTAGATGTGTTTTTCACATGCTATATGATTCTCTCTTTGTGCTTCAATTCTTATTTTTCATGTGAGCATCATTAAATTCATCAATGCCTAGCCAGGGGCGTTAAACAATAGCGCTTGTTGGGAGGCAACCCAATTTTATTTTTGTTCTTGCTTTTTTTCGTTCTGTTTTTCAATAATTTTGTCATCTAGCCTCTGGTTAGATGTGTTTTTTTATGTTTTAATTAGTATTTGGGCCAAGTAAGACCCTTGGGATGACTCATAGTGATAGTTGATTTGATCTTGCTGACAAACAAAAACTTTTGCACGCAGTAAAATAATATTCATAATTCACAAAAGCGTGATAAAATACTGATTCTTTTTGCACAAGATCGATATACAAATTGCTCAGATTTTCCTAATTGTTCAGAACTTTTGGAGTTACAGAAGTATTCAAAGTTTACATATTGCTACAGACTGTTCTGTTTTTGACAGATTCCGTTTTCTATGTGTAATTTGCTTATTTTGATGAATCTATGGGTAGTATCGGGGGGTATGAACCACGGAGAAGTTGGAATACACTAGATATTACACAAATATAAATAAATAATGAGTTCACAACAGTACCAAAAAGTGGTGATTTATTTTCTTATACTAATGGATCTCATGAGTTTTCTATTGAGTTTTGTGTTGTGAAGTTTTCAAGTTTTTGATAAAGATTTGATGGGCGACGGAATAAGGAGTGGCAAGAGCCTAAGCTTGGTGATGCCCAAGGCACCCCAATGTAATATTCAAGGACAAACAAGCATCTAAGCTTGGGGATGCCCCGGATGGCTTCCGCTCTTTCGTTTTTGTCTATCGGTAAATTTACTTGAGGCTATATTTTTATTCACCACATGATATGTGTTTTGCTTGGAGCATCTTGTATGATATGAGTCTTCACTTTTTAGTTTTCCACAATCATTGTTGCTGTACACACCTTTTGAGAGGGACACGCATGAATCGTGAATTTATTAGAATAATCTATGTGCCTCACTTATATCTTTTGAGCTAGGCAATTTTGCTATAGTGCTTCACTTATATCTTTTTAGAGCACGGCGGTGGCTTTATTTTATAGAAATTATTGAACTCTCATGCTTCACATATATTATTCTGAGAGTCTCTCTAAACAACATGGTAATTTGCTTTGGTTATGAATTTAGTCCTAATATGATGGGCATCCAAGAGGGATATAATAAAAACTTTCATATAAAGTACGTTGAATACTATGTGAAGTTTGATTCCTTATGATTGTTTTGAGATATAGAGATGGTGATATTAGAGTCATGCTAGTGAGTAATTGTGGATTGTAGAAATACTTGTGTTAAAGTTTGTGATTCCCGTAGCATGCACGTATGGTGAACCGTTATGTGATGAAGTCGGAGCATGATTTATTTATTTATTGTCTTCCTTATGAGTGGCGGTCGGGGATGAGAGATGGTCTTTTCCTACCAATCTACACCCCTAGGAGCATGCACGTAGTACTTTGTTTCAATGACTAATAGATTTTTGCAATAAGTATGTGAGTTCTTTATGACTAATGTTGAGTCCATGGATTATACACACTCTCACCCTTCCACCATTGCTAGCCTTGCTAGTACCGCGCAACTTTCTTGGGTGCTTTACACCCACCATTTACCTTCCCAAAAATAGCCACCATACCTACCTATTATGGCATTTCCATAGCCATTCCGAGATATATTGCCATGCAACTTCCACCGTTCCCCTTTAATATGACACGCACCATCATTGTCATATTGCTTTGCATGATCGTAAGATAGCTAGCATGATGTTTTCATGGCTTGTGCGTTTTTATGTCATTTGCTAGGCAAGATCATTGCACATCCCGGTACACCGCCGAAGGCATTCATATAGTCATATTTTGTTTTAAGTATCAAGTTGTAATTCTTGACTTGTAAGTAAATAAAAGTGTGACGATGTTCATTATTAGAGCATTGTACCATGTGAGGAAAGGATGATGGAAGCTATGATTCCCTCACAAGTGGGGATGAGTCTCCGGACTATACAAAAAATAAAAGAGGCCAAAGAAGCCAACAAAAAATTAGAGAAAAGAGAGAAGGGACAATGTTACTATCCTTTTTTCCACACTTGTGCTTCAAAGTAGCACCATGATCTTCATGATAGAGAGTCTCCTATGTTGTCACTTTCATATACTAGTGGGAATTTTTCGTTATATAACTTGGCTTGTATATTCCAATGACGGGCTTCCTCAAATTGCCCTAGGTCTTCGTGAGCAAGCGAGTTGGATGCACACCCACTTAGTTTCTTTTTGAGCTTTCATAAAATTATAGCTCTAGTGCATCCGTTGCATGGAAATCCCTACTCACTCACGTTAATATCTATCGATGGGCATCTCCATAGCCTGTTGATACACCTAGTTGACACTACAAAAAAATACTCTTCCATGATAATATGTTTTTGTCACAATAGGTCACGTTTTCTGTCATGCATGTACATCCATGACGATTTTAGTACATAATCAAGATAGCCATACATGTGCTATCGTAGAAGTGTTCCATGACATTACCAAAATTATCATCACGGAAGTGTCGACTTCCATGACGATAAATGGCGCGTCATGGATGTGCTTTCCTCAAGGGTAACTGAAATGTGGCATCCACCGTAACAGCTCGCCGTTAAGCTATCGGGTCTGGTTTTGGATACGATAACCCCTTAACAGCCCGGACCATTGGGTATTTTCCACGTGTAAAATTATCAATGGCTAGAGGAACCACGTGTTGGCTCACCATCGGGACAGATGTCATCCACTCATTGGACAGGAGGAGCCTATGATACGTCCACACGTGGCACGACCCACAGAGGCCCATTTGGGTGAAAAGGCCGGCCCATTTGACTTGGTCAAAAGGTAGCGGGACGGCCCACGGAAAGCCTGTTAATAGTCTGTTCATACATAGCCCATTTACGGCCCACTAACTCACGGCCCGTTACGGCCTATCCGAATTAAGCCTAGTAGCTTCATCTGGGCTGTCCAATATGATTCCAGTCTGTTGTAACTTCTGGCCCATGTATGGCCCATGGCGTCTTTCGGCCCATATGAGGCCCTTTGTAACTCTTGGCCCATTAACAGCTCGTGCTGAAACTGGCCTGTAAATAACAGTGTAATGCTTTGTACCCATTAACGGCCCATTATTCCATTGGGCCTTTTCCAACCCGTGTTATCTTTCGGCCTTCACAGGGCCCATTTATTCTTGGCTCAATTCTAGCATTCGGTTACTTACGGCCCGATACTGGCCTTTTCTGCTTGTGGGCCAAATTCAGCCGATGGTTACAGTCGGCCCATTTGTGGCCCGTTATTCCGTTGGGTCATTTTCATAGCATCATCAAATACGGCCGATTGATGACGACCCATTATGGTCGGCCCATGAACGGACGATTCCAACTCTAACCCGTTTACGGCCCATAATGCGGTCTATTATTGGCCCATATTTGGCCAATTGATCATACGGCCCGTAGAAGGCCCATTGATGTTACGACCCGTAGAAGACCCATTGTTTCTACGACCCGAGAAGGCCCATTGTTTCTACGGCCCATAGAAGACCCATTGTTTCTATGGCCCGTAGGAGGCCCATGGTCACTGCAGTAAATATGTAGCCCATGGTTATTGTGGCCTAGTTTTAAAAAATAGGTTATTGTGGCCACAAGCAAACCGTGGAAAAAGAACTGCACTGACTACAAGCAAACAAATAAACAAGACAACAAGGAAATAAATAAGCTAGCAACGTACACTAGCCTATCACAACTATTACCCATATTACATCCATTGGGCATCAAAGTTCGCCACCAGTGCAAATATAGGGAACAAAGCAGCATATCACATATACTGGTTGTCAAAGTTGGCGACCAGTGCAAATAAACGCCGCAGCAAAACAAGTCCAGAACTTAAACCACTTCAGAAGAGCTCAAGAAACAATGTCTTGGGTACCCATAATGCTGGCAAGATGGTTAGCAAGCTTATTAACTTTCTCCTGTTTGGCGCTTAAATCCTCCAGTGCTTTTTGTTGCACTAGAAAATATGCATCTGAATTCTGCAGGGACTTCCTCAGTCCTTCGGCTTCGTGTCATAGCACATCTGATCGATGTCTTTCAAATTGAAGTTGAGACTCAAGAAGACGAACTGATTCAGGCAGCGAGTTCAAAGAGCTTGTGCCAGCAGTAGTGGCCAGTAACTCGAACACTACATCAAGACAGGACTTTTGGGTTGTCTCACTGTCGTCAAGATAGTTTTTATCGGCTTTCTTGGAGACCAACAGGGATGTCTCACTATCTTGAAATTTATCTGCATTACTTCCTTTACCATTGCATAACGGGGTACTCTTCTCCAATATTTTGTCTGCATTCTAAAAGAGAAACAAACAGACACATCGCAGGTTTACCATGTTCTATATGAAACTCATTTTGGTAAATCAGTTCAGTAGTAAAGTGGAAAGGATAACATCATGAAACAAACATATATCTATGTACCATGGTCACTATCTGGTCTATATCATTTTAGTTTTTGTTGCCAAATCAAGATAGAGACACTGTTCAAATAATATCTGTTTAAGACAGAGTAAAATAGATAGAATATAAGTGTGGGAAACTACAGAGCAATAACAACACTTGTAATGTCCATGACATGAGAACATAACTGTTTATTTAGTTGAAACTGAAATCAACATAGAGCAAGTTACAATAGCAAACTAGTTAAAGAAATAGGTTTAAAACATACCTGTTATGCCATTGGTGTTTCAATTCTATCCTTCAAATTTGAAAATATTTGGTATGAGTAAATACAGTGATGCAAGAGCAAAGGAGTATGAACCATAGCTACAGAACCTGACCTGAGAACAATTCTTCTTCTGCTTTAAGAGTTGAGTTGGGATTCAGAGTGGTGGTCCTTGTGCTCTGGGCACTGCAGTTCCCTTACTAACTGCTCATGTTTGGGTGCTCTGCGGTGGAGACAGTGTTGTGTCAACTGGAACTGGGTTACTATCTACTGGGGTTGGGGTTAGAAGGGGTGTAGCTGGTTCTTTGTCCAACTGGGTAGGGGTACAATCTGCGAGAGTCTAGGTTATGTGTGGTGGGGCTGGTTCTTGGGCAAGTACAACCATGGTTCTATCTGAATCGACTGGTCGCACTATCTTTTCTGAAGACCGTGTTGTTACTCCCTTAGACACTACCATCACCCTCTCCAATTCAAAATGGCTGATAAACAAGAAAAGTAATTGAATGTATAGACATTGTATGATAGACAGGTGCAATGGATAGTGGGGAATAAAAGAGGGCATGAAATAATTCACATTTATGTTGTCTAACCAAACAGGATAGCATGACACAATTTCACATATATGATGGCTAACTAAATAGGATAGCATGACACAATTTCACATATATGATGGCTAACTAAAAAGGATGGAAAGACATAGTTCAAAATATGATGACTATGTAAATAGGATGACATGATATAACTATATAATGCATGTTTTAAATAGGTTGGCATGCCATAATTCACATACATGCCGCCTATGGAAACATGATAGCATGATATAATTCACGGATAGAATGACATAATTCAAAATATGATGATTGTAAACATTAAACAGGATGAGATGATATAACTATATGATGTCTTTATTAAATGGGTTGGCATGCCATAATTCAGATAGATGTTCATGTAAACATGATGGTATGATATAATTCAAATATATGATTTATATACTAAGCAAGTAAGCAAATGGAAATCACACATATTATGTAAAAACTAAGCAATGCAAGACAACATGCATGACATGAGTAATATAACCCTGCCAAGTTTCAGCATAGACCTCAGGGGGGGGGGGAATAGGACTGGTCATCTGTCTCTGAATCCCCCTCTAAGGAGCTATCTGTAACCAGCAAGATGTCTGCTTCAGTAGGTAGCATTGTCTACTCTGAGTACCTTGTTTTCACTCCAGATACTTCCATCACCACTTCAAATGGCTGATGCGCGGGAAGAGCAGTTGAATATACAAACGTTGTTGACCAATGGAACACGTAATACAAAAAAAGAATATCATGATATAATTCACATATATGATGATTGGCTAAACAGCATGACATTGCATAATTCACATATATAATGCCTTGCAACAAGATAGCACTGCATAATTCACATATATAATGTCTTGCAACAAGATGGCATTGCATAATTCACATATATGGTAATTAGACACTAAACATGTGGCATTCACACAAAGGATGTTTAAACTAAGCAAATAACATAGCAATGCAAGACACCATATGCACGATATGAGCAACATAACCCTGCCAAGTTAGAGCATACACCTCTGGGGGGGATAGGACTGGTCATCTGTCTCTGAATCCTCCTCTGAGGAGCTATCCGTAACGAGCGAGATATGCGCTTTGTCAGATAGCATAGTCTGCTCTGAAGACCTTGTTTTCACTCCATAATTTTCCATCACCGTGTCAAATGGCTGATGCACACGAAGAGTAGTTGAATGTACAAACATTGTTGAAAAATGTAATATGTAATGAAAAATAGGATGGCATGATATAATTCACATATAAGATGACTTGCTAAGCAGGATGGCATTGCAAAATTCACATATATGATGCCTGGCTAAACAAGATGGCGTTGCATAATTCACATATACGATAAAGAAACTAAACATATGGCATTCACAGAAAGCATGTCTAAACTAGGCAGATGACATATTTGATGTATAAAGTAAGAAGTGCAAGGCACCATATGCATGATATTACCAACATCAGCATGCCAAGTTAGAGAGAAGACCTCATGGGGTAAATAGGAGTGGTCTTCTCCTTCTAAATCCCCCTCAGAACAGTTATCTTCCTCTTGATTCCAATCCGAAATGGGTGGAGGGGGGTTGCCTTGCGCCCACCATGGAGCGACGTCTGCAAGAAATTTTATTGCCACGCAACGCTCGTCTCTCTACATGTCCAGTTCCATTGTGTACAATAATTGACATGCATAGGAATAAAACATAGTGAGTAAGGAGTGCAATGCAGAAATCCAGAGTGATGGTAACAACCTGTGGATAGACCCAAAACCAATGATAGCAGGCAGATAATGGCTTCAGTTAAAAACTACAGATAGTGGCTTCTTTACTGTTTGTTTCCCACCCAACATGAAACTCATAGTAGACAGCAGAGATTAACCAGATAGTAGATAGATACTATTGATTGCGGCCCCGATATGTACTCCACAACCATTGAAAAACTCAAGTTTGAGCTGACTCAGAGTCTAATCGGTGAACATGACGATAAAGTAGCATGTAATATTAAGCGATGCATAACGTAAGCAGCACCGAAAGAGTGCGATCTCTCGTGCGGACCCGTGTAGTCCTTGAGGTCATATGTTTGGTTGATGATGGTAATGCAGTTGTCGTGGCTGCCAGCGGCGGGGAAGAAGATCTGAGGCAGTGAAAGACAGTTTGGAGGACGGATCCCTGCTGTGGTGGACCCTTCTGTCGTTGGAGCGGCTGAGCTGGGGTGGACGATGGCGCAGCAGGAGCGGGACAAACCACACAAGGTTTTCTTTGACAACTATCTGTAATAGAAGTAATTCTATAAGGGCTCATTTGAATTGGAGGATTCTAACAATGCAGGGATAGGAAATACACAGTAATAGGATAGGAATGCACATGCAAAATAGAGAATTTAAAAACACAGGATTTCTGCCAATCTGGGTGTTTGGTTCACAAGAATTGGAAGATCACAGGATGCAAAGAAGCATGGTGAGATTAAGTCAAACCACAAGAAAATGTACGGTTATAATGCTATTATGCTACTATCTCTTAGTCTTGTGCTTCATGAATAGGAATTTGAAAAGGAGGACAAGTGAATATTAAAATTCCTACGGTTTTTCTTTCAAGGAGACACTAAAGGAACAAATCCTAGAGTTTTCCTTTGCACCATTACTTTGAACCAAATGCATGAATAGTAGTACCATAGGAAACTTTCGAATTCCTATGTTTCCCTTCACTTTTCCTTTCAAGCACTGGCGATTCTAGTAGGCAGGCTTGAGCAGGGAAAAGCCTACACTTAGAAAATGTTTTTGTGCTACTTCTACTACCTTGAACCCAGTCCACTGTCCTACTAGCTCAACTCCCAGGCCCATCTACAAATGCACAGCTCAAACGCGCAGAGATAAATAATGATGGCGTTCAAGAGATTCCATCACGGATAGCTAAGTTGCCTAGTACCTCACTACTTGTCATATGTAGGACAAACTAATCGTATTTCACGTTACTACGTGTTCTTAGTGGACAATATATATACCATGTAGAGTAAAAAAAGCGATGCAACAAGTGTACAACCTCTTTGGCGAAGCCATGTAGATCTCAGCATGATTGGGTTGGTCGGTGAGGATGCTTCGGCTGATTTGGCTGTCGGAGGAGGGGAAGAAGATCTTAGGCGTCTGGAGATGGATCCTGGGGTACTGCTCCGCTGTGATGGAGGGTTTCGTCGTTGGAGCAGCTCCGGTGAGTTGTACGACGGCGAGGCTGAAGCATGACAAGAGAGACAACGTTAACCTGAGTGGAATTATAATAGCATCTCCAATAGATGACGTAAAATACATAACCACAAAGTGCTAGATGTAAAATACATCAGCCAATCATCTCTGAACTTAACTGTCGAAACTGAATTTAACTATCAAAACTAAATTTAACCATCGAAACTGAATTTTGCTGTCGACATTGAATTTTACTGTTGAAACAGAACGCACTAGTAGCAGAAAAGCAGTAGCAGCAGCGCGTGCGAGAGCCGGGGCAGCTTGTCGTGTAGTAGCATCTCGGGTAGAGCTGCAGGGGCTCGAGGGAGAGCAGGATCTGCTGCTTGTGCAGCAGCAGCGCGCGCAAGAGTAGTGCAGCAGCGCAAGCAAGAGCAAGAGCAAGAGTAGCAGTGCAAGCAAGAGCAAGAGTGAGAGCAGCAGCGCGAGCAACAGTAAGAGCAAGAGCAGACCAGGCAGGGGACCCAGAGCAACAATAGAGCAGCAGCGTGAGCGAGAGCCAAAGCAGCAGCAGCTTCAACTGATGTGGACGTCGCCGCCGAGGGAGCCACGCCGTGGAGTAAGTGGCTGGCGATGCCGCCGTAGATGGAGTCGTGCAATGTCGGCTCGGGACCAAGCACCGGCAGCATTGTGAGATCGAATCAAGAAGAAAATGCGGCAATTAGTGTAGAACCTCTTTGGTGGCGCCGATTATGCCTCAGCTTCATCCGAGGAATTGGTGATGATGCTGCTCTTCCGGTGGTGCAGGTGAGACGGTGGTGTGGGAATGGAAGGGGGCGCGAAAGATAAGGGGAACGTCGGGGCAGCTCCTTGGAGGTAGAGGAAGGGGTGGCTGAACTGCTGGGATGACGAGATCGACGACGGATCCTCATCCGATGCACTGGATGAGGGACGTCGAGGTGTTGCTGTGGATGACGTCGTCGGGGAAGAGGCTCTGGCTAGGTGGCGGACGGAGGAGAGTGTGGGGCTTCGCGGGTTTTCGCGGACTCGGTGTATGAATCGGTGGGCGGATGGGACGGGAAGGGGGAACCATGGCTTAGGGACGCGGTTGTCCAAAATGTGGGGTAAGTTACAAAAGTACCCCCACCGATTTGAGCTAGGCGGTTCTTTCGGTTCAGGGGTATCACGGGCATTTCGCCTGTCGGGATTTTACAGGAGCTGGGAGTTTTCGCGGGTGTTGTAATTTTGGGATAGCAAGGCGCAGGTTGAGATGGAGGGAGTTTTCGGAGCACAACGAGACAAAGACATATCTTAAATATTTCGGGGTAACAAGGCACGGGTTGAAATTTCAGGACAAGCCTTAGTGTACTGTACCAAATCAATTCGCACTTCCCTCGACGAAAAAACAAAAGAAATCAATTCGCACCACACAAGAGAGTCTAGTCCCATGTACTGTACCAAATCAATTCGCACTACAAATGTCATTCAAAACTTTGAATTCATGTTATGTTCAATTAAAATATTTCGCTACGTGTATAATGCATGCAACCTGCTACTCAAATGAACGTTTTAGTGCATTCCAAACGTATATACTACCGCTTCAATATGAACTAAATTTGAATTTGTTTCTCTATTTGAATAAGATCTACAATCATGATTGTTGTCAAGTTAAACCATTTGAATTCGTTTCTCTATTTTAATAAGATCTACAATCATCATTATTGTCAAGTTAAACCATCGTTTGTATATTATCTTCACAGCACACCACATGATTACTGTCGAGTTAGATATGAACTATGTGTACTATATGAACTCGAACTCGATTTTTGAATCCACTTTATGTTGATTTCAAATCACAGTACATTTCAAGCTCTAGCTAGATCTTCATAATCTAAACCATGTCTCATATGTATAATGTGTTTATCACATAATGTATGGTGCCCCGCCCCCTACGCCTACAAGTATTTAGATGTGAGTTGCAAATGCCACACATTATCACAAATTCAAATAAAATGTGAGATTGTTCGATATATAGTATGGTTTAGATTGTTCGATATTTAGTTGTGAGCTACAAACGCCACACATTATCACAAATTCAAATAAAATGTGAGATTGTTCGATGTATAGTATGGTTTAGATTGTTCGATATTTAGCTGTGAGTTGCAAACGCCACACATTATCACATTATGGTATAACATGTCCAAAACCACACCACGCGTATCACCGCTATATTCATGCATGCATATGTTTATAACACTATGATCTCCTATTCAAATATATGAATCCACTTTCATATCGAATTATGATCTTTGTTAGTCTCTTACACCCACACAATCCTCTAACCTTTGTAGCTAGCACTAACTTTCTCTCGTGCATGCACACGCCCTCCTCGCCCTCCCCCTCCCTCAGCATTCTATCCATCGTGCCCATTCATTTTTTTCTTTAGGTCGTTCTCCCACGGTCTCCACAACTCCTTTCCGACACACACCGATTGATAAACCTCTCCTGCGATGTCTGCCTACACATACACATGCACTTTCCATCTCCTCCTTCTGTGTCCATGCCTCGTGTCTCTCATATGGTCCCACACACGTGTAACTCTTGCCCCTCTTTTCATCAATCTCACAATCGCACACTCCTCCCCCTATCAGGCTAGTAGGCCTCTCGCACCACCTCCTAGCTCCATCTCTCTCTATATATCCGTCTCTCTGGGCCTTATTTGCCTCTAACAAATGGATGTATACCGACCGATCTCCCACTATACATATAGCTAGCTAGGTCGTTTATAACTCGTTTTCCTCACGCGCCGATCGATCTACCTCATTAGTTATGTCTCTCCCTTCCTCCAACACACAACAATTGATCTACCGATCTAGTTAGGTCTGCTTACCAAACACATGGCCCCCTTCATCATCCATGCATGCCTCCCGACACATCTATCACGCACACGCACACACATAAACACATCCCCACTCTTATTGATAATATTGCAGTTCTACCCTCAGTTTGTCTAGTAGGCCTCTCCCACCATCTTCGAGAAGCAACTCCACCACCCATCCAGCACTCTACCCCTCTCTCTCTCTCTCTCCTCTCTCTCTCTCTCTCTCTCTTCTGTCCCAACCTATTTCCCGTCCTTCACTTATGTAAGGATGTCGACCGATCTCCGTCAAGACATAGCTGGGTCTCTCCTTCTCAACACATATACGAGTCGATCTACCTCTCTAGTTAGGTCTCTGCCTCCCCCCACACACACCGATACATCGAGCGCTCTAGTCATGTCTCCTTGCCACACACAAACTTGCCCAATGCCCTCTGATGTTCCTTTAGGTTAGTCGCCCTATATCTTTGACTTGCACACACACAATTTCGATGGCTCTCTTCATCGATCTCGCACCCACCCACTTGATCCTCTCTTCGACTCTATCTATATATATGACTCCTCCCTCTCTTCTCGTGGATCGCCCCCTCTATATATGATATAGATAGGCCTCTATTTCACACACATTGCATGTGTCAAATTTTTGTTTGAGATATCATCGACACATATTCCCAAATATACATTCACGAAATCACCCCCCCAACAAAAAACACTCATGAACGCATACGCCATCTGTCTAGGTTTGTATCTCTCTCACACACACCCACGTAGGTGGGGGACGTGCACGAAGAGAAGAGGTGCACGCACGGCGCACGTACTCCCGTCTCTTTCCCAACCACACCCGCGCGGGTACACGGTGGAGCTCATTTCTGTATGAAAAGGCAGCCCACATAGTAATTTGACACGTGTACTGGTTGTCCACTTGATGGAGGATCGTGTACCACGGGTGAACAAACAAATTGCGACTTGACGCGTTATGTTAAAAAAGAGGCAAACCATGTGGGGCCTACCTTAGAGGCAAGGCTCTATACACTGGAGATGCTCTGTACGTATTACTTTTGATGTGTCCTGACAACTCGCAGAACGAGGAGAAGCTTGCTTAGTACGCCGTCTCCCCCGCCCACGGGCGCGGTGGCTCGCAGAGTCGCAGACGAGGAGAAGCTTGCTTACTACGCCTATGCCCGCTCCCTCGCCCATGCGCGCGGTGGCTCGCAGGATGAGGAGAAAATTTTACTACTCCCTCCGTTATACTCCTCGTCCCTACCTTGGTTAGAGAGATTATCATATTGTTTGAAATATATGTCTTTTAGTAGATTTCAATATGAACTACTAGTACATACTCCAAACACTGATGTATATAGACGTATTTTAGAGTGTAGATTCACTCATTTTGCTCCGTATGTAGTCCATATTGAAACAGACGTAGTAGTACGCACTCTCCCTCGCCCCTCACCCCTCGACCCTCGACCCTCGCCCACGTGGTGGACGTGCAACAATTCATTCGGTCTCAGATAGCCAGAACCATATACTGTAGTACCATTATTGCTCGACTTCCCGAAGAGGCAAAGAGCCAAGCGCAAGGTTAATATTTTTGAGATGCCAAGCGCAAGGTTTATAGGAGAACGAGTAGTAGTAGTACTAGTAGTACGTACCAGTGGTACGTACTGTATGAGGAAGAAGGCAACAAGATGTATGTTTTGCGTGACAGTCTCTTCTTAGGACGTGCTAGACCTAGTGGACCTCATTGTTGCAATGGGAGTACTATCATAGATGGCACGATTCAGAGTGGCGGGCAGGGGGCATAATTCGGAGCTGCTTAGTCTTAAACCCCATGAAGAAGTCCCATCGAAAGGAATAGCCATCCTCTACACGTGCTCCTATGTAAAATGAGTAAATGAGACAAAAAGAGAAAGAGACAAAGTAAAAAAATCACCAGCCTTAGAGCCAGCCCTATTGTATCAGTGAATGATATTTCTACGTCGTGATTGACATGGCTATATTATTAACCATGCTGCGGAGGTAGAAGCGGATTTTTATTTATTTGCGGAGGTAGCAGCGGATGGATATTCAACGAGGAGTGAAATGATGGCTGCTTCCTCGGTCAAACATAGAGAAAGGTGGGCCTCGTGATTTGATGGCTTATTAGTCATTATTACTGCCTATACTCTTTGCCCATATAATAACCACATGGTAGAGTAGTGGGCTATACTTTTAATAACCATGCTCGAAGAGAAGAGGCGCACGCACCCACACACGTAGTACTAGTAGCACTCTTTGCGTCTTTTGCGTCTTCCCCAACCACACACGTGACACGGTGGAGCTCATTTCTGTATGATGTTGCAACCCATGTGATAATTTGATGAGTCTAGTACTAGTAGTTACTCACTTATAAATAATGGAGGGTCGGAAACCATGCATGAACGGTGCCGCGTCATTTATAAATAAAGAAACCGCAATATAAATAGCTTCATATGGAGAGAAAAAGAAACCGCTCCACTATATACATAGCCAGGATGAGCCTACACGGTTGCTTGCTGGGGTTGCTCTCTTCACACTCTCTTGCACAGAATGAGTGTGGCCACATCTCTAACATCTGGGCGGATCACGTCCGCCAGGGAAGGGGTGGATGCTTTGTGTAGATGCGGTCGCCGCCGCCGATGGCGAAAACCCACTGTCGGCGCGTCCAATCAGGGGTCCCCGCCGTTCTCTCTCACAAAGCCTGTGCGGTTGCTTTCGTCCTTGCTCACTACAGCGACGTGGGCAGTTGCCGCCTCCCGCCACCCACCTCTAAGCTAGCTACATCCCGACATCCCTCAGGTACAACTTCCTTTACAGCCGGCTTGCACCACTGCCCCAGCTGCCCACATTGCTCCATGTGGATATTTCTCTACTTCTTTGCCCCTCATGTACCTCTACTGGTTTCCACTGTATTTGTGATGAGTTTATATCTCACCAACTAGTCCCATCTTATTCTAATCACGCTTCTTCAATTTCTTGCCACAGGGATGCTCAACTCGATTTTAGTGAAACTGCACAAAATGATCTGACGGTCAAAGGGTTGCAAACCTCATTTCTTCAGAAGGTTCAATGTCGCCAGCAAATTAAAGCCTGGTTAGGGTTTAGGGTTCAAGGCCTAGGGACTGCATGGATTGTTTTTTTCTTTAGTTGTCTCTATTCCAAATAAGTGGCAAAGACACTTATTTTGGAACAGAGGGAGTACATATTGGCTATGAACTGTCAATCATTGAGATGCAACAGCATGCATGTTAGTCTCCTTTGTATTTGATAGAATGTTGCAACGGGGCAACCTTGGATGCACCGTGTTCATCTGTAATTTAGTAGCCTACATTTGAACTGATGGACAGAAATCCCCTGCTTAACACAATAATCAGCTCCGCCAACTAAGCCGCGTTCTGACACCGATTAACCTTCATACTGGCTTTTGTTGCATCTCATTTCGCCCTTGTGTGATCAACCATTGATTTCCATCGCATAGGAAAGAAATGCTTATCTGCATACATGGCAAACAGATAACAGAATAAATCTAACTTGCGGACAATCAGATGTATTTTTTCCTTGTTCAGAGCAGCATAACAGTGGGGTATCTTTTCAGTGCGGTTCTAACCAGTAGGTCGTGAATTCCTGGTTGAATCCCAAAAGCTGGAAGCTTCATAGCATTGTCAAATTTATCTCGCTGAGGAATTACAGTATGTACTACTATGTACTAAAGAGTTAGGTGTCGCACAGTGTCCAGAAAATATGGTGATAGTGTGAGGTGGGCCATGTAATCATTGAGCTTGCGTGTTTTCACTACTTTCGCACTCCTCTGCTGTAAGAATGGAGAAAATTGTAATCTACCTCCTTTCACCAAACGTGGACATCCAGCATCCGGTGCACGTGTCATGCACCAAAGTAAAGTGTACAGTGCAACTGAGACTCAACACGGTCGTACCACCTCAATAATAATGACCAATGAGCCGTCAATCACATAGACCCGGTGGTAAGTTGGACGGACGAAGCAACCATCACGAATCAGCTTCTCCCTTCAACGCATGCGCCAGTGAGAGGTCGCGTCTGCTCTACCCGGGCATGAATGCGGCACCGATTCTCTGGAGCGGCACTGACCGTTTCGGTCGGGAAGCGCGCGCGGGCGATGGAGGGGCTTTGGGTGGGCCAGGCTGGTCAGGAGCGGGCGTGGCAGCTGTCTCGCCCGGACGCCCGAAAACAAGAGGATGCACCGACTCTCGCGGCTAAATCGTACACTACACACCATCTCTCTATAGGAGTAGGTCGATTTGTCGCTCTCTCTAACGCCCACACGATGTTAAAAACACGCGCGCGCGCACACACACACACACAGGTTCATAGAATAGGAATATCGTGGGAGTGGGAAGCCATAGGAAGTGAGATAAATGGAGTACGTACAAGAAGAGAAGAGGTGACGAATATTCCATCAAACCTGAGGTAGTGCTCCCTCCGTCTAGGTGTTAAGTCATCTTACGAAAATCAGATATTCCTAAAATGTTTAGGCGTCGTCCATTAACTTCGCATCTCAATCCCCTCCTAGCCTCGTTGCTAGCGAGCGTTGTTACTTACTCTGCCTTGTTATCTCCCCCGGAAACCCAATGCATGGAGCGCAACTACGCGTTGATCAGTCAAGGAATCAAAGTCGGCTTGCATGCGAGTTAATACGTGGCCCTGCATGGTAGCTAAAACGACATCTCTTAATTGTTGTGATTAATTGTTGCGTTTAGAGACAGAAATCAGGGCTTTGATTGGAGGAAGGACCGGTCAAGTTTCTCCTTCTCCTCCAATCTGCTTGCACCTTGGTCCCGCTGCACCTTCTAACGTGACTTACACCTAGACGGAGGAGTAGTACGAGATACGGTGGCACACTGACTTAGGTCGAATACAAGTGCCAAAATTATTGGAAGAGAGCAAAGTGTACATACTAAATAATTAAAATTGAATTTCTCGTTTTTTTTCCGAAACGGAGGCAAAAGATTTGCCTCATCCACTAAATAAGAGGAGAATAGAGTTTCACTAGTTTGCAAGTGAACCCTACAAATAACGTCATGCAATTACTCTCAATACGCCCTAGTTTCTTAACACCGCTTGTAACCCTTGTACATACGTGGCACACTGACTTAGCGAATACAAGTGCCCAAAATATTTAAATTGGGATTGCCCACCTTCCGATATTTTGACCGTGTGGTCAGTTGTTGCATCGAGGGTCGTGTACCACCGTGAATGATAGTAGTGCCCCGGAGCGTAGTTATTTTTCGAGTGTTAATTTTCTTCACGTGTTAGCTTGCCCTAGTATTTTCTTCACTATGTTAATAAAGAGTTCCGTTCGTGCACAATTTAAAACGATTTTATGGAGAGAAAAAGAAAACCCACTCCGTCTTATATACGCTGCAGCCTCGTGCTTGTTCTTTTTTCTAGGTTCGCCTCTCTTCAGCACCTCTCTCTCTTACTATATAATATTCAAACGCTGGAGCCTCAGCGCTTGTAGTGCTCTCTTCACACTCTTCACCCTCTCCACATCTAAACACGACTTCGTTGGCCTCTCTCTCTCTCTCTCCCCTCACTACTGGTTAAAGAGCCGGCAGGATCCCTCGCCGGGAAGGGAAGAAGGCTTAACGCTGTCGCCGTCGGCGAGGGAGGGAATCCACTACCGGCGCAACAGTTCTCTTTCACCCAGCAGCGGCGTGGGAGGGCCTCCGACCCCTTCTTCCTTGCTGCCATAGATAGTGTGGGCAGATCAGCCTCCGGCCGCCCACTGAGCCACACCCCGAGAACCCTAAGGTATAATTTACTTATTCGACATGCATTGCTCTACCTGCGTGTGTGCTTTTTCTGCTTCTGCACTCGAATCTAGGTGTTGGATCAAACAAGAAAGTAGTGGGGAAAGTTGTATAGCATGAATCCATGATGTGGTTCTGTCGGCGTTCTGGGAATGGGGCTCCCCAGACTTGCCTGCCTGCGGTCCATGGCGTGGCTGTGCTAGCAGGCCTGTATGGCCCATCTTCATCAACAAGGCATTCAAGACCCTCGCGAGGGGCCAAGCCTCGCAAGGTGGATGATGCAAGACCTCCTCAGGAGCGGCCTCGCCAGGCAGGCTCGCGAGGGGCGGAGAGATCAAGGCAAGGCAAACCTCGCGAGGTTCTCGTGACGTGAGCCATGACGATCAAGATCAGGCGGGCGCCAGCGCGCGTAGTGTCCTTGTTTCCTCTTTGGTGCTAAGGAGGCAAGTGCAGGCACAGAGTACCGAGGCATCCAGCAAAGGTTTCCATATCCTTGAAACGAGCCCAAGACCAGCGGGACGGCAAGACGGAGGTCACCATGGAGCCCAAGGCGGCGTCACCACCAGAGCCTTTGGCAGGCGAAGACCGATTTTGTCAGGATAAGCTGTACTAGTTGTCCCCTTTCAAATTGGCCGTTGTTGGCTCCCTTCCCGCTCAATATTTGGGGAGAGGACCAGGGCCTATATAAGTAGGACTAGCCACCACCGTAGGGGGCAGCTGGATCTCATCTTGAGTAATCCTCACCCACACAAGTTCGCCAAGCACAAGAACACCTCATCCTCAGGAGGTTGTTCTTCCCCCATTGTACTGTTCATCATCAGCCCAAGAGGCAATCCACCACCACCACACTGGAGTAGGGTATTACACCACAACGGTTTCCCAAACCAGTATAAATCTTGTGTCTCTCGTGTTGTGAATTTGTTGAGTTCGTCCACGAGATCTTAGCAAGCTAGGGCGTGGATCGGTAGGGAAAGAAATTCGCGCACACCCCAGAGTTCGAACCTTAAGGGTTTTTTGGAACCCGTGATCCGACATTTGGCGCGCCAGGTAGGGGTGCGCCGGAGCCTCTTCCCTACCAGTCGATCCGCTGACGCCCCGCGGTTCCGATGTCCGGCGAACCGCGGGCTTTCGCTGACCGCTGGGCAGCCTGGCCCGCCCGGCCGGCGCCGCCTGCTGAGGAAGACCTCAAGCCCGCGCTCCAGGCAGCACGGGCGCCACCTAATGCTGCTGGGCGCGGGCGGCGCGGCCAGGCGGCGTCCACCCTTACTCCACGACAAGCGCGAGCCGCTGCAAGGGCCGCAAGCCACGCCGCGACAACGACGCCAAACACCCGGCGGGAGCAGGCGAACATGCGGGACGCACTCACAGTGGCGGAGGAGCTACTGCCGTGCCAACTGATGGAGAGCGGCCGGGATGCGCCACTGGAAGGTGTCGCCGAGCTGCTGGACGCGGCGGCCACGGGAGCGTCGCCCTTCTGCTATCAGCTCACGCCTCAGGCGGCAGCTGGGTCCCAATGCGGGCCACGCCGCGCCCGCGTGCTCCCGGGTACGCCCGGGGGCCTTGTCGACATCAACATGGCCCATGGTGGAGGGCGCCCTACCGCACCCGCACCACCCCAGATGGGTGCGGGCACAAGCGTTGCCGCGTATGATACGTCTCCAACGTATCTATAATTTTTGATTGCTCCATGCTATATTATCTACTGTTTGGTCAATATTGGGATTTATTATCCACTTTTCAATTATTTTTGGGACTAACCTATTAAGCGGAGGCCCAGTCCAGAATTGCTGTTTTTTGCCTATTTCAGAGTTTCGCAGAAAAAGAATATCAAACGGAGTCCAAACGGAATGAAACCTTCAATAGCGTGATTTTTGGAACGAACATGATCCAGGAGACTTGGACCCTACGTAAGAGAAGCTTCCAGAAGGCCACGAGGTAGGGGGCGCGCCCACCCCCCAGGGTGCGCCCTCCACCCTCATGGGCCCCATGTTGCTCCACCGACGTACTTCTTCGTCCTATATATACCTACGTACCCCCAAACGATCAGATACGGAGCCAAAACCTAATTCCACCGCCGCAACCTTTTGTACTCACGAGATCCCATCTTGGGGCCTGTTCCGGAGCTCCGCTGGAGGGGGCATCCATCACGGAGGGCTTCTACATCAACACCATAGCCTCTCCGATGAAGTGTGAGTAGTTTACCTCAGACCTTCGGGTCCATAGTTAGTAGCTAGATGGCTTCTTCTCTCTTTTTGGATCTCAATACAATGTTCTCCCCCTCTCTCGTGGAGATCTATTCGATGTAATCTTCTTTTTGCGGTGTGTTTGTTGAGACCGATGAATTGTGGGTTTATGATCAAGATTATCTATGAACAATATTTGAATCTTCTCTGAATTCTTTTATGTATGATTGGTTATCTTCGCAAGTCTCTTCGAATTATCAATTTGGTTTGGCGTACTAGATTGATCTTTCTTGCAATGGGAGAAGTGCTTAGCTTTGGGTTCAATCTTGTGGTGTCCTTTCCCAGTGACAGTAGGGGCAGCAAGGCACGTATTGTATTGTTGCCATCGAGGATAACAAGATGGTTTTTTTTATCATATTGCATGAATTTATCCCTCTACATCATGTCATCGTGCTTAAGGTGTTACTCCGTTTTCATGAACTTAATACTCTAGATGCATGCTGGATAGCGGTCGATGAGTGGAGTAATAGTAGTAGATGCAGGCAGGAGTCGGTCTACTTGTCTCGGACGTGATGCCTATATACATGATCATACCTAGATATTCTCATAACTATGCTCAATTCTGTCAATTGCTCAACAGTAATTCGTTCACCCACCGTAAAATACTTATGCTCTTGAGGGAAGCCACTAGTGAAACCTATGGCCCCCGGGTCTATCTTCATCATATTAATCTTCCAACACTTTGTTATTGCCTTTGCTTTTATTTTACTTTGCATCTTTATCATAAAAATACAAAAAATATTATCCTATCATATCTATCAGATCTCACTCTCGTAAGTGACCGTGAAGGGATTGACAACCCCTTATCGCATTGGTTGCGAGGAGTTATTTGTATTGTGCAGGTGCGAGGGACTCGCGCGTAGCCTCCTACTGGATTGATACCTTGGTTCTCAAAAACTGAGGGAAATATTTACGCTACTTTGCTCCATCACACTTTCCTCTTCAAGAGAAAACCAACGCAATGCTCAAGAGGTAGCAAGAAGGATTTCTGGCACCGTTGCCGGGGAGTCTACGCAAAATCAACATACCAAGTACCTATCACAATCCCTTATCTCCCGCATTACATTATATGCCATTTGCCTCTCGTTTTCCTCTCCCCCACTTCACCCTTGCCGTTTTATTCGCCCTCTCTTTTTCGTTCGCCTCTTTTTCGCTTGCTTGTCGTTATGGCTAGTCCTCTATCTTCTCCGTTGTCTCCCGAGAATGAAGTTCTAAATTTTAAGCAAAGGGAGGGAGAAAATCTAAAAGATTCTTGGTATAGAATTTGCAATGCTCAAAATAGATCTACCAGGAAGCAATCTACTTCTGTTCTTTTCCGCAATTTTTATGTAGGTGCTAATCCTTGGTATAGATATATCCTTGATACCATTACCGGATGGAATTTCTTAGGTAGCCATACTTTTGATTCTTATAACGCTATGATAGATTTGTTTGGCTCACCCCCTCTATTGGTTAATGGAACTATGTTAACTTTGGAGCATGTAATGCAAAGGATTGAAATTATTGAAAATAAGGTTGCTACCATAGAATCAATTGAAAATTTGGATAAAAAGATCCACAACCGAATCTCTCAATATGGATCTAAAGTAGGAGTCACTTTGAAAAATATTAAAGAGAAGGAACCCATATTTAATGAGAAAATAAATCAGGATTCCACTAGGATTGATAAACTTGAAGATATCATTACCAACTTGGGAACCGCCTTTTGTTCCGTAAAGAATAATCCAAGTCCTCCTACTAAAATTTCCAAGCTTATGTATGTTCCTAAAAATAAGGGTGAATCCTCTAGTAAGGAAACTGCGGATCTTAAATCTATAAGTATTCATCCCAACGTTGTTGCTATCATTACGGAACCATATGCTACAGATGAATTTTTCGATCTTGTGCCTGAAAGTTTGATAATTACTAAAAAGAAATAAATTTCTAAGGATAATAGATGTCTCATTGAAGAATTGCGTACCAAAGATGGCAATACCTAGATCTATCCTTGCTTTTATGCCTAGCTAGGGGCGTTAAACGATAGCGCTTGTTGGGAGACAACCCAATTTTATTTTTAGTTTTTTTTTCTTTTGCTTCTGTTTATGAATAAATATTTGATCTAGCCTCTGTTTAGATGTGTTTTTATGTTTTAATTAGTGTTTGTGCCAAGTTAAACCTATAGGATCTTCTTGGATGATAGTTATTTGATCTTGCAGAAATTTCCAGAAACTTTCTGTTCACGAACATAATTGTTAAAAATCACCAGAACGTGATAAAATACTGATTCCAATTGCTGCTGATCAATAAACAAATTTCCTAGGTCCTCCTATATTGGCTGATTTTTTGGAGTTCCAGAAGTTTGCGTTAGTTACAGATTACTACAGACTGTTCTGTTTTTGACAGATTCTTTTTTCGTGTATTGTTTGCTTATTTTGATGAATCTATGGCTGTAAAATAGGTTATTAACCATAGAGAAGTTGGAATAAAGTAGGTTTAACACCAATATAAATAAAGAATGAGTTCATTACAGTACCTTGTGGTCTTTTGTTTTCTTTCGCTAACGGAGCTCACGAGATTTCTGTTGAGTTTTGTGTTGTGAAGTTTTCAAGTTTTGGGTGAAAGATTTTGATGGATTATGGAACAAGGAGTGGCAAGAGCCTAAGCTTGGGGATGCCCATGGCACCCCCAAGATAATCTAAGGACACCAAAAAGCCAAAGCTTGGGGATGCCCCGGAAGGTATCCCCTCTTTCGTCTACTTCCATCGGTAACTTTACTTGGAGCTATATTTTTATTCACCACATGATATGTGTTTTGCTTGGAGCGTCTTGTATGATTTTAGTCTTTGCTTTTTAGTTTACCACAATCATCCTTGCTGTACACACCTTTTGAGAGAGCCATACATGATTTGGAATTTGTTAGAATACTCTATGTGCTTCACTTATATCTTTTGAGTTATATAGTTTTGCTCTAGTACTTCACTTATATCTTTTAGAGCACGGTGGTGGATTTGTTTTATAGAAACTATTGATCTCTCATGCTTCACTTAGATTATTTTGAGAGTCTTAAATAGCATGGTAATTTGCTTAAATAATCCTAATATGCTAGGTATTCAAGATTAGTAAAAACTTTCTTATGAGTGTGTTGAATACTAAGAGAAGT
Organism: Triticum aestivum; assembly: GCF_018294505.1. NCBI lineage: Eukaryota > Viridiplantae > Streptophyta > Magnoliopsida > Poales > Poaceae > Triticum > Triticum aestivum. The sequence continues at coordinate 253,494,647 of NC_057805.1, forward strand.
TTGATGCTTGATGATTGTTTTGAGATATGGAGGTAATAATATCAAAGTCGTGCTAGTTGAGTAGTTGTGAATTTAAGAAATGATTGTGTTGAAGTTTGCAAGTCCCTTAGCATGCACGTATGGTAAACGTTATGTAACAAATTTGAAACATGAGGTGTTCTTTGATTGTCCTCCTTATGAGTGGCGGTCGGGGACGAGCGATGGTCTTTTCCTACCAATCTCCCCCCTAGGAGCATGCGCGTAGTGCTTGGTTTTTGATGACTTGTAGATTTTTGCAATAAGTATGTGAGTTCTTTATGACTAATGTTGAGTCCATGGATTATACGCACTCTCACCCTTCCATCATTGCTAGCCTCTTTGGTACCGTGCATTTCCCTTTCTCACATTGAGAGTTGGTGCAAACTTCGCCGGTGCATCCAAACCCCGTGATATGATATGCTCTTTCACACATAAAAATCCTTATATCTTCCTCAAAACAGCCACCATACCTACCTATTATGGAATTTCCATAGCCATTCCGAGATATATTGCCATGCAACTTTCCACCATTCCGTTTATCATGACACATTCATCATTGTCATATTGCTTAGCATGATCATATAGTTGACATAGTATTTGTGGAAAAGCCACCATTCATAATTCTTTCATACATGTCATTCTTGATTCATTGCATATCCCGGTACACCACCGGAGGCATTCATATAGAGTCATACTTTGTTCTAGTATCGAGTTGTAATCATTAAGTTGTAAATAAATAGAAGTGTGATGATCATCATTTAATAGAGCATTGTCCAAAAAAAGAGAAAGGCCAAATAAAAAAAGAAGAAGGCCCAAAAAAAGAAATAAAAGGGGCAATGCTACTATCCTTTTTTTCCACACTTGTGCTTCAAAGTAGCACCATAATCTTCATGATAGAGAGTCTCTTGTTTTGTCACTTTCATATACTAGTGGGAATTTTTCATTATAGAACTTGGCTTGTATATTCCAACAATGGGCCTCCTCAAGTGCCCTAGGTCTTCGTGAGCAAGCAAGTTGGATGCACACCCACTTAGTTTCTTTTGTTGAGCTTTCGTACATTTATAGCTCTAGTGCATCCGTTGCATGGCAATCCCTACTCCTTGCATTAACATCAATCGATGGGCATCTCCATAGCTCATTGATTAGCCTCGTTGATGTGAGACTTTCTCCTTTTTTGTCTTCTCCACATAACCCCCATCATCATATTCTATTCCACCCACAGTGCTATATCCATGGCTCACGCTCATGTATTGCGTGAAGGTTTATAAGGTTTGAGATTACTAAAGTATGAAACAATTGCTTGGCTTGTCATCGGGGTTGTGCATGATGAGAGCACTCTTGTGTGACGAAAATGGAGCATGACAAAACTATATGATTTTGTAGGGATGAACTTTCTTTGGCCATGTTTTTTTGAGAAGACATAATTCCTTAGTTAGTATGCTTGAAGTATTATTATTTTTATGTCAATATGAACTTTTATCTTGAATATTTCGGATCTAAATATTCATACCACAATTAAGAAGAATTACATTGAAATTATGCCAAGTAGCACTCCGCATCAAAAATTATGTGTTTACCATTTACCTACTCGAGGACGAGCAGGAATTAAGCTTGGGGATGCTTGATACGCCTCCAACATATCTATAATTTTGATTGCTCCATGCTATATTATCTACTGTTTTGGACAATATTGGGATTTATTATCCACTTTTATATTATTTTTGGGACTAACCTATTAACCGGAGGCCCAGCCCAGAATTGTTGTTTTTTGCCTATTTCAGAGTTTCGCAGAAAAAGAATATCAAACGGAGTCCAAACGGAATGAAACCTTCGGGAGCGTGATTTTTGGAACGAACATGATCCAGGAGACATGGACCCTACGTAAGAGAAGCTTCCAGGAGGCCACAAGGTAGGGGGGCGCCCACCCCCCCCCCCCAGGGCGCGCCCTCCACCCTCATGGGCCCCATGTTGCTCCACCTACGTACTTCTTCGTCCTATATATACCTACGTACCCCCAAACAATCAGATATGGAGCCAAAAACCTAATTCCACCGCCGCAACCTTCTGTACCCACGAGATCCCATCTTGGGGCCTGTTCCGGAGCTCCACCAAAGGGGGCATCCATCACCGAGGGCTTCTACATCAACACCATAGCCTCTCCGATGAAGTGTGAGTAGTTTACCTCAGACCTTCGGGTCCATAGTTAGTAGCTAGATGGCTTCTTCTCTCTTTTTAGATCTCAATACAATGTTCTACCCCTCTCTCGTGGAGATCTATTCGATGTAATCTAATTTTTGCGGTGTGTTTGTTGAGACCGAAGAATTGTGGGTTTATGATCAAGATTATCTATGAACAATATTTGAATCTTCTCTGAATTCTTTTATGTATGATTGGTTATCTTCGCAAGTCTCTTCGAATTATCAATTTGGTTTGGCCTACTAGATTGATCTTTCTTGCAATGGGAGAAGTGCTTAGCTTTGGGTTCTATCTTGCGGTGTCCTTTCCCAGTGACAGTAGGGGCAGCAAGGCACGTATTGTATTGTTGCCATCGAGGATAACAAGATGGTTTCTTTATCATATTGCATGAATTTATCCCTCTACATCATGTCATCCTGCTTATGGCGTTACTCTATTTTCATGAACTTAATGCTCTAGATGCATGCTGGATAGCGGTCGAGGAGTGGAGTAATAGTAGTAGATGCAGGCAGGAGTCGGTCTACTTGTCTCGGACGTGATGCCTATATACATGATCATACCTAGATATTCTCATAACTATGCTCAATTCTGTCAATTGCTCAAAAGTAATTCATTCACCCACCATAAAATACTTATGCTCTTGAGAGAAGCCACTAGTGAAACCTATGGCCCCCGGGTCTATCTTCATCATTTTAAACTTCCAACACTTTGTTATTGCCTTTGCTTTTTACTTTGCTTTTATTTTACTTTGCATCTTTATCATAAAAATACCAAAAATATTATCCTATCATATCTATCAGATCTCACTCTCGTAAGTGACCGTGAAGGGATTGACAACCCCTTATCGCGTTGGTTGCGAGGGTTTATTTGTATTGTGCAGGTGCGAGGGACTCGCGCGTAGCCTCCTACTGGATTGATAACTTGGTTCTCAAAAACTGAGGGAAATACTTACGCTACTTTGCTGCATCACCCTTTCCTCTTCAAGGGAAAACCAACGCAGTGCTCAAGAGGTAGCAGCGTACGGCCCCATCGGAGCACCGCCCTGCCACCCTCAGGACGGTGTGACCGGCCGAGCAACATGGAGCGTGGGGCGCTTCGGCGAGGTCTTCGGGGCAGCGGCCTCGGAGACCTTCGTGCCCCGCATGATGGACCAGGAGTACATGCCAGAGGACGACCTCGGCTCGTATCTCGGACCAGGATGGGAGGAGGAGGCGTTAGGAGCTGAAGCCTTCCAGGAGCCGCCAGAGAGCCCCATCGGCCACGCCATCGACAACGGATACAGGGTACCACTAATCCCTCAGCGACAAGCTTACACTAACCATGAGTCACGGGTCAACCAGGTCATGACGCCGGGCGATGGTTCCGGCACGGCGATGCCCACCCCATCAGGAGAGACCCACTGGGTGCTGCGTGGGAGGAGCCAGTAGCAAGGCCCCTCCCCGCGCCACATGGAGCAAGGCGTTACCCGGAGGTAGGCCCTCTGCCGGGGAGGCGCCGGCGAGCCCTACCCCGGCAGAGGACTCGTGGTCCCCGAGGGCGCCGCGGGCATCCCCTCTGCCCCTTTGGTGCCATCCTGGTCTCCGGTCGTCCCAACGGTGGTAGAGGGTGGCGCAAGGCGGGGCCCTCATCTGGCGATATGATGTAAGGCTCACGCCTGTGAAGATCGCCGCCCGTGACACTCTCACGTAATAATGAGTGGGGCTGTACACGCCCCGGAGTCTCCCGAGAGCCGCCCTCGGGCCTCGGGGGCTCCCTCCCACGTCCTAGTGACAGCACTTAGCTCCGCGCTGGTGAGAAGACTCGAAGACAAGAAGACTAGACTAGGTGCCGGACGCGGCCATTTGCTTTGGATCCCTTTTCTGCAGCGTTGCCTTCTGGATTTGGATTTAAGCCGAAGTTGAATTTTTTTCGATGCGCACGGGGGGTGCCTTTTCTTGTTCAAGCGATTTCTTGCTATCTTGTTCTTGCCCTATTCTGAAGCTCGCGCTTGCTGCCTCCCCCTCGCGGGCCCCTCAGGAGCGGGGCTAGGCGCGGCACAAGCACCGCGCGCGCCGGTCGGCACTTGACCCTCGCGATGCACTCTCGGGCGGATCAGCAGACCCTTACAATCCAGTTCGGGGCCCGCCTCAGCTAAGGTAAGCCGCAACAACAAAACTTGCCACCAGACTCATGGATCCACAAAGGCGCACACTCGGCTTAGCATAGAAGAGTAAAAATTGTGATTTGTTTACATGAGGGGCTCCCCCTCTCAAAATGCTCTCACAATCTTTAGGGGCCATGCCCAAATTTTTGCATACAGGGTAAAATAGTAAGGGAACATGGGATCTGCCAGATATGTCGCTCGCCGCGTCTTCCAGGTTGTCTTCAGATGCACCGTTAGCGTCGCTATCGCCATCGCGGGCGTCGCCTCCACCTTCGCCAGCCCCGGCATCGCCGCCATCAACCACGTCTCCTTCGTCTGCCGCGACTACCACTTCGTCGTCCTCAGAAACGAAGGCCCTGACCAGCGCATCCACATTGTCCTCCACCCACCGCACCAGGTCTCTCCGGATGGCCGCAGGTACGGGGGCAATGGTGGCGTCGAAGTCGAAGTCGAAGTCGGGGAAGGTGTTCCGAAGATGGTTTAGGACGCGGGAGAACGCACGCCCGAGTAGGCCCCGGCTCCTTTCTTCCACGAGCTGGCGAGCCCTATCGGATCGAGCTTCAAGACGCGTCACCACGTCGGAGAAGAAGCAAAGATGGCTGGCGTCGTCCGTATGGGGATGAGGGGCATTCTCATCGCAGATGCGGCCCAGCGCGGTGTTAGCCCTGTTCCTGAGGACCTGGAGCATGGGAGCATGCTCGCGCTCCAATGTCCGCCGCTGAAGCACTTCCTCCCTGTTCTGCCGCGCAACAACCTCGGCGTCGTCAACCTGTTTCTGAAGAGAGAGCAGCTCGGCGCTGGCGGAGGCCAACTCCGCCTGCGCCGTGACCAGGGCGGCCGATGTGGCCTCCTCGCCCCTCTCTACCTCAGCTAGCCTGGGCCTAAGGGCAGCGGCCCTACCTGCAGCCTCCGTCTCCGCAAGCTGCAGCTTCAGACCATGCCAACCCTCAAGACCTGCACGAACCTCGGCAACCCGACGATCGACCTCCTCCGGAGCTTTCGCCTCATGTGCACCAACGGCATCTTCCGCTTGGGCAACCTGATGCTCCCTCGTCTCCAACCGCTCAAGCTCGAGGCTGCGCTCCATGGCTTCCAGAGCCAACGCCTCCTCGCGCCTCCGGATCTCTTCTTCCTCGCCGGGCGTCCCCCTCAGTGACGCAAGGGCGGCTTTGCGCACCTCCACCTGCTGCTCCAAGGACGTACTCCAAGCCTGGAGCTCGCACGCGCGCTTCTCCGTAGCTTCGCGACGGCGGTCAGCCTCGTGAGCCTCCTCCAAAGCTCGAGAGCAAGCCTCAAGAGAAACCTTGAGGGACGCCTCGTCCTTCGCAATGTCAAGATCGCGCTGGTGGCGGCCAATATTGATAGCCACCCTCAGCTTACGCCGCTCCTCCGCCAGCCGAAGACCCTCAGCCTTGAGGCGCGCGTCGATGCCCGCGAGTTCACCACCAAGCTGGTTCATCACGCTCATCGCCTCCTGGAAGAGCTCGTGGCGAACGATGCTTCGTTCATGCTCAAACTCAAGCGCACGGCCGACCTCGTCCTCCGCCACGGGTGCTGCAGGCGGGACGTGAAGCGGCGCACCCCCTCTCAGCAGGGGGCTGGGGGCTGGTGCTGCCCCAGGCGCCAGCCAGGCCTCACAAGGCGCCCTAGCCGGTCGGGGCTCGCTGCTTCAAGAGGAGCCAAAGACTGAAGCGAACCAGCTATTGTCCATGACCAGAGGAGGGGCGCTGGGCACGCCCGCCAAGCTCCAAGCCATGCCGTGGAGGAAGGACGACGAGACCGCAGATTCAAAGCGCCGTGGAGGCAAGCGCGCCTCTCCAACCGACCCTGCTCCAGGGATAGCATGCAGGCTCGGGGAGCTCAAGGCTAGCGGGGGAGTCGAGGAAAGAGGAGGCTGCTCCTTAGGAGATGCAACAGCCTTGGCGGAAGGGACCCTGAAGGACCACCGTCAGGAAGGAAAGAAGCACTCGAGTAATCGCTAAGGTACAGTACTTACTCGTCGACGGTGATGTACTTCCTTCGCTTCAACGGCCCAAAGATACCGCTGCTGCTCGGGGATCCTTTCCTCTTGCGGAGCTCCTCGAAGTCCACGCAAATCCGGCCGAAGCGCTGGACGTGGCGGCCGGCACGGGGACTGACCGGAGAAGCGCTCGAAGGGACAGCTTCAGGGGTGCCGGGCTGTGGAGAGCAGTCGGGTGACGTCTCACCGCGACCTCCCAAGACCTCCGGAGCTTCGCCCTCGGGAGCCTCGTGCTGCATCGTCTCAGTGACTGACACCCCAGTGGAAGGATCGTGAGTTCCTGAGGACGACACCCCAGGAGCCCCAGACGACATCTGCACCTCAGCACTCGGGCCGCCAGCCTCCGGCGGTGCTCGCCCCCTGCATCCACCTTCGAGGAGAGCCCGGCGCTAGCGACGGAGAAGGGAACCACGTTAACGGGGTTCTCACGGGGCCCTACCAGGCCGTCTGGGCGCAACCCCCACTCATCAAAGGAAGGCATGTGCTCTACAAATTCTTCCTTGTTCGTGCAGCGGTACAACAGACAGCTCTTCCCAGGCATGTCATCCAACGAAGGGACACCCGTCAGGACCTCAAGCACTATTCGCCGCGTCTCGAGAGGGAGCCTGGACTCCTGAAGCCTCATATGGTCCTGACTGCTGAGCAAAGCCCACATCGAGCGAGAATGGCGCCGAAGCAGAGCAACTCGGTGCCTGATGAACTCCTTCACCACCATGGGCGCAGTCACGCCGTGGTCCTTCAACCTCCTCGGCCTGAGCCAGACGGGGACAAGACAGACGCTCGCGAGACTCTCGTGGCCCCAACCGGAGTTGGGAACGGCAGGTGCTGAAGGAGAATGGAGCAGAGGGCTGAGCGCCCCGGCATCGACAAATACCCACCGAGTCTGAAACTCGCTCGTAGATGGAGGAAGCTCGAAGTTGATCCCTGCGCCTACCGTCGCAGCCATAGCCTGGAAGCTCACGCACCCGAGCTTTGCCGAGGATCAGTCAGGTGCAATGTAACACCCCGGATGTAACTTTCCATATTTGTAACTCCAACTCTTGCCATTTTCGGCTTTGTGTTATGATATTCCCTTCGTGGTCGGGTTTTGTCTTTCGTTTTGCATTTTGTTCATGTCATGCATCTCATATCATGTCATCATGTGCTTTGCATTGGCATACGTGTTCGTCTCATGCATCCGAGCATTTTCCCCGTTGTCCGTTTTGCAATCCGGCACTCCCACCTCCTCCGGCGCACCCTTCTTGTTTCTTTTCGTGAGCGTGTGTTGAACGTTCTCGGAATGGACCGAGGCTTGTCAAGTGGCCTTGGTATACCACCGGTAGACCACCGGTCAAGTTTCGTTCCATTTGGAGGTCGTTTGGTACTCCAACGGTTAACCGGGTAACCGCGAAGTCCGTTTGTGTGTTGCAGCAAAACCCCTCTCTAAACATCCCAAAACCTCTCCAAGTCATCTCCATGCTCTAGGTCGTTCGATTACAATCGTGTGGGCGAAAACCGTGCTCAATTTAGACTCTCCTAGCTCCCTCTACCTATATATACACCTCCCCTCCCGAAATACATTCGCAGATCAAACCCTAAAAAAACTCCTCCCGTCGCCGCCGGACACGTCCGGTCGCCACCGGATAGATCCCGCCGCCGCCCCACACGAATCGCAGCGCCCCCCGTGGCGGGCCGTACGCCGGCCGCCGCCGAGCCCGCGAGGCCCACAGCAGGCCCCCACGGCCCGATCTCTCCTCGCCCGCGCCTCCCGCCGCCTCATCATGCGCCATCGCCGTCCTGCCTCGTCGCCGCTGCCGCGGCGACCTCGCCGCGCCGCCCGGCCGAACCCCGCCGCTGCCGCGGACGCCCCCACTCCCCGTCCGGCGCCCTCTCCTCCGCCGGTCGTCGGTGCCGCCCTCTCCTCCGTCTCCCTCCTCACCTTCGGCCGTCGCCATCCATCGCCGGCGAGAGCCCGAGCCAGATCCGATCGGGCCGCCCCCAGGGTTGACTTCCTCCTCCCCCGTTTTTTCTCCAAGTCCTAATGTTTTTACATTATGTGCACCTATTCATCGCATCATAACTCTCTGCATATAGCTCCGTTTCGCGCGTGTAATATATCGACATGTTCGCCTCGTGATGCTCTTCATTTTGTTCCATTGCACCATGTTCATTTGAGTCCATCTTGATGCCCAAATCTCTGGTGCAAGAGTGCTAGTTGCTGTTATCTGCTGTTACTTATCAGAACTTGGTGATTTGTTATTTTTGTTGCATTTAATCTGTGCATCTTATTGGCATGAGCTCTACATGTGTTTTGTTGTATGCCATGCCATCTTTCCAGAGGTGTATTCCATGTATTTTTGTGATCTCTGTGGTGACTAGCACAAGCATGCAAACTAGGCTCCATGTATGTTTGTGATCTCTGTGACTGCTGTTATTTTGTTGCTATGTATCCATGTGGCTACAGAGAGATCTGTGCTCCTTTTGGAGATGTTCAGTAAGGATGTTCTATAGATATTGCTCTAGTTGATCCATTCCTGCCCTTGTTTGGAATTATGGAGTGCCATAGCATGACTCAATCTTGCTCTACTTTTGCTATAAAATATTTCTGGCAGATTGTTTACGTGTTCTTCAATTTTGACAAGCTTGTTGTAGTTGATCCATACATGCTATGTAGTTGTTCTTGCCATGGATAGCTTCATAAACATGCCATGTTCCTGTAGGTATGCTTGTTTTGTTATGGATTGCTTTTTTATGAGTGCATCAAGCTCACAAAGAGGCCTACATATTATTATTTCTGCCATGCTCTGTTTTCTGTTAAGTCTGAAACCTGTTAACGAAACTTGCTATGTTTACATGGTTGCCATCATATCTTCTGGTCCTTTTTGGCTTATGGTTAGTAAGGGACTTTTGTCACATGCATTTAGTAGAATCCTGCCATGCCTTTTTTTGCCATGGTAAGTTCCTGTCGCATGTTGATTTCATGATCTGAACATTGCTACCTGATGCTGTTTCAGTCATGTCCAGTAATTTCAGTCTGTGAACCTGTTATCTTTTGCACTTTTGCCATGCTTGTTTGAACCTGCTGTGGTGTGAACTAGCCATAGCTCAGTGTTCATATTTTGTCAAGCATCTCCTGTTGATTACTACCATATGCTTTCTTGCTACGTTGGAGTGATGTAGTATTGTTACTTGTTGCATTCTAAGTGCTATGATGTTGTTAATCGCAGATTCGTGTCATTCTTGTTTTGCTTGCCATTTGCAAACCGTGCATCCGTTTCCGGTGATCTTTATATCGATTTCGACCGAAATCATCTCAACTTTCCAGTGGCATGGTTGGTTTGCCAAGTTACTGCCTTGTTCATCATTTTCCTTCCGGAGCATGCATATGCATCGCATATCATATCTCGCATATCATACATGTTTTGCATCATGTTGCTTGTGCAGTTCCCATGATTGATTGTGGTTCCATTGCTTGTGTTCTTGTCTTGGGTAGAGCCGGGAGACGAGTTCGTGAACGAGGAACCTGTTACGTACACTTACGAGGATCAAGCTTTCGACAACTCTGAGAACTTGCAGGCAAGATGACCATACCCTCGAAATCACTTCTATCTTTGCTTTGCTAGTTGTTCGTTCTATTGCCATGCTGCGCTACCTACCACTTGCCGTATCATGCCTCCCATATTGCCATGTCAGCCTCTAACCATCCTTTTCCTAGCAAACCATTGTTTGGTTAAGTTACTGCTTTTGCTCAGCCCTTCTTATAGCGTTGCTAGTTGCAGGTGAAGTTGAATATTGTTCCATGTTGGAACATGCATATGTTGGGATATCACAATATCTCTTATTTAATTAATGCATCTATATATTTGGTAAAGGGTGGAAGGCTCGGCCTTATGCCTGGTGTTTTGTTCCACTCTTGCCGCCCTAGTTTCCGTCATACCGGTATTATGTTCCTTGAGTTTGCGTTCCTTACGCGGTTGGGTGATTTATGGGACCCCCTTAACAGTTCGCCTTGAATAAAACTCCTCCAGCAAGGCACAACCTTGGTTTTACCATTTGCCACATAAGGCTTTTCCCCCGGGTTTTCGCGAGCCCGAGGGTCATCTTTATTTTAACCCCCCCGGGCCAGTGCTCCTTTGAGTGTTGGTCCGAACTGAGTAGACTGCGGGGCCCCCTAGTGGAAACTCGAGGTCTGGTTTTACTCGTAGGACGTCTCATATGGTGTGCCCTGAGAACGAGATATGTGCAGCTCCTATCGGGATTTGTCGGCACATCGGGCGGCTTTGCTGGTCTTGTTTTACCATTGTCGAAATGTCTTATAAACCTGGATTCCGAGACTGATCGGGTCTTTCTGGGAGAAGGTTTATCCTTCGTTGACCGTGAGAGCTTATGATGGGCTAAGTTGGGACACCCCTGTAGGGTATTATCTTTCGAAAGCCGTGCCCACGGTTATGAGGCAAATGGGAATTTGTTAATGTCCGGTTGTAGAGAACTTGTCACTTGACTTAATTAAAATACATCAACCGCGTGTGTAGCCGTGATGGTCTCTTCATGGCGGAGTCCGGGAAGTGAACACGGTTTGAGTTATGAATGACGTAAGTAGGAGTTCAGGATCACTTCTTGGTCATCACTACATGACGACCGTTCCGTTGCTTCTCTTCTCGCTCTCTTTTGCGTATGTTAGCCACTATATATATGCTTAGTGCCTGCTGCAGCTCCACCTCATTACACCATCCTTTCCTATAAGCTTAAATAGTCTTGATCTCACGGGTGTGAGATTGCTGAGTCCTCGTGACTCACAGATTCCACCAACACAGTTGCAGGTGCCGACGATGCCAGTGCAGATGACGCAATCGACCTCAAGTGGGAGTTCGATGAGGAACGTGGTCGTTACTATGTGTCTTTTCCTGATGATCAGTAGTGGAGCCCACTTGGGTCGATCGGGGATCTAGCATTTGGGGTTGTCTTATTTTCATTTGGATTTTGACCGTAGTCGGTCTATGTGTGTATTTTGGATGATGTATGGATTATATTTATGTATTGTGTGAAGTGGCGATTGTAAGCCAACTCTCGTTATCCCATTCTTGTCCATTACATGGGATTGTGTGAAGATGACCCTTCTTGCGACAAAACCACAATGCGGCTATGCCTCTAAGTCGTGCCTCGACACGTGGGAGATATAGCCGCATCGTGGACGTTACAAGTTGGTAATCAGAGCCATCCCCGACTTAGGAGCCCCCTGCTTGATCGAATCGCTGGCGTTATTGAGTCTAGAACAAAAATGTTTTGAGTCTTAGGATTATATATATTGGAGAGTAGGATTCTTTTTACTCCTCAGTCCCTTCGTCGCTCTGGTGAGGTCTCCTGACATAGAAGTTTTGACTCTTCTCTCCTCAAATTTCACTAAAAAAAATTTTGTGGATCACGCGGGTATCTTGGAATCGTTCCGATGGTTTTGTGACAAGAACATTGTTCTTGGTGCCTCCTGACATTTAGGGGTTGTGGCAGTGTCCTGGGGAGTTGATCTCCGAGGTGTTGTCGTCACAATTTTATCGTTGCAGTTCTGGAATACCTGAGTTTCGCTGACATCGAAATCTCTTTTATGCAGTTGTTGGTGAGATCACCTCGACGCCACCCAGTACTGGGGCGGGAGTTCGGGAGTATTGCCATAACTCATATAACGGATGCTTTTAGAAGGTTGAGGTACACGATTTCCGAAGGTTTCTTGGTTATGTGTTGACAGATGGATACAGCTGGATCTAGGGATTGCTAGTTTGGGTGATATATTTTGTGTCCCCTGTATGCCCAACACCAGATTGCATAAGCAGAAAGTTTTGGGAGTTTATAAGTCGGAATTCAAGTAGCTCCTAGGATATCTTTCCGACAGACGCATGATATGAGATTGCGGTTCGACGTCTAGTGGTCCGCCTTTCCACGGTTGGTTTTACAGTGGTCTCGTAGTGTCTTAAAGAGTCCTTGGATATGCCGACTCGGGGATGCTTCGTATGTCATGTGCACTGCCTTGTACATGATGGTGCTGTACGATCGAGCCCGTGTGGGCCCCACCACGAAAACTTCGGACGAAATCTCTATCATATGTTTGTTCCGGCTTATTCTGCAAGCCAATACTTTGTTTTGTTTTGAATTGTGGTATTCGAGTTGCTTCGAAAGCAAATGTTGATTCCATACCTTTTTCTAAGTGGCTTCTCAACTTAATGGAAGTGTTGTCGGAGTAAATGGCCACGGGTAGCCTAACCGACTGCCCCTGGCTCTTCAAAAATTATCAGGCCATTTGAGCCTTCAGGCATTCCAAGCATTGGGCCGCCTTCCCCGGCCGGCTACCTCTGAAGCCGACTCTCAGAAGGCGACCCAGCCTCAGCAACCTCCCCCCAAGATAACCACGGGATTGCCGAGTCCCCGGAGCCGGCCATGAAGAGCGCCGACTCCCCAGAGCCGGCCATGAAGAGCGCCGACTCCACAGAGCCGGCCAGGAAGGACGCCGACTCCAAGAAGCCGGCCAAGACCGCACCCACCAAAACTACACCCACATAACGGCGATAAGAGGGGGTGTGGCTACAGTGCGGCCCACTACCCCCCGAAGCCCGAGGCAGGCATGGCCACAGGACGCCGTACGGGACAGCCATCTCCCGTCCGGCTAGGCACTGTAGCCATGCTAGCCTCAACGTCACCCACGACAGACGCCAGTACGGCCCACGGGCGGCGGGCCCCTTCAGCCAGAGAGAGGCGCGAAGGCGGCCCGGCCTCCCCCAGTCGGCCAAGGACGTAGCCGGCCCCCAGAAGCCGGCTACCCCCTCCCTCGAACCATGTGCCACATTAAGGAGACAAGACGAGGTAAGGCTACAGTGAGATCCCTCGAGGCGGCACACTGTAGCCACGCTTACCTCGACGAAGCCTTCGTCATCAGGGACGAGGCTACAGTAAGCAGCCGCCGACAAGACGCCTAGGCAGTGGGGCCGGCCTGTCGACCAAAAGGCCGGCAGCCGGCGGGACCCACCAGTCGGCGGGCCCCAACGGCCGGCGGAGAAGCCGGCGAGCGCAGACACTGACGACTGGGACCCGCGCCCAGCCGGATTACAATTGTACCCCCGGGGGGTAGGCCTATATAAACCCCCCGGGGCACCCATGCAAAGGGTTGGCTTCTTAGAGTTACACACACACCATAGAGAGAGGGAAGTGAGAGCTAGCCTTGCTCTTCTTCTCCCTTGAACCCACAGCTCTAGGAGCATTTGTAGCTACTCTTTCTGATCTAGTGATCATGCGGAGACCCCGCAGAGCAGGACTAGGGGTGTTATCTCCACGGAGAGCCCCGAACCTGGGTAAGATTCGCCGGCGTGCATGTCTTCGCCTCATCCCGTTTCCAGGCACCGGCGACGTCTTACTGGCACCCACCATGATAAGCCACCCGTTGGCATATGTCGCACCTACCACCCGACATTTGGCGCCCACCGTGGGGCCAGGTGCACCGTCGTCCGGAGACCTATTCTGGACGGGAACCCTCTTCCTCCCCCGCGAGCGCAGCCAGCCTGCTGCGCCCGATGGCGTTTGCCTCGACGCGCTGCAAGGCGTCGACGACGCCTGCGCGGCGAGCTGCCTCGCCGATCTTCTCGGCGAGACTCGCATCTCCGACGAGCCCGCGTCCGACGCGGGCACGGACTACCCCGAGAGCCGCCTCGTCAGCCTCCTCGACCAGCTTCACGTCTCTAGCGAGCCTGCTGCAGATGTGGAGTCGGTCGGCTCCACCGACCCGATGCTCGTCGACTCCGACACGGCATCGCTCGACGCCTACCCCTCCGACGTGGTGGTCTTCGACGATCCTCTCCCTCGAGCTGACAGTGGCAGCAGCGCTGTCACCGAAGTGTTGGTCATCAGCCACGTCGCCAACTCGGGCGAGAACGCCCACGACGCCCTGCAAGCGGCGATGCACGACCTATCCGTCCCCATCCCGGCCGACGCCGACGCCGAGACCCTGGAGGCACGCCGCCTCGCCCTCGTCGCGGAAGGCCAGAAGATAGCCTCCATGAGACGCCTCACCGAGGCCCACCAGCGCGAAGTCGACCGCGCCGCCTTCGGTACGCCGCCGCCTAGCGGGCCGAGCCGAGCCGGCTTCGTCCAGAAGCGCGGCGCGGCTATCGCCAGCATGCTGGGGGCAGATCGCCCCGTCTACGCCACCCCGCTCGAGAATCTGCGAGCCGCTCAGGCGGCCGCTGAAGAGCTAAATGGGCTGGGAGCCGACGAGCTCCCCTACATGACAAGACGGATCCAGCAGCTGATCGACGCGGCTGCAGAACGGCATGAAGCCGGCGCCCGCGCCGATAGTCATCCCCCGCGCCGAGAGCACGCCGCGACGTCCCGCTCGCCGACTGCGAGTGGCGCCCGCCAGAGGAAAGACAAGGAGCCGGCTGCTAGCCGCAGCCGGACTAGTAGCACCATCGAGCGCGACGCAGAAGGCCGCCCACGAGCGGTGGAGCGCCAAGGAAATCTGCCTCCTCCCCCGCCTCGAAGGGAGAGACGTCTCACCCCGCCGCCCGTCACGCACCCGACTCTTGGTGACCGACTAGGCCGCCGAGAGGGAGTCAGCGAGAACGACGCCCGCCACCGGATCGACCGCCTTGCTCGATCCCTAGCGCTAGAAGAAGAAGACGATGTCGGCCCGCCATGCTTTGGCCCCCGCATCCGCGACGAGCCCTTCCCCAAAGGGTTCTCGCTCCCCAGAGACACACCCAAGTACAACGGCTCTGTGAAGTCGGAAGATTGGTTCATCTACTACTCCACTGCTGTCAGCATAGCCAACGGAAATCGGCGCGTGGCCGTGAAGTACGTCCCCCTCATGCTGCAAGGCACGGCGCGCACCTGGCTCAACAGCCTCAAGCCCTACAGCATCAACAGCTGGCTGGACTTCACGGAAGTCTTCGTCCGCAACTTCACCAGCACGTACAAGCGGCCTCCCAAGCCTCGCCAGCTCTCCCTATGCGTCCAAGGGCCCAACGAGTCGACCCACAACTACCTCACGCGGTGGGCCGAGCTCCGCAACTCCTGCGAGGGGGTGCACGAGGTTCAGGCCATCGAGTACTTCACCGCCGGGTGCCGAGAGGGCACCCTCCTCAAGCACCGACTCCTCTGCGACGAGCCGGCTACCCTCGACGAACTGCTGATCATCGCGGACAAGTACGCCACGGCCGACTCCTCGATGAAGACCGAGCTCCGAGTGGACGCCTCTGGGAAGGTGCTCGCTCCGGCTCCCAAGACGCCGGCTGGCGACTCCAATCGGCGCCCCTACCAGAACGATCACAAGCGCAAGGCCCCCATGCCGCCTTCCACCAGTCGGCAGGTGGCCACAGTTGAAGATGAGCAGCCCGAAGAGCGGCCCGCTCCCAAGAAGGGTGGTAGGCCGGCTTGGCAGCCGACTTTCTCTTACGAGCAGACTCTCGACGCCCCCTGCAAGTTCCACAGCGGCGCGAAGCCGTCCAACCACACGACCCGAAAATGCCACTGGCTCACGCGAATCTCCAAGGGCGAAGGGCTGGTGCCGCCTCCGCCTCCCGGCGCGCCGCCTCCAGCCCCCCAGCAGCCGGCGGCTCGGCCGGCAGTCGGAGCCATCCAAGATGAATTCCCTGAAGAGCACGCGGCCTACGTCGTCTTCACCAGCCAAGCCGAAGACAAGCGTAATCGGCGCCGTCAGCATCAAGAAGTCAACGCAGTCGCCTCTAGCGCTCCCGAGTTCATGCACTGGTCAGAGAAGCCAATCAGCTGGAGCCAGGCCGACCACCCAGAGGTGATGCCATCCCCTGGCTCCTATGCACTGGTCTTGGATGTCACCCTCGCGACGGAGAGGCGAGCTGCCCGATTCTCCCGCGTCCTGATAGATGGCGGAAGCAGTATCAATATACTGTACCGCGATACCATGGAGAAGCTGAATATCAAGGCAAAGCAGCTCATACCAAGCTGGACCGTGTTCCATGGCATCGTCCCCGGCTTGTCTTGCTCCCCAATCGGCAAGATTAAGATGGATGTTCTCTTCGGAGACAAAGATCATTTTCGCCGAGAAGCGATCTGGTTCGAGGTAGTGGATCTGGAGAGCCCCTACCATGCTTTGCTTGGCCGACCTGCTCTGGCCAAGTTCATGGCTGTGCCCCACTACGCCTACCTGAAGATGAAGATGCCGAGCTCGAAGGGAATCATCACGGTAGCCGGCGATTACAAGAAGTCCATCGAGTGCGCCATGGCCAGTAGCCGGCTGGCCGAGTCCCTCGTAGTGGCAGAAGAGAAGAAGATGCTGGAGCGGGTTGTGGCCATGGCCGGCAAGCAGCCGGCCCTGTCCCCCAACCCCAAAGATTGTGATGCACAGGGCTCCTTCCAGCCGGCCAAAGAGACGAAGAAGATACCTCTGGACCCGGAGAATCCGGAGAGGTTTGCCGTCATTGGGGCAAACTTGGACAGTAAATAGGAAGGCGAGCTCGTCGACTTCCTCCGTGAGAATCGAGACATTTTTGCATGGTCCCCAAAGGACATGCCGGGTGTCCCGAAGGATTTCGCCGAGCACAAATTACATGTCCGAGCCGACGCGAAGCCGGTCAAGCAGCCCCTCCGCCGACTGTCAGAAGAGAAGCGAAGAATCGTAGGAGAAGAGATAGCCCGGCTCCTTGCCGCTGGCTTTATTATGGAAGTGTTTTTTCCAGAGTGGCTTGCCAACCCAGTTCTGGTATTGAAGAAGAATAACAAGTGGCGTATGTGTATAGACTACACCAGCCTGAACAAGGCCTGCCCCAAGGATCCGTTTGCTTTGCCACGGATTGACCAAGTGATAGACTCCACAGCCGGATGCGAGCTGTTGAGTTTTTTGGATGCCTACTCAGGGTACCATCAGATCAAGTTGGACCCAGCAGACCGCCTGAAGACTGCCTTCATCACACCATTTGGAGCTTTCTGTTACCTGACTATGACATTCGGCTTGAGGAATGCCGGTGCCACTTTTCAGCGTTGCATGCAGAAATGCCTCCTCAAGCAACTCGGCAGAAATGCCCACGTCTATGTAGACGACATTGTGGTGAAGACAGAGAAGCGCGGCACCCTGCTGGAAGATCTCAAAGAAACATTCGCCAACTTGCGCCGATTCCAAATCAAGCTCAACCCCGAGAAATGCGTGTTCGGAGTACCAGCCGGCCAGCTGCTAGGCTTCCTGGTCTCCGAACGCGGCATCGAGTGCAACCCTGTGAAGATCAAGGCCATCGAGAGGATGGAGATTCCCACCAAATTGCGAGATGTGCAGAAGTTCACCGGGTGCTTGGCCTCCCTAAACCGCTTTATCAGCCGACTAGGAGAGAAGGCTCTCCCCCTGTACCGACTCATGAAGAAGTCCACTCACTTCGAGTGGAATGACCAAGCCGACCAAGCCTTCCATGAGTTGAAGAAGATGCTGACCACTCCGCCTGTCCTGGCAGCGCCGACTGAGAAGGAGCCCATGCTCCTCTACATTGCCGCGACTAGCCGAGTAGTCAGTACAGTTGTTGTGGTCCAGCGCCCGGAAGAAGGCCGAGCCCAGCTAGTCCAGAGGCCGGTGTATTACCTAAGCGAAGTGCTATCCAGCTCAAAGCAAAACTACCCGCACTACCAGAAGATGTGCTATGGGGTGTACTTCGCCGCCAAGAAGCTGAAGCCCTACTTCCAAGAGCATCCCATCACGGTCGTGTGCACCGCCCCGCTCGCCGAGATCATAGGCAGCCGGGATGCATCCGGCCGGGTGGCTAAATGGGCCATTGCATTGGCACCATACACAATCTTCTACCAACCCCGCACCGCCATCAAGTCCCAAGCATTGGCCGACTTCCTCGTCGACTGGGCCGAGACCCAGTACCTACCGCCGGCTCCCGACTCTACCCATTGGCGGATGCACTTCGACGGGTCCAAGATGCGCACCGGCTTGGGAGCCGGCATCATCCTCACCTCTCCGAAAGGCGACAAGCTCAGATACACGCTACAGATCCACTTCACCGCCTCCAACAACGTGGCCGAGTACGAGGCGCTCGTACATGGGCTCCGGCTAGCCAAAGAGCTCGGCATACGCCGGATCCTGTGTTACGGCGACTCAGACTTGGTGGTCCAGCAGTCGTCTGGCGACTGGGACGCCAAGGACGCGAACATGGCGAGCTATCGATTCCTCGTCCAGCAGATCAGCGGGTACTTCGAAGGGTGCGAGTTCCTTCACGTGCCAAGGGCCGACAACGACCAAGCAGATGCCCTAGCACGGATCGGCTCCACCCGACAGGCCATACCGACTGGCGTCTCCCTCCAGCGCCTCCTCAAGCCGTCCATCAAGCCATCTCCAGAGTCAGACTCTATCTTCGTACCGCCTGTGCCAGATGCAGCCGGATCCGACTGGAGGAACCCCGCAGGCGGCACGGGGACTTCGACAACTGGCCCGCCGACTGCCGTAGTCGCACCCGGCCCGGGGACTTCAGAACCCGGCCCGGGGACTGCAGCAGTCGGCCCGGGGACTGCAGCAACACAAGAAGCGGTGGCCGACTCTGATTCCACGCCACCCAACCCACCCACCCGAGTCATGGTGGCCGTCCTAACAGCAGAAGAAGTCATAGCTCCATCATGGGCCCAGCCCATCCTCAAGTTCCTAGTCAGCAGAGAGCTGCCGGCTGATGAGATCTCAGCAAGACTAGTGCAACGACGAGCCGGAGCATATGCAATAATCAACAGAGAGCTTGTCAAGCGCAGCGTCACTGGAGTCTTCCAGCGCTGTGTCGAGCCAGAAAAAGGAGTGGCAATCCTCAAGGATATCCACCAAGGCGAATGCGGCCACCACGCAGCCTCAAGATCACTTGTGGCCAAGGCTTTCCGCCATGGTTTCTTTTGGCCGACTGCTTTGGAAGATGCCAAAGAGATAGTCAAGAGCTGCAGAGGATGCCAAGTCTTCAGTTCCAAGCAACACCTGCCGGCTTCTGCACTCAAGACCATTCCCCTCACCTGGCCCTTTGCCGTCTGGGGACTGGACATGGTGGGCCCTTTCAAGACAGCCCGCGGCGGCTTGACACATCTGCTCGTCGCCGTGGACAAGTTCACAAAGTGGATCGAAGCGAAGCCAATCAAGAAGCTGAACGGGCCGACTGCCGTAACATTCATCACCGACATCACTACTCGGTACGGCGTGCCGCACAGCATCATCACCGACAACGGCACAAACTTTGCCAAAGGAGCACTGGCACGTTTCTGCGCGACGCAGGGCATCCGACTGGACTTAGCGTCCGTTGCCCACCCGCAGTCAAACGGCCAGGTCGAGCGAGCAAATGGACTCATCCTCTCCGGCATCAAGCCCCGACTGGTTGTACCACTGGAGCGATCGGCCGGCTGCTGGCTCGATGAGCTGCCGGCTGTCCTCTGGAGTCTGCGCACTACCCCCAACAAGTCAACCGGCTTCACTCCGTTCTTCCTTGTATATGGTGCCGAGGCTGTCATCCCAACCGACATCGAGTTCGACTCGCCTCGGGTCACCATGTACACGGAGGCGGAGGCCAAGGAAGCAAGAGAAGACGGCGTCGACCTACTAGAAGAAGGCCGGCTGTTAGCACTCAGCCGGTCCGCCATCTACCAGCAAGGGTTGCGCCGCTACCACAACCGCAAGGTCAAGCCAAGATCCTTCCAAGAGGGCGACCTTGTGCTTCGGCTGATCCAGCGAACAGCCGGCCAGCACAAGCTCTCGGCCCCTTGGGAAGGCCCCTTCGTCATCAGCAAGGCACTAGGCAACGACTCCTACTACTTGATCGACGCGCAAAAACCAAGAGCACGCAAGAGAGATGACTCCGGCAAGGAGTCGGAGCGACCATGGAACGCGAACCTCCTGAGAAGATTTTACAGTTGAAAGCAGTATGTATCATGCTACCCTTTTGTATTAAGTACGAAACAACAGGCCCCCCGAGAGCACTCGGGGACTGCCTTTATTTATCTATGAGTGACGAGTGTCATATCCATGAATGTATTATTACATTTGATTTCTTGTCTGGCACCGGGTTCGACTAGTCGGCCCGGGGACTGGCCGCCTTGAGCTATATTAAAAGTTCTACCTGAAGTCAGACAAGTAGTGTGCCGGCTCCCGAGTCCTCTCTTGTTGAAAGTCGCAGCTCGAAGAACCGACTGTCCGACTAGCAAGAGCCAAGGCAGAAAGGATGCCCACACGAAAAACGGCTAAGGACTAATGAACTTATATAGCAAAAAGACGGCCTCCAACCACGCCTGCCGGCTGTCAGAACAGCCGGCTGGCCGGCTTCCTAAACACTTAGCTCTAATCCAACAAAGCTAGAGTACTTGCCCTCCCAATTGGCCAAGCACTTCTCCAGCCACAGATTGCAGAGCAACTGTCTGACTGGGGAGGCGGCAACCAAGGGAGGGCGGCAAAGGAAACAGCAGAAGGATGAAAAGCAAAGAACGAGGAAAAGCCAAACGCATGCATAGTCATATATACATATAAAGCCCCCAACAGGCCGGCAATCGACATAGTTCGAATACACCCCCAGTGGGTGGAATTGTGCAGACTTAACAGAATATTGTTCCAAAAGTGACAAGACAGGAAAACAAAAGATAGCAGACTAGACTAAGGCGCGGTGCGGGAGCCAGGCTGGTCGGTGGAGATGGCGTCGCCGGCTGAAGGAGTGGCCGGCTGGCGGGTCTCGGCTTGGTCACCACCGGTGGCAGGCGACGCACCCGCGCGTGACGTGGTGCTGGAGGCGCGGTCAGGCTGAGGCTGGTCGGCCGCTCCACCATCCGGCCCGGCGTCTTCACCCTCCTCCTCCTCCTCCTCGCCCTCGTCGCTGGAGTCGATCTCCTCCGCCGAGTCTTCACCGTCTGCCGGGTTCAGCCCGAACCACTCCTCCGGCTGGGCGACACCGTTGTCATCTACCTCAGGGGCGAAGGCGCTGGTGTCGGTGTAGTCGGCGATCGCCGAAGCCCGCCGGATGATAGCCGGCCGCGCCGGCTCCAGCTCCGTGTCGGCCTGCTGCCACCAGGTAGCTAGCTGGTCCAGACTCAGGCCGGGATACCAGGCCTTGACGAACTCCAGCGCCCGCCTGGCGCCGGACCGAGCCGCCGAAGCCTTCCAGGCTTCGAAGCGGCCGACTGCCACCTCCAGCCAGTCGGCAGTCCGACTGGGGGTGCGGGGAACCACTTCGCCGGGCCAGAGGGCGGCCAATACTTGCGCCCTGGCACGCTGAAGCTGGCGGAGCAGTCGGTGAGCCGGCTGGAGACGGGCCTGGATCGCCAAGAGCTGCTCCTCCAGCGAACGGCCAGCGTTTGGTGCAATCTCGACGCCAGCCTGCCTTCGTGCTTGGCGGCGGGCCTCGATGATCTGGTTGGCGGCGGTAGAGTAGCCAGGGAAGTACTCTGTGCAAGAAAGAAAGAGAAAGAAGAGAAAACACCAAGTCAGAAAACGAGCCAAAAGCGGCAGACGGCAAGAAAGGACGAAGAAGTAGGCGGCTTACCGTCAACCAGATCTTCGATCTGGCCATAGCCATTGATCAGAGTCTGCTTTGCTTCAGCCCAGCCAGCCGCTTCTGTCTCGTACTCGGCCTGGAGGGCGGCTTCGCGGTCCTGCACCGCCTTCAGAGCCGCCTTGTGGCCCTCCTCCTGGTCGGCCAACCTCTTGGCCAGGCGGTCACGTTCCTGCACCAAGGCGGCAAACTCGGCCTCCTTGGCACGAAGGGCAGTCTGAGACCCTCCCAGCTGTGCCCTCAGACTGGCGTTGGCCGCTGCAGGGACGGCAGAAAAAGAAGAAACAATAAGAGGAAGTCGTCAAGGAAGATCCGACCCGACTGCTCAGCAGTCGGCCCGAATCTCGGGGACTACACCCAGTGGGTGCGCTGACGCGCCCCCACGTGAGATAAAGAACAAAGCACTTACCCCGGCTCTCAGTTAGGTCGGCGGTCTTCTGGGTCAGCTCCCGAGCCTGGGAGTTGAAGGCAGCCGCGCGAAGATTGTGGTAGTCCTGCAAGACAGGCAGAAGATCGAAGTAAGAACAAGAATAGCAAAGCCAAATCCACTAAGAAGTTCCAAGCCGCCTGCTCAGCAGCCGACTCGGAACTCGGGGACTACACCCAGTGGGTGCGCTGACGCGCCCCCACGGAAGAAACCAAGATCAAGAAGAAGCAAGATAAGAAGACTAACCCGGATGGCCGCCCGCGTCGCAAGGAATTCGTCGGTGTATCGCCTCAGCGCCGTAGCCTGGGCCTGGAGCCGGGTCCGGACGTCCTGCGCGGCCACGTTCATCACGGCCGTCCCTCCGCCCGGCGTCCACCCCGAGGTGGCGCTGGCCACCTCCACATCCTGGGCCGACGAGCTGGAGCCCGCGGCCGGCTGCGGCTCCGACGCAGCCTTCTGTGGCTCTGACGCAGCCTTCCCCGCGCGCCGGCTCGGCGGCGTCCGGACCGCCAGCTCAGTCCTCGCGGCCGGCTCGCCCCCGCCGACTGCGCAGGCGGCAGATCAGGCCGGCCGCCTTGAGCCGCCCCAGTCGGCGGGGTCGGCACCGGCGCCCTCTCCAGGATGACGACGTCGTCATCCCTCTCCAGCCCCGGCTGGTCACCGCCGGCTTCTTCTGGCGGGGGCTCCGGGGCCCCAGGCGCTGCGACGCGCAGTGGGGTGACCAACAAGGCCCCCTCCGCCATCGCCGCAGCTGCAGCCTCCGCTTGGGCCTTGGCTGCGGCGTCGGCGCGCGCCTTCGCCGCCTCCTCCTCCTGCGCCGCCTTGGCGGCGGCCGCCTTCCGCTCGCCTCCGCGCCTCCCGCTCCTCCCGCACCTCCCGCGCGTTCCGTTCCGTCGCCGCCTGAAGGTCGGCACGGGGGTCCACGCGGCGAGTGGTGCTCCCAGATCCCCTCGGCGACTCAACGACGGAGGCGGCAGCCGCCCGCTCGAGCGACAATGGAGCTCTGGTTGTTTGGAGAAAAAGACAAGGATTCAGGAGCCACCAGAGAAAAGAAAAAAGAGTACACGAAGGAGTTTGAACTTACGCCGACACCGTCTGCGGTTGCTTCACCGCCTTGCGGAAGCGAGCCGCCTTCGCGGCCGCCTCCTCCCGCCTAGTCGCCGCTGCCCCGCCTCGGGGCTTCTTCGACCGACTGCCGAACAAACCCTGCGCGGCACGACGCTTTTGCCCGCCGCCCCGAGCAGGCGGCGCAGCGGAGGAACCCGCGCCGCGGCCAGACGCCGGCTGACGGCGCGGGACGACTTCGGCCTCGTCATCGTCCGGCCAGTCGTCGAAGCTGACTCCAAGCCCGGAGCCGCCTGCTTCGCCGCCGGCTTGGCCACCGCCCGCCTCGGTGTTGTCGTCCATAGCGGCCGCCCCCAAGTCGGGGTCCTCCAGATCGTGCTCCGTCCGGTCGGGGACGAATCGGCGCTCCGCGTCCGACCCGCCTGCAGGCCGAAGAAGAGGGCTCTGTCGAAACAAGCCGACTAGTCAGAGTCGGCCAAAAGGAACTCGGCGACAAAACTGAGAGAAGAAGAAGAGACAAGGAGAACATACCGTAGGCGGCGGATTGGCTCGGCAATATGGCTCCTTGCCGAACTGCCACTCTGCGGAGAGTTTGCAGTTCGCAAGGTAGTTCACCATATAGGCCACCTCGTCGTGCGGCATGTCTTTGGTACACATCCGGCTCGGATCGAGCTGGCCACTCATCTGACAGATCAGATGAGGGCGGCTCTGGAGCGGGAGTACCCGGCGCGTGACGAAGGCGGCCAGCAGGTCGGGCCCCGACAAGCCCTCCGACTGGATCATCGCTCGCACTCGGGCGACGGCTGCGGTTCCAGCCGGCGTCAGCGTCACGGCCCGTAGGACCACTGGGGCCGCCTGCCCGCCGGTGGGCCGGCTACGTAAGCCGGCAGATTGACGTAGTCGCCCTGCGGGGCGACGTTCTTCACGTAGAAGTATGACTTTTGCCATAGCTTCACCGACTGGATCAGCGTGATGACGGGGAAGGGGTTGTCGGCAGCCACCCTCCGCATCGCGATGAAGGCGCCACTCTGAGCCGGCACGCCTTGCACGCGCGTGCCCAGCTTGGACTGGAAGAACTCCCCCAAGAGCTCGAGGGTAGGGAGGACGCCGAGGTAGCCTTCGCACAAGGTGACGAAGGCGGACAGCAGCACCACCGTGTTCGGGGGGAGGTGGTGCGGCTGGAGTTGGTAGAACTCGAGCCAAGAGCGGAAGAAGGCGCTCACGGGCAGGCCGATGCCGCGCAAGAAATGCGAGCAGAAGACTACCCGCTCGCCTTCCCGCGGCTCCGGCGTAATCTCATTCGCCGGCGCAAGACGGACCTCCACCTTGTCCGCGCCGGGCAACCGCCGCGTCTTGCGGAGGAATTCGACGTGATCCTCGTGGACGTTGGAGCCGTCCCAATCCCCGCCGTACTGCATCGTGGCGTGGGGCTGGCGAGAACGAGCGCGGCGGCGGAGGAGGGAGTGGTGGAACTGCACGGCGGCGAGGCGCTGTTGCAAGAAAGGGCAGGAGGAAGAAGATGGTGGAAAGAGGAGGAGCGCGTGAGAGCCTGCCGCTCTCCCCCTCCCCCTACTTATAGCTTCGCAAGGTGAAGCTGGGGAGGACGGACGTGGGGTGAGAAGTGGGATTAACTGCACCCACTCCCCCCATGCCTCGCGATTATTAAGCCCTAAAGGCGTGCCGAAACCGCCGCAGGGAGACGTGCTGGCGGTTTCGGGCTGCAGAGAATCCACGCCTGGGCCCGGGCGTGGGCGTGGCAGGCCCCCGACCTGTGGTGACGTCCCGTCGCGCGCGTGGGCTGGCGGGCTTTTTTGCCACGTGGTTCGCAGGCGGCAAGTGGCCGGCCCGCGGCCCGATGCGCGCGCTGGCCAGCTCCCGCCCTCCGACTCCCAAAGAATTTTTCGCCGAGACGGCGCCCCCAACCAAAGTCGGCTCCCAGCTGCCGGCTTGTCAAGATAGGAAGCTGATCGAGCTTCTCGACTCCCACCCAACCTCGAAGCAAAATCAGCTTCGGGCACTACTGTCGGAGTAAATGGCCACGGGTAGCCTAACCGACTGCCCCTGGCTCTTCAAAAATTATCAGGCCATTTGAGCCTTCAAGCATTCCAAGCATTGGGCCGCCTTCCCCGGCCGGCTACCTCTGAAGCCGACTCTCAGAAGGCGACCCAACCTCAGCAACCTCCCCCCAAGATAACCACGGGATTGCCGACTCCCCGGAGCCGGCCATGAAGAGCGCCGACTCCCCAAAGCCGGCCATGAAGAGCGCTGACTCCCCAGAGCCGGCCACGAAGGACGCCGACTCCAAGAAGCCGGCCAAAACCGCACCCACCAAAACTACACCCACATAACGGCGACAAGACGGGGTGTGGCCACAGTGCGGCCCACTACCCCCGAAGCCCGAGGCAGGCATGGCCACAGGACGCCGTATGGGACGGCCATCTCCCGTCCGGCTCGGCACTGTAGCCATGCTGGCCTCAACGTCACCCACGACAGACGCCAGTACGACCCACGGGCGGCGGGCCCCTTCAGCAAGAGAGAGGCGCGAAGGCGGCCCGGCCTCCCCTAGTCGGCCAAGGGCGTAGCCGGCCCCCAGAAGCCGGCTACCCCCTCCCTCAAATCATGTGCCACATTAAGGAGACAAGACGAGGTAAGGCTATAGTGAGAGCACTCGAGGCGGCACACTGTAGCCATGCTTACCTCGACGAAGCCTTCGTCGTCAGGGACGAGGCTACAGTAAGCAGCCGCATACAAGACGCCTAGGCAATGGGGCCGGCCTGTCGACCAAGAGGCCGGCAGCCGGCGAGCGCAGACACTGACGACTGGGACCCGCGCCCAGCCGGATTACAATTGTACCCCCGGGGGGTAGGCCTACATAAACCCCCCGGGGCACCCATGCAAAGGGTTGGCTTCTTAGAGTTACACACAATAAATAGAGAGAGGGAAGTGAGAGCTAGCCTTGCTCTTCTTCTCCCTTGAACCCCACAGCTCTAGGAGCATTTGTAGCTACACTTTCTGATCTAGTGATCATGCGGAGACCCCGCAGAGCAGGACTAGGGGTGCTATCTCCACGGAGAGCCCCGAACCTAGGTAAGATACGTTGGTGTGCATGTCTTCGCCTCATCCCGTTTCCAGGCACCGGCAACGTCTTACTAGCACCCACCATGATAAGCCACCCGTTGGCATATGTCGCACCTACCACCCAACAAGTGTGATGATTTACTATGGAATTCATTCGTTCATCCTCGTTCGAATGTTTATTGTGAAGACTATATGTTGCAATTTCTATCCGTTGATTCTACTTGTCTATTTGTCTATCAAGATGCTAACGGATGTCACCCTCTTCAGGATGGCTCCGCCAACACGTCAGAATCCTGAACGCAATGATGGGAGAAAGGCGAACCCTCCGCCACCACCTCCGCCTCCGGAGGCATGGCAAGCTATCATGGCAGCCACCAACGCCAATGCTCAGATGATTCTGCAACTCTTGCAAGAACGCACCCAAGGGCAAGGCAATCAAGGAAATCAAGGTCAAGGCAACAATCAGCCTCACTTTGCTACTCTCAACCAGTTTCTCGCAAATCAGCCCAAGTCTTTCAGCTACTGTGCCGAGGCCACGGATGCCGATGATTGGCTCGTGGACATCAACAAGCATTTTGAATGTAGCAATGTCAGGCCTGAGGACTATGTCAAGTTCGCTTCTTTTCAGCTCAAGGACCGAGCTGCTGATAGGTATCATCAATACAAAGATTCCAGAGGAGGTCGTGTGATCACTTGGACTGACTTCTGTCGGGACTTCAAAGCACACCACATTCCACAAAGTGTTGTTGAGAGCAAGCATGAGGAGTTCCGCAATCTCAAGCAAGGCAACATGTCTGTGTATCAATTCAACATCCAGTTTCAGAAACTTGCTCGCTTCCCTAAACAAGACGTTCCTGATGAAAAGAGCATGATCTATCACTTCAGAGGTGTCCTTAGAGAGGATCTGCAGTTAGCTCTCGTTCTTGTTGAGCCTACTTAGTTTGATCAATTCTATAAACATGGCACTGAAGCAAGAGGCTGCTCAGCTCAAGTGTGAGGCTTCTAAGAAGAGAGTCAGAGACGCAGTTCAGTCTTCTTCTTCCTCACTTGTGGCAGCTAAGCAACAGAAGTTCTGGTTGCCTCCTCCTCCTCTGTTTCGTCAGCCTTACCAGCAGAAGAACAAAGGTGGCCATGGATCTTCCCACTCTTCCAACTCTGGTTATCAGAACAAGTCTCAGAATCAAGCTCCAAAGTCCAATGCTCCTTATCATCGCCCACTCTCAGAGGTGACTTGCAACAAGTGTCAGCAGAAAGGTCACTATGCTAACAAATGCTTCAACCAAATGCGTCTTCAGCCTCCTCCTCCTGTGAGATCTTCCAGCAATGCAGTGGTCAAGCATAATCCAAAGTCTGCTAAGGTGAACATGATGAATGCAGCTCATTCTTGCAAAAGTCTTATTTGATACTGGTGCATCGCATTCTTTCTTGTCATACCCATTTGCATCGAAGCACATTGTTGACACAGAGATTTTATCCAAAGTTATGCAATTGTTTCTCGGGAAAGCTTTTGACTTCTATTTTGGTTGCTCCCGATGTTTCCATCAAGTTGGGAAACTATAAATTTCTGGCCAAACCAATTGTTCTTGGTGACTCGGATATTGATCTAATTCTCGGGATGGACTGGCTTTCTAAGCACGAGACTCAACTTGATTGTGCTGCCAGGGAAATTCAATTGACACACACTTCTGAGGATTGTTATCATCTATGCCGCTCGTGATGAAACATTCGTTGTTTTCTCTCATGAGAAGGGCGAGTTGAATGCCATCTCTCAATTCCAGTCGTTTGTGAGTACCAAGATGTCTTTCCAGAAGAGCTTCCGGGTATGCCTCACCGGCCAGTTGAGTTCGTTATCGATCTTGAGCCGGGCACTGAACCCGTTTGCAAGCGTCCATACAAGCTTGGACCCAAGGAGCTGAAGGAATTGAAGAAACAACTCGATGAACAAGAGCGTCTGGGTTTGATCAGACCGAGTTCTTCTCCATGGGGTTGTGGTGTTCTTTTTGTCCAGAAGAAGGATGGCACAGAACGACTTTGTGTCGACTACCGTCCATTGAACAAGAAGACAATCAAGAACAAGTATCCACTTCCCAACATCAATGAGCTATTCGAGCAACTCAAAGGTGCTAAAGTATTCTCCAAGCTTGACCTTCGTATGAGTTATCATCATATTTGCATTCGTGAAGAAGATATTCCCAAGACAGCATTCAGAACAAGCTTTGGTTCTTATGAATATACTGTCATGTCTTTCGGTCTTGTCAATGCTCCTCCAACATTCTCTCAGATGATGAATTTCATCTTCAACCCCTATACCAATGAATTCGTCCTGGTGTATCTCGATGATATATTGGTCTTCTCCAAGAATAAGAAGGATCATGCCAAACATTTGCGATTGGTGCTCGACAAGCTCAGAGAGTATAAATTCTATGCGAAGTTCTCAAAATGTGAGTTTTGGCTTGATGAAGTTCTTTACCTTGGTCATATCATCTCTGCCAAGGGCATCGCTATTAATCCCGAGAAGGTGTCCGCAATTGTGAATTGGGAACCTCCTCAGAATGTCAAGCAGCTCCGCAGTTTTCTTGGTCTTGCAAGCTATTGCCGAAGATTCGTTGAGAATTTCTCTAAGATTGCAAAGCCTCTTTCCAACCTTCTCCAGGAGCATGTGAAGTATGTCTGTTCTCCTGAGTGTGACATTGCTTTCAACACTCTCAAAGAGAAACTCGTCACAGCTCCTATCTTAATTCCTCCTGACGAATCCAAGCCATTTGAAGTTTTCTGTGATGCTTCTCTTCAAGGTCTCGGTGTTGTGTTAATGCAAGAGAAGAAAGTTGTGGCCTATACCTCTCGTCAGTTGAAGCCCAATGAGAAGAACTACCCCACTCACGATCTTGAGTTGGCGGCAGTTGTCCATGCATTAATAACGTGGAGACATCTCTTGTTGGGAAGACAAGTGGACATATTCACCGATCACAAGAGTCTCAAGTACATCTTCACTCAGCCCAACCTCAATCTCAGGCAGACTCGTTGGGTCGAAATGATTCAAGAGCACAATCCGAGTATTGAGTATACTCCAGGCAAGGCCAATGTCATTGTAGATGCTTTGAGCAGGAAGGCTTATTGCAACAACTTAATTCTCAAGCCATTCCAACCGGATCTTTGTGAAGCTTTCCACAAGCTGAATCTCCAAGTTGTTCCTCAAGGCTTTCTTGCCAACCTCATAGTCTCTCCTACTTTGGAAGATCAAATTCGTGAGGCACAACTCCTGGATACCATGGTGAAGAAGGTGAAACGTGGTATCGACAAGGGTCTTTCCAAATACAAGTGCTATCGCATTGATGACAGAGACACTTTATTCTTCGAGGACCGGATTGTGGTTCCTAAAGGTGATCTAAGGAAAGTCATAATGAACGAGGCGCACAATTCTCTCCTTTCCATTCATCCTGGAAGTACGAAGATGTACCATGACCTCAAGCAGTCGTATTGGTGGACTCGAATGAAGCGAGAAATTGCTCAATTCGTGAATGAATGTGATGTCTGTCGAAGAGTGAAAGCAGAACACCAACGACCAGCTGGTCTCCTCCAACCTCTTGCTATCCCAGAATGGAAGTTTGATCATATCGAAATGGACTTTGTGACTGGTTTTCCCAAGTCCAAGCGTGGAAATGATGCTATCTTCGTTGTCATAGACAAGCTTTCTAAAGTGGCTCATTTCCTTCCAATCAAAGAATCCATCACAGCAGCTCAGTTGGCAGAGCTATACACCTCCAGAATTGTCTCCTTGCACGGCATTCCACAATTGATTTCTTCAGATCGTGGAAGCATCTTCACCTCTAAGTTCTGGGACTCCTTCCAGAAGGCCATGGGCACAAACATTCGCTCAGCAAGCTTCCATCCTCAAACTAGTGGCCAAGTCGAGCGAGTCAATCAAATCCTTGAGATATGCTCAGGGCTTGTGTCATTTCCTTTGGCATGAAATGGGAAGATTGTCTTCCATATGCCGAATTCTCCTACAACAACAGTTTCCAAGCGAGTTTGGGCAAGGCCCCATTCGAGATTCTCTATGGCAGAAAGTGTCGTACTCCTCTCAATTGGTCAGAGACTGGTGAACGCCAACTTCTTGGCAATGACTTAATCACAGAGGCTGAAGAAATGTGTAAAGTCATCCGTGAAAATCTCAAAGCCGCGCAATCGCGCCAGAAGAGTTACTATGATAGTAAGCACCGTGAGTTGGCTTTCGAGATCGGAGACCATGTCTACCTCCGCGTCTCTCCAATGAAAGGCACTCAACGGTTCGGTATCAAAGGGAAGCTTGCCCCTAGATACGTGGGTCCCTTCAAGATCATTGGCAAAAGAGGCGACCTCGCCTATCAACTTGAGCTTCCTTCCAACTTCGCGAACGTGCACGATGTGTTCCACGTGTCACAGCTTCGCAAGTGCTTCAAGATGCCTGAGTGCACCATCAACTTCGAAGAGATTGATCTCCAAGAAGATATGTCTTATCATGAGCACCCCGTTGCTATTCTTGAAGAAACTGAGCGCAAGACTCGCAACAAGTCAATCAAATTCCTGAAAGTGAAGTGGTCGCACCATTCCGACCGAGAAGCCACCTAGGAACACGAGGACCATTTCCGTTCCAAATATCCGGAGTTCTTTCAGTCCTAGATCTCAGGACGAGATCCTCTCGTAGTGGTGCAGTGTTGTAACACCCCGGATGTAACTTTCCATATTTGTAACTCCAACTCTTGCCATTTTCGGCTTTGTGTTATGATATTCCCTTCGTGGTCGGGTTTTGTCTTTCGTTTTGCATTTTGTTCATGTCATGCATCTCATATCATGTCATCATGTGCTTTGCATTTGCATACGTGTTCGTCTCATGCATCCGAGCATTTTCCCTGTTGTCCGTTTTGCAATCCGGCACTCCCACTTCCTCCGGTGCACCCTTCTTGTTTCTTTTCGTGAGCGGGTGTTGAACGTTCTCAGAATGGACCGAGCTTGTCAAGTGGCCTTGGTATACCACCGGTAGACCACCGGTCAAGTTTCGTTCCATTTGGAGGTCGTTTGGTACTCCAACGGTTAACCTGGTAACCGCAAAGTCCGTCTCTGTGTTGCAACAAAACCCCTCTCTAAACAGCCCAAAACCTCTCTAAGTCATCTCCATGCTCTAGGTCGTTGGATCACGATCGTGTGGGCGAAAACCGTGCTCAATTTGGACTCTCCTAACTCCCTCTACCTATATATAAACCTCCCCTCCCGAAATACATTCGCAGATCAAACCCTAAAAAAACTCCTCCCGTCGCTGCCGGACACGTCCAGTCGCCGCCGGACGGATCCCGCCGCCGCCCCGCATGAATCGCAGCGGCCACGTGGCGGCCGTACGCCGGCCGCCGCCGAGCCGGCGAGACCCACAGCAGGCCCCCGCGGCCCGGTCTCTCCTCGCCCGCGCCTCCCGCCGCTCACCGCGCGCCGCCGCCGTCCTGCCTCGTCGCCGGCACGCCGCCGCGGCGACCTCGCCGCGCCGCCTGGCCGAACCCCGCCGGCCGACGCCGCCCCCGCTCGCTCGGCGCCTCCCCGTCCGGCCCCTCTCCTCCGCTGGTCGTCGGTGCCGCCCTCTCCTCCGTCTCCCTCCTCGCCTCCGGCCATCGCCATCCATCGCCGTTGAGAGCCCGAGCCAGATCCGATCGGGCCGCCCGCAGGGTTGACTTCTCCTCCCCCGTTTTTTTCTCTCTAAGTCCTAATGTTTTACATTATGTGCACCTGTTCATCGCATCATAACTCCCTGCATATAGCTCAGTTTCGCGCGTGTAATATATCAAAATGTTTGTCTCGTGATGCTCTTCATTTTGTTCTATTGCACCATGTTCATCTTGATGCCCAAATATCTGGTGCAAGAGTGCTAGTTGCTGTTATCTGCTGGTTCTTATCAGAACTTGGAGATTTGTTATTTTTGTATCATTTATCTGTGCATCTTATGGGCATGAGCTCTACATGTGTTTTGTTGTATGCCATTCATCTTTCCAAGGTGGTATGTCCATGTATTTTTGTGATCTCTGTGGTGACTAGCACAAGCATGCAAACTAGGCTCCGTAATGTTTCTGATTTCTCTAAGTCCTTGCCTGCCGTTATTTTGTTGCCATGTAAACTTGATGCTACAGAGAGATCCATGCATATTTTGGAGATGTTCAGTAAGGATGTTTTGTAGATATTGTTGTAATTTGATCCATTCCAGCCTTGTTTGCAATTTAGGAGTACCATAGCATGACTCAATCTTGCTCTACTTTTGCTATAAAATATTTCTGGCAGATTTTTAACATGATATTCATTTTGCCAAGCTTGTTGTAGTTGATCCATACATGCTATGCATTGTTTCTTGCCATGGATAGCTTCATAAACATGCCATCTTGCTGTAGTATTCTTTGGTTTGTCATGCATTGCTCTGTAGTGAGTGCATCAAGCTCACAAAGAGGCCTACATATTAACATTTCTGCCATGCTCTGTTTTCTGCTAAGTCCTGAAAACCTGATTAACGAAACTTGCTATGTTTATATGCTTCCATCATATCTTCTGTACCTTTTTGGCTATGGTCAGTAAGGGACTTTTGTCATGTGCATTTCAGTACAAGACTTACCATGCCTTCGTGTTGCTATGTTAAGTCCTGTAGCATGTTGATTTCGTGCTCTGAACATTGCTACCTGATAATGATTTCCGCCATGTCCAGTTTTCACCAAGTCTGTGAACCTGTAATCTTTGTCACTTTTGCCATGCTTGTTTGAGCTTGATATGTTGTGAACTAGCAGTAGCTCAGTGTTCATCTTTTGTCAAGCATCTCCTGTAGATTACGGCCATTTTCTTTGTTGCTATGTTGGGGTGCTGTAGCATTGTACTTGTTGCATTTTAAGTGGCTATCATGCTGTTAATCGCAGATTCGTGTCATTCTTGTTTTGCTTGCCAATTTGCAAACCGTGCATCCGTTTCCGGTGATCTTTATATCGATTTCGACCGAAATCATCTCACCTTTCCAGTGGCATGGTTGGTTTGCCAAGTTACTGCCTTGTTCATCATTTTCCTTCCGGAACACGCATTTGCATCACATATCATACATGTTTTGCATCATGTTGCTTGTGCATTTCCCGTGATTGATTGTGGTTCCATTGCTTGTGTTCTCATCTTGGGTAGAGCCGGGAGACGAGTTCGTGAACGAGGAACCTGTTGAGTACGCTTACGAGGATCAAGCATTCGACAACTCTGAGAACCTTGCAGGCAAGATGACCATATCCTCGAAATCACTTCTATCTTTGCTTTGCTAGTTGTTCGTTCTATTGCCATGCTGCGCTACCTACCACTTGCCATATAATGCCTCCCATATTGCCATGTCAGCCTCTAACCATCCTTTTCCTAGCAAACCGTTGTTTGGCTAAGTTACCGCTTTTGCTCAGCCCTTCTTATAGCGTTGCTAGTTGCAGGTGAAGTTGTAGATTGTTCCATGTTGGAACATGGATATGTTGGGATATCACAATATCTCTTATTTAATTAATGCATCTATATATTTGGTAAAGGCTGGAAGGCTCGGCCTTATGCCTGGTGTTTTGTTCCACTCTTGCCGCCCTAGTTTCCGTCATACCGGTATTATGTTCCTTGAGTTTGCGTTCCTTACGCGGTTGGGTGATTTATAGGACCCCCTTGACAGTTCGCCTTGAATAAAACTCCTCCAGCAAGGACCAACCTTGGTTTTACCATTTGCCACCTAAGCCTTTTCCCCCGGGTTTTCGCGAGCCCGAGGGTCATCTTTATTTTAACCCCTCCCCCGGGCCAGTGCTCCTTGGAGTGTTGGTTCGAACTGAGTAGGCTACGGGGCCCCCTCGTGGAAACTCGAGGTCTGGTTTTACTCATAGGATGTCTCATCCGGTGTGCCCTGAGAACGAGATATGTGCAGCTCCTCTAACACCCCAAATTTTTTACCTTGTTTTATTAATTAAATTTTTTCCAGGAAATTAAATTTTTATTTTCTGGATTTATCTTTTGATTTCAGAACCTCTCTTTTCTTTAATATTGTGGAATTTTTAACCCAAGTGAAAACTTTCCAAAAATATTATTTGACTTGTATACCCTCTCAAGAAAACATTGCTTTTATCAGTGGGTTTATTTGCATAATTGTTTTTCCTGAGCTTTATTCTTTTAAAAATGATTTTTATAAGCTTTAGAGCCTCATTTGCACTACAACCCTTTCAAATACTTCTTTAAAATTCCCACCAAAATTTGGAGATGTCATGTGATGTTCCCACATCACTTTTATGCAAAAATCTTTTTTAGTCATTTGGAGATTTTGAGCCCTACCTCAAGTTTTCAAATCTGGTCCAGTTTGTAATTTGCACTACAACCTATTTAAATATTCCTTTAAAACTTCCACCAAAATTAGGGGAGGTCAGTAGGAGTATATCATTCAACTTTATGAAAAAACCTATGAGTGTGCTTTGAAAATTTTGAGCAAATCATCCTCTTTTGCTCTCTGGTTCAGTTTGGCATTTTCTACCGCAACCATATTTTAACTTGCCCTTTTACCCATGACTCTTTTTCCTACTTATAGACCACCCTGCAAAACCCTTAAGCCCAGGAGAGTGGACCCATTGGAGTATGTTTGGTCCATGAAATGATGCCCTTTTCCTTCTGTCCAGTATTGGTTTTCTCAAAAACTTGCACTAACAAGTTTCTGTTTTTGCCAAACTAACCTTGCCACCTTCTTTAGCATCTAAAGAGACTATGATCTGGAGTTTTTGGCCACCCCAAGAGATGCCTAGATGCCCATGACATTCTGTCGAGCACTTTATGTGCATGGCCAAATTTGGCATGATTTTTAGTTGGCATTGTGAGCTTGATCCTCTGATCTAACTAACTTGTCCATTACGCTCCTAGCTAACCCTAACCCAGGCCTGTTAACTACCAGCATCATCCGGGCTCTCTAAGACGCGCTGGCTTTTCATCGAGCACCTGGCGTGCATGCGTTGGGCGCGCCCAGAGCGCGCGTTTTGCACGTGCGTGCGCATGGGTCGCCGCGTCTGGCCCCTGGCCTTTACTCACCTGCAGAGCCACGCCCGTCCTCGTCCACACACCAGAGCACTCCAAGCCCTCCCCTGGCGCCCTACAGCGCCGCCGTTAGAGCCCCTTGGCGGCACACTGGCGTCGGCAGCAGGTCTCTGCCATGGACGGCGCCGCCCAAGCCACACGCGCGCGCCAACTGCCCCTGGAACAGCTCGAGCTCATCCGCAAGCTCGTCGGCACACGCTCGTCGCCGCCACGTCGCCCTGCAGGCTACAGAACGGCGGTTCGCCGTTCTTATCCGCGGCCGCCGTCGGAACCGACCTCGTCCACCTATAAATAGGAGTCCCCGAGCCCGTCCAGGCACTCAGGCAACCTCCTAGCACCCCACCAGTGCCCCCCACGGCCAGCAAGCGACGGCGGGAAGCCTTCTTCCCCATCTCCGACCAGTTCGGCCGCCGCCGCCCTCCGGTCCCGCTCGTCGCAAACAGAGCCTCCCTAGTCCTTCCAGCGCCACCGTTCGACTCGCCATGACCTTGCGGAGCCGCCCAACCCGTCAGCCACAACCGGGAACCACCGTAGCCTAGACCCCCAAACTCACCCGAAGCTGCCGTCCGCCGCGGAGCTCGCCGCCGGCGACTCCCTCCGTCCCTGCCACCCTATCGACCACCGGGAGGACCGCCCTGGAACCGCGGATCCATCCCTGCCCTCCGGATCCCACGGGGAGCCGCCGTTCGCCGGCGTCGATCGCCGGAGCCCTGCCTCTATTCGGCCAGAGGAGGAAGGAGGCGGGGGAACGACTGGTCAAACCTGACCAGTGGGCCCCCTGGACCCACTGTCAGTGACCCCGAGCCGCCCCGCATTGTTTTAAGTGGAGGCGTAAAGCCCGAAGTACGTGTCCCCCTCTCGAAAGCGTATTTCGTCCGAAACGTTTTCTTTTCTGTTTTATTTTAAAATCAGATTTTGACTGAAACTTTGACTGGCTATATCTTTTTAAATAAAACTCCAAATGAATTAATTCTTTTTCCTACCTCTCTCAAATTCCACCTAGTTTATTTTAAGATTTATTTCAAAAATATCTAGGACAACTTTTTGCATTGTTTTTAAAGTATGTGTTATTTGAATATTTTTGAAAATAGGATTTTGGAGAGAGAAGAAAACTTTCAAAAAGTTTTGGAGTGCACCTCACCCCTCCACACCTTGAAGGCAAGCATCTTGAACTCAAATATGATACAAGTTGGGTGCTGTTTTGCTAGAATATTCTAGAACTCCATCATTTATGCTAATGTGGAATGGTGTTATTTTATGTGGAATCATACTCATGCATATAAGCACATGGGGAAAATCTTTTTTGTTATGTATGTGACATTGGTGACAGTAGCTACTTCTCATGCCACATGTGCCTGATGATAGTTCGGAGAGAGTCCGAAAAGAGGTTATGTTCCGGTGAACACAACCCCGTGACTGACGTCTCGTTGTGGCGAGAATGTGCAGTAAGGCATGATGGGGCATGAGGGGTGGTGACCCTGTCGGGAAACTATGAAGAACATTGCTATGCTAACCATGCAGGGAATACTTAAACCTCCTGATTCGGCCGTAGATCGAGTCTTGTTCCGGTAACCTCCCATACTTGTTTCATACTACCACTTGTCCCTGCCATAGGTAGGGTACGATTCAGTAAGTTGTCAACCCCTTTCTAGCACACACCGTACAGAGAGGCCATGGTGGAAGATACCGGCTGCATCCGGTAGGCATGCCACCTGGTCCGGGGGCATGGGTGTTTCCGGTTGGAGCCGACGGGGTAGCTCCCCTAGTTTGCGCGCGGTATAAATTTTGTGATCCCATGCTAAGTCGAGGTTGTAGCCTCCCCACTTAGAGTTTTTCTTAATGGGAGTCGTGGGTGATTCCAGACACCGGTAAGTTAGGCTAGTGTGTGCGGTTAGGTGTGTTTTCAATTAAAAGACCATAGACGGAATTAGTCCCGATGGACTAAAGAAATCCGTTACCCGTGGGTAAAGAGTACACCCTCTGCAGAGATTTTTCATCTATTCGAATAGCCGTGTCCATGGGTAAGGACTACAGTCTGGGATGGGTCAAGTGTCGGTCTTAGTGTCGGTCTTCGGAGGAGAAAAACTGTTAAACCAGAACATGGATCATGACTTGTGACTTGTGAAGATTATGATTATTATTATTATGGACTAACCATTTACATTATTTGAAATATGGAGTATCCTTGGGACGGTTCTACCTCCTGGATATTCACCATGCTTATTTACCTTATAAGCCCTTTATGTGGTGTCGCTGAGACGCCCGACTGTTGCATGCTTGTTATTTATTTACGTTATAAGCCCTTTATGTGGTGTCGCTGAGACGCCCGACTGTGGCATGCTTGTTATTTATTTACCTTATAAGCCCTTTATGTGGTGTCGCTGAGACGCCCGACTGTGGCATGCTTGTTATTTATTTACCTTATAAGCCCTTTATGTGGTGTCGCTGAGACGCCCGACTGTGGCATGCTTGTTATTTATTTACCTTATAAGCCCTTTATGTGGTGTCGCTGAGACACCCGACTGTGGCATGCTTGTTATTTATTTACCTTATAAGCCCTTTATGTGGTTTCGCGCAGACGCCCGACTGTGGCATGTTTGTTATTCTTTTATATAAGCCTTTTATGTGACGTCGCTCAGACGCCCGACTGAGGCACGCTTTATATATTTACCCATTCAAGGTGTCGCTTCAGACACCCGAACGGTGCATTTTTAATTCCCTGCTTACGTGCATCGTGAGTTTCATTTTGGGACTGACTAAGTGATCGTGGATTATTTTAGTGCATGATTATCACCTGCTATGTTATACCTGTTTTCATGATGTTTGCGAGTACATTCAAAAGTACTCACTGGCTTGTCCCTGGCTATTGTCTTGGCCAGATTTCATGCATGAAGAGGAGCGCCGTGATGACAGTCCTAGATCCTAGGCAATGGAGATAGCAGCCGCGCGAAGATAGGAGTTATCCTGGTCAGCTGTTCCTGTGGGAAATGGAGTCCCATAGACGCAGATGAAACACAAACCGCTTCCGTCATCAACCACTAGAAACCAATTGTTGTACTCAGAGGCCACAATGGTCCTGTACTACATATTTTGTACTTTGCTTGGAATTTCTGTATCAAGTTGGTGCCTCATCAGCTAACAGTAATCCTGGGGCTGGTGAGCACAAAGGGCCATTTTCTGGGAAATTAATATCCCGGAAACCGGTCCTGACAGCTCCTATCGGGATTTGTCGGCACATCGGGCGGCTTTGCTGGTCTTGTTTTACCATTGTCGAAATGTCTCGTAAACCGGGATTCCGAGACTGATCGGGTCTTTCCGGGAGAAGGTTTATCCTTCGTTGACCGTGAGAGCTTATGATGGGCTAAGTTGGGACACCCCTGCAGGGTATTATCTTTCGAAAGTCGTGCCCGCGGTTATGAGGCAGATGGGAATTTGTTAATGTCCGGTTGTAGAGAACTTGTCACTTGACTTAATTAAAATATATCAACCGCGTGTGTAGCCATGATGGTCTCTTCACGGCGGAGTCCGGGAAGTGAACACGGTTTGAGTTATGAATGACGTAAGTAGGAGTTCAGGATCACTTCTTGGTCATCACTAGATGACGACCGTTCCGTTGCTTCTCTTCTCGCTCTCTTTTGCGTATGTTAGCCACTATATATATGCTTAGTGCCTGCTGCAGCTCCACCTCATTTCACCATCCTTTCCTATAAGCCAGTGTGAGATTGCTGAGTCCTCGTGAGATTGCTGAGTCCTCGTGACTCACAGATTCCACCAACACAGTTGCAGGTGCCGACGAGCCAGTGCAGATGACGTAATCGACCTCAAGTGGGAGTTCGATGAGGAACGTGGTCGTTACTATGTGTCTTTTCCTGATGATCAGTAGTGGAGCCCAGTTGGGTCGATCGGGGATCTAGCATTTGGGGTTGTCTTATTTTCATTTGGATTTTAACCGTAGTCGGTCTATGTGTGTATTTTGGATGATGTATGGATTATATTTATGTATTGTGTGAAGTGGTGATTGTAAGCCAACTCTCGTTATCCCATTCTTGTTCATTACATGGGATTGTGTGAAGATGACCCTTCTTGCGACAAAACCACAATGCGGTTATGCCTCTAAGTCGTGCCTCGACACGTGGGAGATATAGCCGCATCGTGGACGTTACTTGCAACAAAGAAGAAGTGGCGAAGAAGGGCCACGGAAGGGGCAATGCCCACCATGGCCTCACACACAAAGGCAAAGATGGCAAGGAGGGTCACGGATTGGGGGTCAAGATGCAGCAAGTGGATCTAATAGTGTCCCAGCACTGCATTGAAGAAGGCGGAGAAAGGGGCGACCAGACCAGCCCAAAGAGCATCGATGAAGATTGGGACCTCGGAGGCTGCCCGGTCGATACGAGCACGAGACGCAGGCCAAGCCGCCGTCTTCCCCCACTCATTGAAACTGGAGGTGAGCATGGGGCGCACCTTGCCCATGGCCTCATCATTGAGCACCAGCGATCGGCCAACCACGGGCTCGATGGCCGAAGCCGCGCCGGCAGAAGATAGAGGCTTCTTCCCCTTGTCAGCTTGTTTCAGAGCCATGTCAATGGAGCGGGAAGAGCGTAGGCCAGATTGGGAGGAGGAGCAGAGCCTCGGGGAAGCAAAGGAATTGGGGAAGTATGGCACGGGCGATGGAAGAATAACCGTGTAGGTTGCGGGGGCCGCATAGCCAGGGAGATTCCAAGGCAGCGTGGGGACGCGGAGACGCCCACGTCCAATTAACCGCCACGCGTCGACCAAGGCCGCAGGCTATTGGTGGCCCGCGGTGCTCCGTAGTTGACCTTTGGCTTTGCCTTGAAGCCAAGCCCGAGCGCGCCTTGGGCCCGGGGGCTACTGTCGGCGTTCTGGGAACGGGGGTCCCCAGACTTGCCTGCATGCGGCCCACGGCGTGGCTGTGCTAGAAGGCCTGTACGACCCATCTTCATCAACAAGGCATTCAAGACACTCGTGAGGGGCCAAGCCTCGCGAGGTGGACGGCGCAAGACCTCCACTGGAGCAGCCTCGCCAGGTAGGCTCGCGAGGGGCGGAGAGATCAAGGCAAGGCAAACCTCGCGGGGTTCTCGTGACGTGAGCCATGACGATCAAGATCAGGTGGGCGCCAGGAGGGTGCCATCGCGCGCAGTGTCCTTGTTTCCTCTTTGGTGCTAAGGAGGCAAGCGCAGGTGCGGAGTACCGAGGCATCAAGCAAAGGCTTCCATATCCGTGCAACGAGACCAAGACCAGCGGGATGGCAAGATGGAGGTCCCCATGGAGCCCAAGGCGGCGTCACCACCAGAGCCTTTGGCAGGCGAAGACCACTTTTGTCAGGATAAGCTGTACTAGTTGTCCCCTTTCAAATTGGCCGTTGTTGGCTCCCTTCCCGCTCCATATTTGGGGAGAGGACCAGGGCCTATATAAGTAGGACTAGCCACCACCGTAGGGGGCAGCGGGATCTCATCTTGAGTAATCCTCACCCACACAAGTTTGCTAAGCATAAGAACACCTCATCCTCAGGAGGCTGTTCTTCCCCCTTTGTACTGTTTATCATCAGCCCAAGAGGCAATTCACCACCACCACACTGGAGTAGGGTATTACACCACAACGGTGGCCCGAACTAGTATAACTCTTGTGTCTCTCGTGTTGTGAGTTCGTTGAGTTCATCCGCGAAAGCTTAGCAAGCTAGGGCGCGGATCGGTAGGGAAAGAACTTTTGCCGCAACCCGTGATCCGACTGATTCAGAGAGGAAAGGAAGGGGGGAATTAGTACAGACTGGCTATCCAGCACCTACGTTGGTCGAAAAGGGAAAACAATGACAAACATAGTACGCACATCTGTACAGAACCGATCTT
Source organism: Triticum aestivum (assembly GCF_018294505.1). Classification (NCBI taxonomy): domain Eukaryota; kingdom Viridiplantae; phylum Streptophyta; class Magnoliopsida; order Poales; family Poaceae; genus Triticum; species Triticum aestivum. The sequence goes on from NC_057805.1 coordinate 253,536,018, forward strand.
TCTGTTTTGGGGGACAAGGCTATAGAGTTTGAGCAGGACTAGATTTGCCGCCCTCACATAGAGAAAGGTGTTTAAAGATAACAAAACTGGGACCAACACAAATATGCTCCTTGGTTGTTGATACGTCCATTTTGCATCATGTTTACCTACTGTTATTTATAATGTTTCTATCCATGATAATGCTTTTTGGAGTAATTCTAATGCCTTTTCTCTCATAATATGCAAGTTACACACTAAGAGGGAGAATTCCGGCAGCTGGAAATCTGGACCTGAAAAAGCTACGTCAGGCTACCTATTCTGCACAACTCCAAATGAGTTGAAACTTCACGAGGAATTTTTATGGAATAAATAAGAAATACTGGAGCAAATAACTACCGGAGGGGGGCCACCTAGTGAGCACAAGATACCAGGGCGCGCCAGGCCCCCCAGGCGCGCCCTGGTGGGTTGTGCTCAGCCCACCTCCGGTGCCCATCTTCTGGTATATAAGTCATTTTGACCTAGAAAAAATAAGGGGAGGATTTTCGGGACGCAGCACCGCCGTCTCGAGGCGGAACTTGGGCATGAGCACTTTTGCCCTCCGGCGGAGCGATTCCGCCAGGGGAACTGCCCACCCGGAAGGGGAAATCATCGTCATCATCATCACCAACAACACTCCCATCTTGGGGAGGACAATCTCCATCAACATCTTCGAAAGCACCATCTCCTCTCAAACCCTAGTTCATCTCTTGTGTTCAATATTTGTACCAGAACCTCAGATTGGTACTTGTCGGTGACTAGTAGTGTTGATTACATCTTTTAGTTGATTACTATATGGTTTATTTGGTGGAAGATTATATGTCCAACTCCATTATGCTATTTAATACCCCTCTGATCTTTAGCATGTTTATCACTTGTGAGTAGTTACTTTTGTTCTTGAGGTCACGGGAGAAATCATGTTGCAAATAATCATGTGAACTTGATATGTGTTTGATATTTTGATAGTATGTATGTTGTGATTCCCTTAGTGGTGTCATGTGAACGTCGACTACATGACACTTCACCATATTTGGGCTAAGGGAATGCATTGTGGAGTAGTTATTAGATGATGGGTTGCGAGAGTGACAAAAGCTTAAACCCTAGTTTATGCGCTATTCCGTAAGGGACCGATTGGATCCAAAAGTTTAATGCTAGACTCTGAGATAGTAGCCTCCTTTTGTGAATATTTTGCTACTCATGTTGATCTCCCCAAAGAGAAGTGGTTCAAATATCACCCACCTATTAAAGAAGAAATTCAAGAACTGGTAATAGCTAAGGTTGAAACTATTATTTATAATGTTGATCCAGTTGTTCCTACTACTTATACTGAGAAACTATCTTTCCCTGTTAGGATGAAGGAACATGCTAAAGTTTCAACTGTGGTCAACAAAATTTATATTAAAACACCTAAACTAGCTGAACAAATCAAGGTAGAACCTAGTGTTTCTATGGTTAAATATCTCTTGGTCGATAATATAGATGGGAATGTTATTTTCTTATGTGATGAAGCTGCTAGAATTGCCAAACCCGATGAGAAAGATAAACATAGACCCGTTGTCGGCATGCTTGTTGTCTTAGTTAAAATAGGAGATCACTGTTATCATGGTTTATGTGACATAGGTGCTAGCGTGAGTGCTTTTCCTTTTACCTTATATCAAGAAATTATGAATGACATAGCACTCGCTGAAATAGAAGACATAGATGTTACTATTAAACTTGCTAATAGAGACACCATCACACCACTTGGGATTGTTAGACATGTACTTGGTTCCCCACAAGATGACTTTTGTCCCATTATCTTTGGTAGACCTTTCTTGAACACCGTTTATGCTAAAAATAGATTGTGAGAAACAAACTGTCGGTGTTAGCTTTGGTGATGAGTCTCATGAGTTCAATTTTTTCAAGTGTAGTAGAAAACCTCATAAAAAAGAATTGCCTAGTAAGGATGAAATTGTTTGTCTTGCTTCTGTTGTTGTCCCTCCTACTGATCCTTTAGAACAATATTTGCTAGACCATGAAAATGATTTGCATATGCATGAAAGAAATGAAATAGATAAGATTTTCTTTGAACAATGTCCTCTGCTTAAACATAATTTGCCTATTGAAACTCTAGGAGGCCGCCTCCACCTAAAGGTGGTCCTGTGTTTGAATTAAAACAATTGCCAAACACCTTAAAATATGCTTATCTTGATGAGAAAAAGTTATATCCTGTTCTTATTAGTGCTAACCTTTCAGAACATGAAGAAGAAAGATTATTGAAAGTTCTAAGGAAGCACCGAGCTGCTATTGGATATACTCTTGATGATCTTAAGGGCATCAGTCCCACTCTATGTTAGCACAAGATTAATATGGAACCTGATAAACCCGTTGTTGATCACTAACGTCGGTTTATTCCGAAGATGAAAGAAGTGGTAAGAACAGAAATATTAAAACTTCTGGAAGCAGGTATAATCTATCCTATAGCTGATAGTAGACGGGTAAGTCCCGTTCATTGTGTCCCTAAGAAAGGAGGTATTACCGTTGTTCCCAATGATAAGAATGAACTTATTCCACAAAGAATTGTTACAGGCTATAGAATGGTAATTGGTTTTAGAAAATTAAACAAAGCAACTAGAAAAGAACATTACCCTCTGCCTTTTATTGATCAAATACTAGAAATATTATCTAAGCACACACATTTTTGTGTCCTTGATGGATATTGTGGTTTTTCACAAATACCTGTTTCTCAACCTGATAAAAAAAAACCACTTTTACTTGTCCTTTTGGAACTTATGCTTATAGACGTATGCCTTTTGGTTTAAACAATGCACGTGCTACCTTTCAAAGCTGTATGACTGCTATATTCTCTCAGTTTTGTGAAAAGATTGTTGAGGTTTTCATGGATGACTTTTCTGTTTATGGGAAGCCTTTTGATGACTTTTCATGGATGACTTTTTTGTTTAAGGAATCTTGATCGAGTTTTGCAGAGATGTGAGCAAACAAATCTTATCTTGAATTGGGAGAAGTGCCACTTTATGGTTAACAAAGGTATTTTTTTGGGCCATCAAATTTCTGAAAGAGGTATTGAGTTGGACAAAGCTAAGGTTGATGCAATTGAGAAAATGCCATGTCCTAAAGATGTCAAAGGTATTCATAGTTTCCTTGGTCATGCTGGTTTCTATAGGAGATATATCAAAGAATTTTCAAAAATTTCTAGGCCTCTTACAAATCTTTTGCAAAAGGATATTCCTTTTGTTTTTGATGGCCATTGTTTAGAAGCCTTCGAAACACTCAAGAAAGCCTTAATTTCTGCACCTATTGTTCAACCACCTGATTGGAACTTGCCTTTTGAAATTATGTGTGCTGCTAGTGATTATGTTGTTGGTGCTGTTCTAGGACAAACAGTTGATAAGAAACTGAATTTATTCATGACGCAACTAAAACTCTAGACAGTGCACACCGGAATTATGCTACTACTGAAAAGGAATTTCTAGTAGTGGTGTTTGCTTGTGATAAATTTAGATCCTATATTGTAGACTTAAAAGTAATTGTTCATACTGATCATGCTGCAATAAAGTATTTAATGGAAAAGAAAGATGCCAAACCTGGGCTTATTCGATGGGTTCTCTTGCTACAAGAGTTTGATTTGCATATCACTGATAGAAGATGAGCTGAGAACCCCGTAGCCGATAACTTGTCTAGGCTTGGAAATATTCTTGATGACTGACAACCTATCAATGATAGCTTTCCTGATGAGCAATTACCTGCAATAAATGTTTCTAATAGTACACCTTGGTATGCTGACTATGCTAATTACATTGTTGCTAAATATTTACAACCTAGTTTCACATACCAACAAAAGAAAAAATTCTTCTATGATTTAAGACATTACTTTTGGGATGACCCACATCTTTATAAAGGAGTAGATGGTATTATTAGACGTTTTGTACCTCAGCATGAACAGGGACAAATCCTACGGAAATGTCACTCACAAGGTATTGCAATCTGGGTTTTATTGGCGTACTCTCTTCAAGGATGCTCGTAAGTTCGTCTTATCTTGTGATGAATGTCAAAGAATAGTTAATATCGGTAAGCGTCATGAAATGCCTATGAATTATTCACTTGTTGAACCATTTGATGTTTGGGGATTTGGTTACATGGGATCTGTTCCTTCTTCTAATGGGTATACTCATATTTTGGTTGTTGTTGATTATGTTACTAAGTGGGTAGAAGCTATTCCAACTAGTAGTGCTGATCACAACACCTCTATTAAAATGCTTAAAGAAGTTATTTTCCCATGGTTTGGAGTCCCTAGATATTTAATGACTGATGGTGGTTCACACTTTATTCATGGTGCTTTCCGTAAAATGCTTGCCAAGTATGATGTTAACCATAGAATTGCATCACCCTATCATCCTCAGTCTAGTGGTCAAGTTGAACTTAGCAATAGACAAATAAAATTAATTTTACAAAAGACTATCAATAGGTCTTGGAAGAATTGGTCCAAGAAATTAGATGATGCACTTTGGGCTTATAGAACAACATATAAGAATCCTATAGGTATGTCTCCTTATAAAATGGTTTATGGAAAAGCTTCTCATTTGTCTCTTGAATTAGAACATAAAGCTTATTGGCCAATTAAAGAACTCAACTATGATTTCAAACTTGCTTGTGAGAAGAGGTTCCTTGATATTAGCTCATTACAAGAATGGAGAACCCAAGCTTATGAAAATGCCAAGTTATTTAAAGAAAATGTTAAAAGATGGTATGATATAAAAATCCAAAAGCGTGAGTTCAAAGTTGGAGAATATGTTCTTTTGTACAACTCTTGTTTCATATTCTTTGCAGGAGAACTCCTCTCCAAATGGGAAGGTCCCTATGTTATTGAGGAGGTTTATCGATCTGGACCTGTCAAAATAAATAATGTCGAAGGTAGTATGTAACACCCCGGATGTAACTTTCCATATTTGTAACTCCAACTCTTGCCATTTTCGGCTATGTGTTATGATATTCCCTCCGTGGTTGGGTTTTGTTTTCCGTTTTGCATTTTGTTCATGTCATGCATCTCATATCATGTCATCATGCGCATCTCATTGGCATACGTGTTCGTCTCATGCATCCGAGCATTTTCCCCGTTGTCCGTTTTGCAATCCGACGCTCCCACATGCACCGGCGCACCCCTCTTATTTCTTTTCGTGAGCGGGTGTTAAACATTCTCGGAATGGACCGAGGTTTGCCAAGTGGCCTTGGTATACCACCGGTAGACCACCTGTCAAGTTTCCTTCCATTTGGAGGTCGTTTGATGCTCCAACGGTTAACCGGGTAACCGCAAAGCCCTTTTGTGTGTTGCAGCAAAACCCCCCTCCAAACAGTCCAATAACCCCTCTAAGTCCCCTCCATGCTCTCGGTCGTTCGATCACGATCGTGTGGGCGAAAACCGCACTCCATTTGGACTCTCCTAGCTCCCTATGCCTATATAAGCACCTCCCCCTCCGAAATTTGCGTCCAAACCCTAGCAACCGCTCCCTCCACGCACCGGACACGTCCGCCCGGCGCCGGACGAATCCCGTTGCCGCCCTCACCCAATCGCCGCCTGCCACGTGGGCGTCGCCGCCGTCCCCGCGCCGCGGCCCGCCCGGACTCTAGGCCGGCCCTCCCGGCCCGCGCGCCGACCCCGCCGCCTGGCTTCGCCCGAGCCCCGCGCCTCCCGCGCCCCGCCGCGCTCCGACGCCGGCGCCGCCCGGGGCCGCCCGCCGTTCGCCGTCTCCCGGCCGCGTCGCCGCCCCCGCGGACTTCGCCGCCCCCGCGGACTTCGCCGCCGCACGCCCGGCCTCCTCCTCCTTCCCCGACCTCTCCTCCGACCCGCGGCGCCTCTCCCTCCTCTCCGCTCCGGCCGCCGTGCGCCCCGACTCCGGCGAGCCTCGATCCGGCCAGATCTCGATCTAGATCGAGAGGTTGACTTTCTCCCCTCCCCTCGATTTCTCCAAGTCCTGAGAATAGTGTATTATGTTGCATACTTTGATGCATCATAACTCTTTGCATACCGCTCCGATTTGTGCATATAATATAAGGAAATGTTTGTCTCGAGATGCTCTTCATTTTGCTACATTGTGCCATGCTCGTTGGAGTTCATCTTGGTGCCCAAATCTCTGATGCAAGAGTGCTAAGTGATGTTTACTGCTGTCTGTTAACAGAACTTGGTGTTTTGTTATTTGTGTTGCATTTATTGTGTGCATCTTATGGGCATGAGCTCTACAGATGTTTTGACCTATGCCATGCTATATTTACAGAGGTTTATGCCATGTATTTTTGTGATCTATGTGGTGACTAGCACAAGCATGCAAACTAGGCTTCGTGATGTTTCTGTTTTCAGGAACTTAGGATTTTCACCAAGTCTGTTACTGCTGTTATTTTGTTGCCATGTATCCATGTGCCTACAGAGAGATCCATGCCTTTTTTGGGCATGTTCACTAAGGATGTTTTGTAGATATCATTGTGCTCTATCCATTGATGCCCCTGTTTGCAATTATCGAGTGCCCTAGCATGTCTTAATCTTGCTCTACGTTTGCTATAAAATATTCCTGGCAGATTGTTAACATGATATTCAATTTTGCCAAGGTTGTTGTAGTTTATCCATACATGCTATGAACTTGATCTTTCCATGGGTTGCTTCATAAACATGCCATCTTGCTGTAGGTATTCTTGTTTTGTCATGCATTGTTTTGTAATGAGTGAGTCAAGCTCACCAAGATGCCCTCATAGTTTCTGTTAATGCCATGCTCTGTTTTCCTGCTAAGTCTGGAACCTGTTAACGAAACTTGCTATGTTTACATGGATGCCATCATATCTTCTGATCCTCTTTGGCTCATGGTCAGTAAGTGTTGTTGAGAGTAAGCGTGAGGAGTTCCGCAATCTCAAGCAAGGCAGCATGTCCGTGTATCAATACAATACACAGTTTCAGAAACTCGCCCGCTTCACTAAGCAAGACGTTCCTGATGAAAAGAGCATGATCTATCAATTCAGAGGTGGCCTCAAAGAAGATCTGCAATTACCTCTCGTGCTTTTTGAGCCGACCAAGTATGATGATTTCTACAATATGGCACTGAAGCAAGAGGCTGCTCAGCTCAAGTGTGAGGCTTCTAAGAAGAGAGTCAGGGATGCAGTTCAGTCTTCTTCTTCCTCACTAGTGGCTGCTAAGCAACAGAAGTTCTGGTTGCCTCCTCCTCCTCCGTTTCGTCAGCCTTTCCAGCAGAAGAGCAAAGGTGGCCATGGATCTTCCCACCCACCCAACCCTGGCTATTAGAACAAGTCTCAGAATCAAGCTCCAAAGTCGAATGCTCCTTATCATCGTCCACTCTCAAAGGAGACTTGCAACAAGTGTCAGCAGAAAGGTCACTATGCTAACAAGTGCTTCAATCAAAGGCGCCTTCCGCCTCCTCCTCAGGTGAGATCTTCCAGCAATGGAGTGGTCAAGCATAATCCCAAGTCTGCAAAGGTGAACATGATGAATGCAGCTCAAGCGGAGGAATCTACTAATGTGATAATGGGTAATCTCTCAGTTAATGATATTCCTGCAAAAGTCTTATTTGATACTGGTGCATCTCTTTCTTTCATTTCAAGACCTTTTGCATCCAAGCATGAGTTGGTTTTTCAAGATTTGCCTAGACCGTTATCAGTTGTCTCTCCGGGTAAATTCATGAACGCAAGCTCCATGGTTCCGGATGTTTCCATCAAGATGGGGAACTATAAATTTCTGTCTTGTCCAATTGTTCTTGGTGACTCGGATATTGATCTAATTCTTGGGATGGACTGGCTTTCTAAGCACAAGGCTCAACTTGATTGTGCTGCCAGGGAAATTCAATTGACACACTCATCTGAGGATGTTATCATCTATGCCGCTCGTGATGAAACCATTCGGTTGTTTTCTCTCAATGAGAAGGGCGAGTTGAATGCTATTTCTCAAATTCCAATCATTTGAGAGTATCAAGATGTCTTTCCAGAAGAGCTTCCGGGTATGCCTCCTCACCGGCCAGTTGAGTTCGTTATCGATCTTGAGCCTGGCACGGAACCCGTTTGCAAGCGTCCTTACAAGCTTGGACCCAAGGAGCTGAAGGAATTGAAGAAACAGCTCGATGAAAAAGAGTGTCTGGGTTTGATCAGACCGAGTTCATCTCCATGGGGTTGTGGTGTTCTTTTTGTCCAGAAGAAGGATGGCACGGACCGACTTTGTGTCAACTATCGTCCATTGAACAAGAAGACAATCAAGAACAAGTATCCACTTCCCAACATCACTGAGCTATTCGAGCAACTTAAAGGTGCTAAAGTATTATCCAAACTTGACCTTCGTATGGGTTATCATTAGATTCGCATTCATCAAGAAGATATTCCCAAGATAGCATTCAGAACAAGCTTTGGTTCTTATGAATATACTGTCATGTCTTTCGGCCTTGTTAATGCTCCTCCAACATTCTCTCGGATGATGAATTTCATCTTCAACCCCTATACCAACGAATTCGTCCTGGTGTATCTCGATGATATCTTGGTCTTCTCCAAGAATAAGAAGGATCATGCCAAACATTTGCGATTGGTGCTCGACAAGCTTAGAGAGTATCAATTCTATGCGAAGTTTTCCAAATGTGAGTTTTGGCTCGATGAAGTTCTTTACCTTGGTCATATCATCTCTGCCAAGGGCATCGCTGTTAATCCCAAGAAGGTGTCCGCAATTGTGAATTGGGAACCTCCTCAGAATGTCAAGCAGCTTCGCAGTTTTCTTGGTCTTGCAAGCTATTGCCGAAGATTCCTTGAGAATTTCTCTATGATTGCAAAGCCTCTTTCCAACCTCCTCCAGAAGCATGTGAAGTATGTCTGGACTCCTGAGTGTGACGTTGCTTTCAACACTCTCAAAGAGAAACTCGTCACAGCTCCTGTCTTAACTCCTCCTGACGAATCCAAGCCATTCGAAGTTTTCTGTGATGCTCTCTTCAAGGTCTCCGTGCTCTGTTAATGCAAGAGAATAAAGTTGTGGCCTATACCTCTCGTCAGTTGAATCCCAACGAAAAGAACTACCCCACTCACGATCTTGAGTTGGCGGCAGTTGTCCATGCCTTAATAACATGGAGACATCTCTTGTTGGGAAGAAAAGTGGACATATTCATCGATCACAAGAGTCTCAAGTACATCTTCACTCAGCCCAACCTCAACCTCAGGCAAACTCGTTGGGTCGAAATGATTCAAGAGTACAATCCGAGTATTGAATATACTCCAGGCAAAGCCAATGTCATTGCAGATGCTTTGAGCAGGAAGCCTTATTGCAACAGTTTAGTTCTCAAGCCATTTCAACCGGATCTTTGTGAAGCTTTCCGCAAGCTGAATCTCCAAGTTGCTCCTCAAGGCTTTCTTGCCAACCTCATAGTCTCTCCTACTTTGGAAGATGAAATTCGTGAGGCACAACTCCTGGATACCATGGTGAAGAAGGTGAAACGTGGTATTGACAAGGGTCTTTCCAAATACAAGTGCTATCGCATTGATGACAGAGACACTTTATTCTTTGAGGACCGGATTGTGGTTGCTAAAGGTAATCTAAGGAAAGTCATTATGAACGAGGCGCACAATTCTCTTCTTTCCATTCATCCTGGAAGTACGAATATGTACCATGACCTCAAGCAGTCGTATTGGTGGACTCGAATGAAGCGAGAAATCGCTCAATTCATGAATGAATGTGATGTCTGTCGAAGGGTGAAAGCAGAACACCAACGACCAGCTGGTCTCCTCCAACCTCTTGCTATCCCAGAATGGAAGTTTGATCATATCGAAATGGCCTTCATGACTGGATTTCCAAAGTCCAAGCGTGGAAATGATGCTATCTTCGTTGTCATCGACAAGCTTACTAAAGTGGCTCGTTTCCTTCCAATCAAAGAATCAATCACAGCAGCTCAGTTGGCAGAGCTATACACCTCTAGGATTGTCTCCTTGGACGGCATTCCACAATTGATATCTTCAGATCGTGGAAGCATCTTCACTTCTAAGTTCTGGGACTCCTTCCAGAAGGCCATGGGTACCAACATTCGCTTCAGCACAGCTTTCCATCCTCAAACTAGTGGCCAAGTCGAGCGAGTCAATCAAATCCTTGAAGATATGCTCAGGGCTTGTGTCATTTCCTTTGGCATGAGATGGGAAGATTTTCTTCCAGACGCCGAATTCTCTTACAACAACAGCTTCCAAGCGAGTTCGGGCAAGGCCCCATTCGAAATTCAATATGGCAGAAAGTGCCGTACTCTTCTCAATTGGTCAGAGACTGGGGAACGCCAACTTCTTGGCAATGACTTAATCACAGAGGCTGAAGAAATGTGTAAAGTCATCCGTGAGAATCTCAAATCCGCGCAATCGCGCCAGAAGAGTTACTATGATAGTAAGCATCGTGATTTGGCTTTCGAGATTGGAGACCATGTCTACCTCCGCGTCTCTCCAATGAAAGGCACTCGTCGCTTCGGTATCAAAGGGAAGCTTTCCCCTAGATACGTGGGTCCTTTCAAGATCATTGGCAAAAGAGGCGACCTCTCCTATCAACTTGAGCTTCCCTCCAACTTCACAAACGTGCACGATGTGTTCCACGTGTCACAGCTCCGCAAGTGCTTCAAGACTCCTGAGCGCACCGTCAACTTCGAAGAGATTGACCTCCAAGAAGATTTGTCTTACCACGAGCACCCCGTTGCTATTCTTGAAGAAACTGAGCGCAAGACTCGCAACAAGTCAATCAAATTCCTGAAAGTGAAGTGTTCGCACCATTCCGACCGACAAGCCACCAGGGAACGCGAGGACAACCTCCGTTCCGAATATCCGGAGTTCTTTCAGTCCTAGATCTCGGGACGAGATCCTCTCGTAGTGGTGGAGTGTTGTAACATCCCGGATGTAACTTTCCATATTTGTAACTCAAACTCTTGCCATTTTCGACTATGTGTTATGATATTCCCTCCATGGTTGGGTTTTGTTTTTCGTTTTGCATTTTGTTCATGTCATGCATCTCATATCATGTCATCATGCACATCTCATTGGCATACGTGTTCGTCTCATGCATCCGAGCATTTTCCCCGTTGTCCGTTTTGCAATCCGACGCTCCCACATGCACCGGCGCACCCCTCTTGTTTCTTTTCGTGAGCGGGTGTTAAACGTTCTCGGAAAGGACCGAGGTTTGCCAAGTGGCCTTGGTATACCACCGGTAGACCACCTGTCAAGTTTCGTTCCATTTGGAGGTCGTTTGATGCTCCAAGGGTTAACCGCAAAGCCCTTTTGTGTGTTGCAGATAAACCCCCCCTCCAAACAGTCCAATAACCCCTCTAAGTCCCCTCCATGCTCTCGGCCGTTCGATCACGATCGTGTTGGCGAAAACCGCATTCCATTTGCACCCTCCTAGCTCCCTATGCCTATATAAGCACCTGCCCCTCCGAAATTTGCGTCCAAACCCTAGCCACCGCTCCCTTCGCGCGCTGGACACGTCCGCCCGGCGCCGGACGAATCCCGCCGCCGCCCTCGCCTAATCCCCGCCTGCCACGTGGGCGTCGCCGCCGTCCCCGCCGCCGCCGGCCCGCCCGGACCCGAGGCCGGCCCTCCCGGCCCGCGCGCCGACCCCGCCGCCTGGCTTCGCCCGAGCCCCGCGCCTCCCGCGCACCGCCGCGCTCCGACGCCGGCGCCGCCCGGGCCGCCCGCCGTTCGCCGTCTCCCGGCCGCGTCGCCGCCCCCGCGGACTTCGCCGCCGCACGCCCGGCCTCCTCCTCCTTCCCCGACCTCTCCTCCGACCCGCGGCGCCTCTCCCTCCTCTCCGCTCCGGCCGCCGTGCGCCCCGACTCCGGCGAGCCTCGATCCGGCCAGATCTCGATCTAGATCGAGAGGTTGACTTTCTCCCCTCCCCTCGATTTCTCCAAGTCCTGAGAATAGTGTATTATGTTGCATACTTTGATGCATCATAACTCTTTGCATACCGCTCCGATTTGTGCATATAATATAAGGAAATGTTTGTCTCGAGATGCTCTTCATTTTGCTACATTGTGCCATGCTCGTTGGAGTTCATCTTGGTGCCCAAATCTCTGATGCAAGAGTGCTAAGTGATGTTTACTGCTGTCTGTTAACAGAACTTGGTGTTTTGTTATTTGTGTTGCATTTATTGTGTGCATCTTATGGGCATGAGCTCTACAGATGTTTTGACCTATGCCATGCTATATTTACAGAGGTTTATGCCATGTATTTTTGTGATCTATGTGGTGACTAGCACAAGCATGCAAACTAGGCTTCGTGATGTTTCTGTTTTCAGGAACTTGGGATTTTCACCAAGTCTGTTACTGCTGTTATTTTGTTGCCATGTATCCATGTGCCTACAGAGAGTCCATGCCTTTTTTGGGCATGTTCACTAAGGATGTTTTGTAGATATCATTGTGCTCTATCCATTGAGGCCCCTGTTTGCAATTATCGAGTGCCCTAGCATGTCTTAATCTTGCTCTACGTTTGCTATAAAATATTCCTGGCAGATTGTTAACATGATATTCAATTTTGCCAAGGTTGTTGTAGTTTATCCATACATGCTATGAACTTGATCTTTCCATGGGTTGCTTCATAAACATGCCATCTTGCTGTAGGTATTCTTGTTTTGTCATGCATTGTTTTGTAATGAGTGAGTCAAGCTCACCAAGATGCCCTCATAGTTTCTGTTAATGCCATGCTCTGTTTTTCTGCTAAGTCTGGAACCTGTTAACGAAACTTGCTATGTTTACATGGATGCCATCATATCTTCTAATCCTCTTTGGCTCATGGTCAGTAAGGGACTTTTGTTCTATGCCTTGCTTTTCTACGTTAAGTTCCGGTAGCATGTTGATTGCTTACTCTGAACATTGCTACCTGATGCTGTTTATGCCATGTCCAGTAATTTCACCAAGTCCGTGAACCTGATATCTTTTGCACTATTGCCATGCTTGTTTGAGCCTGTTATGTTGTGATCTAGCCGTAGCTCAGTGTTCATCTTTTGTCAAGCATCTCCTGTAGATTACTATCATATGCTTTTTTGCTATGTTGGTGTGCTGTAGCATAATTACTTGATGTATTCTAAGCCCTATCATGCTGTTAATCGCAGAATCGTGTCATTCTTGTTTTGCTTGCCATTTGCAAACCGTGCATCCGTTTCCGGTGATCTTTATATCGATTTCGACCGAAATCATCTCATCATTCCAGTGGCATACTTGGCTTGCCAAGTTACTGCCTTGTTCATACTTTTTCTTCCGGAGCACGCATATGCATCGCATATCATCTCGCATATCATGCATGTTTTGCATCATGTTGCTTGTGCATTTCCCGTGATTGATTTTGGTTCTTTTGCGTTTGTTCTTGCTGTGGGTAGAGCCGGGAGACGAGTTCATGAACGAGGAACCTGTTGAGTACGCTTACGAGGATCAAGCTTTCGACAACTCTCAGAACCTTGCAGGCAAGACGACCATACCCTCGAAATCACTTCTATCTTTGTTTTGCTAGTTGTTCGTTCTATTGCCATGATGCGCTACTTACCACTTGCTATATCATGCCTCCCATATTGCCATGTCAATCTTCTAACCATCCTTTCCTAGCAAATCGTTGTTTGGCTAAGTTACCGCTTTTGCTCAGCCCTTCTTATAGGGTTGCTAGTTGCAGGTGAAGTTGAAGTTGGTTCCATGTTGGAACATGGATTATTTTGGAATATCACAATATCTCTTATTTAATTAATGCATCTATATATTTGGAAAAGGGTGGAAGGCTCGGCCTTATGCCTGGTTTTTTGTTCCAGTCTTGCCGCCCTAGTTTCCGTCATACCGGTATTATGTTCCTTGAGTTTGCGTTCCTTACATGGTTGGGTGATTTATGGGACCCCCTTGATAGTTCGCCTTGAATAAAACTCCTCCAGCAAGGCCAAACCTTTTTTTTACCATTTGCCACCTAAGCCTTTTTCCCTTGGGTTTTCGCGAGCCCGAGGGTCATCTTTATTTTAAACCCCCGGGCCAGTGCTCCTCTGAGTATTAGTCCTACCTGTCAGTCGCCGGTGGCCACCAGGGGCAACCCTGGGCTCACCTATCGGAAGCTTGGACAATCCGGTGTGCCCTGAGAACGAGATATGTGCAGCTCCTATCGGGATTTGTCGGCACATTCGGGCGGCTTTGCTGGTCTTGTTTTACCATTGTCGAAATGTCTTGTAAACCGGGATTCCGAGACTGATCGGGTCTTCCCGGGAGAAGGTTTATCCTTCGTTGACCGTGAGAGCTTATAATGGGCTAAGTTGGGACACCCCTGCAGGGTATTATCTTTCGAAAGCCGTGCCCGCGGTTATGAGGCAGATGGGAATTTGTTAATGTCCGGTTGTAGAGAACTTGACACTTGACTTAATTAAAATACATCAACCGTGTGTGTAGCCGTGATGGTCTCTTTCGGCGGAGTCCGGGAAGTGAACACGGTTTGAGTTATGCATGAACGTAAGTAGTTTCAGGATCACTTCTTGATCATTTCTAGCTTCGCGACCGTTGCGTTGCTTCTCTTCTCGCTCTCATTTGCGTATGTTAGCCACCATATATGCTTAGTGCTTGCTGCAGCTCCACCTCATTACCCATCCTTTCCTATAAGCTTAAATAGTCTTGATCTCGCGGGTGTGAGATTGCTGAGTCCTCGTGACTCACAGATTCTACCAAACAGTTGCAGGTGCCGAGGATACCAGTGCAGATGACGCAACCGAGCTCAAGTGGGTGTTCGACGAGGAACATGGTCGTTACTATGTTTCGTTTCCTGATGATCAGTAGTGGAGCCCAGTTGGGACGATCGGGGATCTAGCATTTGGGGTTATCTTATTTTCATTTGGATTTGACCGTAGTCGGTCTATGTGTGGATTTTGGATGATGTATGAATTAATTTATGTATTGTGTGAAGTGGCGATTGTAAGCCAACTCTCTTTATCCCATTCTTGTTCATTACATGGGATTGTGTGAAGATGGCCCTTCTTGCGACAATACCTACAATGCGATTATGCCTCTAAGTCGTGCCTCGACATGTGGGAGATATAGCCGCATCGTGGGCGTTACATAGTAACCCGAAGGTTGTTAATGGGCAACGAATAAAACATTTTATCTCAAGTACGCCCATTAATGTTGAAAGCAATATTATCCAAACTATGACACCGGAAGAACACATAAAAGAAACCATTCGGAACATCCAGAATCTTGAAAAAGAGGACGTATGTGATATGATAAGTAAACGGACTCCGAAAAATCTGCAAAAAAAAGTATATCCGTTTTGGAATATAACAAAAATTAGGAAAATAAGAAACAACCAAGAAGGCACCCTGGTGGGCACAAGACACCAGGGCGTGCCTAGCATGCCACGCGTGCCTAGGTGGGTTGTGCTCACCTCGGGTACCTTCCGGACTCCGTTTTTCTTCCGTTTCCTTGTTTCCCAAGATAAAAAAATCTTTATATACCCCCTGAACCTATTGACGTCCGTATCATGGAAATCTCCTATTTTCTTTTCTTGCTGTTTTCCTGACAGATCTGTAAATATGTCATCCCAAGACTCGGAGGGTGAGAGCTATGTTGCTGACTATATCGCAAACCCCAAGACCAATGAGGATGTGGAGCAATATAGCTAGACTTCGGAGGAAGAGGAAGACTATGATCCTAAAGGGAAGAAAGAGACGAGCTCGGACGAGGATGAAGTCCCATTGCCTCAACCTGGGGACATGCATGTGGAATCCAAGAAGTCAAGTCTCCCCAACAAAGAAAAGAAGCCTAATATCCAGTTTATACCGTTTCGTCTTTTGCAGGAAAACAAAGAAGATTTATGCAAAAGGGTATTGGAGCTTGAGCAAGAGATTAGTGAATTGAAGGAGGAAAATTCCATCCTCAAGTGCAAGCTAAGGATGAAGGACAAGATCGCTACCACTTTATCACCACCACCTCCTTCTTCATCACCAAAAGAAAATTGTGTATCGGGTATGGGCACTCCCCTTGGCTTTCGCCAAGCGTGGGGGAGGTGCCCCGGTATCGTATCACCTTCACTATCTTTTACCTTTATTTATCTTAGTTCGATCCATAGTTATCTTTTGCTTTAGATGAATAAAAGTTTAGTTCAATCCTTTCCTTTCGAGAGTTTGCTTAGTGATTTTTTTTAATCATGTGCGAGATATATAATAAAGTTACTGTGAGTTTTGCTTTGTTTACTTTTATGTTTCAATAAAAAGAAAGGAAATTAATGAAAAAGATCATATGCTAATCTTATGGCGAGTAATGACATCAAATAAGGAAAAGTATAAGTAGAAAATTTTATTCTAGATTGATAAACATAGCATTGGTCAATGATGCAATTCATGAAAGAATTAATAAGGGAAGAGAAGATTCACATGCAAATACACTATCTTGGAAATCTTTTGTGATTGTGAACCCCCATCAAAATATTATATGCCAAAATTATTGACATTGGACAAGGAAGACAACGTAATGATTTATGTTTGTTCATATTCACGTAGAAGTTATATTGTCATAGATCCTTCAACATGTGGTGCTTGCCCCTCATCTTTGCTAGCCAAAAATTCCGCACTAAGTAGAGATACTACTTGTGCATCCAAAAACCCTTAAACCCAAATCTTGTTTTGAGAGTCCACCATAACTACCTAAGGATTGAGTAAGATCCTTCAAGTAAGTTCTCATCAGTGCAATAAGGCAATAGAAATTGCTTTTAAAAGTGTTAGATCATTTAGTGTAAGAGAAAATTGAGCGTTGTACGGACTTGTGATGGCAAACAATAAAAGCGACATACTGCATAATACACTACCAAAAAATACACATTCGTGATGGTACGTGTTTTTCACAGTAGGTCACGCTTTCTGTCATGCATGTACATCCATGACAATTTTATGACAGAATCAAGATAGTCATACCTGTGCTGTCGTAGAAGTGTTCCATGACAATACCAAAATTATCATCACGGAAGTGTCCACTTCCATGACGATAAATGGCGCGTCATGGAAGTGCTTTCTTCAAGGGAGACCGACATGTGGTATCCATAGTAATGGGTCGCCGTTAAGCTATCGGGTTCCAGTTTGGATCCTATAACCGTTAGCAGCCCCAACCAATGGTGATTTTCCACATCTAAAATCATCATTAACTGGAGGGAACACGTGTCGGCTCACCGTTGGGACAGATGTCATCCACTAATTGGACCGAGGGCGCCTATGATACATCAACACGTGCCCCGGCCCAACAAAGGCCCATTCTTGTGAAAAGGCCACCCTGTTTGACATGGTCAAAAGGTAGCGGGCCGGTCCACAGAAAGCCTGTTAACGGACTGTTCGCATATAGCCCATTTACAGCCGGCTAACTCAGGGCCCGTTACGGCCTATCCAAATTAGGCCCAGTAGCGTCATCAGGGCCGTCCAATATGATTCCAGCCCGTTGTAACTTCCGTCCCATGTATGGCCCGTGACGTCTTTCGGCCCATATGAGGCCCTTTGTAACTCTTGGCCCATTAACGATCGTGGTGAAACTGTGTCAGGACCCCGATTCCAAGTCACACCGATCTAGCCTGTAACACCTCATATCACATTGCGGCCTCACGCACGGTACTCCCACGGGTGTCGCCTTACCATGGCCCGGGACCGTTTGCGCCTTTTGGCTCACGTATATGACAATGTCGCTACCATCCATATGACAGAGAACCCGGGCCGACATGGCTAGTCGTGAACCCAAAGCGGCACTAACGTATGGGGACAGGCATACATGAGTCCACATCGAACGTGTCGGTCAGCAGCGTGTGAATCCGGGCTATAGCACTGGGCTAACAGGACTCCGGGAGCCCGAGCTGTAGCAGGCTAGGCAGGACTCCGGATGTCACCGCGTGACATTTCCCCGAAGGGACAGACACAGGAACGATATGACTCACATGCCGGCCAGTCAAGTGTCCAGAGCAGTAGTGTTGGGCTAGCAGGACTCCGGTGAACCGGGCTGTAGCGGACTACTATGGCTCAAGGAGGCACCAGACTACATTTCCCCATAAGAGAGGCTGCTAAAGATAAACAACTAGATTGTCGGATCCCACACATACCAAGCATTTCAAACATACACACAATATGCTCGATATGTGCAAATACAACATGGCATCACAACAAAACTCTACAACTCAAGTACTTTATTTAAAGGGCTCCGGAGAGCCTTACATAACTTGTTCATACAGATAGGGGTCACATGACCCGACACTCAAGTCATACAATCATACAAGCACATGCGGAAGCAAACTGTCTGGGTACAGACTCTAGAAAGAAAGAAGGCTTGATGAAGCCTGTCTATCTACATAGGCCCTTCACAAGCCTAGATCACCACCTGGGTGGCAAGTCACTCGTCGTCGTCGAGTTCTACGTAGAACCCATCAGAAGGGGCGGTGTTGTCGTCTGAAAACAGTAATTAAAGCTACATGAGTACAAAGGAACTCAGCAAGTCTTACAACAGATCCTACTATACATGTTCATTCTCAAGAAGGTAGTGGGGTTATTGCAGCAAGCCAGCTTTGACTCTTGGCTAAGCTATCCTACGATACACCACTTGTGAAATAGTTTTCGCACACGAGTCCACTAATCACCAATTCAATACTCCACCGTGGATCCTCCCTCGTCATCCGCGAGAGGGCCATCCGCGGTACTCACACTTATCTTGAGGCTTTTAGTAGTATCCATTTACTTATCTATGAACTGCATAAGCAACCAATAGTCCTTTACCGCGGACGCGGCTATTCGAATAGTTTCATACCCTGCAGGGGTGTACTTCGTCACACACGCTCTCACCACTTATCGTCGCTACACGACGTGTACTCGGCAACCTTCAAGCGGAAGCCCAACGTGGGTCTTGGCCACAGCCTACCTAAACACTCGAGTCTCTAGTCCAGGTTTATCGCCTATTCAGGTTCCATCCGCAGGGAGTCCGGCCGAGGTTTCCACATACGGCCCCGAACGATGTGTGCAGGGTTCCCGGTCACCAAACGGGCGACTCGGTACACCGGGCCACGAGCCTACCGCATCACAGCCCACCCCTTGGTCAGCGCTGTCCACGGCCTCCAGCTTACTACAAACACCAGAAACTACGTGCAACTCCTGGACAGAGGACAAGGGTGAATAAGAAGCCGAGGGGGTCCATTGGTTTCGGGCCCAATGTGTGGTAGTAGCTGAATCTTAAATCACGCATACAGATCTCAGTTCTTAGGGACGGTCTCAATGAAACAACCCACCATGTACTCCTACATGGCCTCCCATCGATACCTTTACCAAATCGTATTCAACACTTTACTCCCTTTACCGACACACACACTTTCACTCTAGTTCATCACCCTGATGAGCCAGACCTGACACAACTCTAAGCATAGCAAGCATAGCATTGTAGGAACACACAACATGGCTCAATCAACTCCTACACATGCTAGTGGGTTTCATCTAGTTACTGTGGCAATGACAGGTCATGCAAAGGAAAGTGGGTTCAACTACCGCAACACACAGCAGTTTGAATCACGTTGTCTTAATGCAGTAAACGAGAGCAGAAGCGAGAAGATGGGTTTGTATCGAAATGATCAATGGGTTGCTTGCCTGACGGAGTGGTGGTGGGATACTGCCCTTCAGTTGGATACTCGTGAATATCCTCGGAGGCAGGACCTACCACGATGAGCATACCGAAGCACAATCAACACCAAGCAAGTGCAACAATATGATGCATGCATGAGACATGGCAAGATGGATGTGTTGGGCTAATGCAACTAAGACCAGATGGGTTTGGACTAATTTGAATCAAAGATTCAAATTCCAAGTTCATAAATGGCCCATATTAATGCTTTATCTTGTTCTGTATAAAACAGTAGGTTAACTTGCTTAATCATGCATGAAACCAGTACAGATGGATAGAATGGATTTTTCTGATCATTTTTCATATATAAATCTTTTCATTCTGAGCTATAGATTATTTTCTATGATTTTTTGAAGTTTGTGATAATTTCTGGAATTTCCAATATAAGAATAATTCCAGTAACTGCTTTACTGCGTCAGCCTGACGTCAGTGTGACGTTAGCAGGTCAACGGGGTCGTCCAGGTCAAACCTGACGTGTGGGTCCCTTGTGTCAGTGTCACTGTTAGATAATTAGTTATTTAGGATTAGTTTTAATCTCTAACTTAGGTTAATCAGCAGGCGGGCCCCACTTGTCCGTGACCCTGGGGGGTCAAACCGTGGTCTAACCACGTTGACTCGTCGGCGTTTAGCCGCCGGCGACGTCCAGACGCGGCGGTGGTGTGCGGGATTGCTCCTCCGGCGACCAAAAGGACGGCGGAGAGTACCTACATGTAGCTGGGGGCGAACCGCGTCGACTGGTTGTGGTAGTGGAGCTCGGGGTCACCGGAATCGATGCCGGTGACGAGCCGGGCGGCTGCCGGGGTACGGGCGTGGTTGAAACCGTAGCTAGAGAGCACGGCGAGGAACGTGTGAGGGTGCTACGGGTTCCTGGCGTTGCGGTGAAGCTAATGGCTACGGTGATGCGGCCGTTGGATGGCCGGAGCCTCGTCGGCGACGAGCTCGTGCGGCGGCGCGTACGGGTGAGCTTCGTGCGGTGGCTACAGATCTCGAGAGAGAGAGAGGAGAGGATGGGAAGGTGGCCATGCTCACGGCGGTTGCGACGGAGCAGGCGGCGAGGTCGGAGACGAGCTGTAGCAGTGGCGACGGCGGAGGGGATCTCCGACGGTGAGCGGCGAAGGCGAGGTCGGTGGCGAAGCTTCGGGGCAACCGAGCGCTCGGGGCTCGGCTTGCTCGAAGGAGTGGGCGACGGCGGTGCTGTAGGACACGGTGGAGTGGCGCGAAGTCGACGGTGGGCGTGGTTACTCCGGTGAGGTGTCTGCGGCGGCGTCGTCCATGGTGGGGAGAAGGCGAGGGAGAGGCAACGGGGGAGAATGACGGTGTCCAGAGGCTCGGGGCGCGTCGAGGGAGGTCGGCCAGCGCATCCGCAGCGAGGGCGGCAAGCAGCTGGCGCCGTCGCGAGCTCACGCTCGCCGGCGTCACCTCTCTGCCTGCTCTGGCGAGAGCAGGCAGCTGACTGGCGCGGGCCAGCACAGTGCTGGGCCGCCAGGTGAGTTTCTCTGCCTTCTGTTTTTTCTCTTTTTATTTATTTCTATACTGTGTTTTGAAATAGTAAAAATACTATTTCAGTTGGAAAAATCCTGAAAATATTCCGGGGCACCTTTGAGATTATTCCCAACAGCCTAAAAATACCTTCAAGATTATTTGGGCATTTGAAAATATTTATAGCATTTAAAATGCCCAAATGCAAATACTTATGGCTTGTGCAAAAATCCAAGATGGCCTCCAAAAATATGAAACCATTTTTGGCAGAGGTTTTAGCCAAGACCAAAAGGTGGTGAACATTTATGGAGGGCATTTCAGGTTCATTGAAAAGAATTTTAGTAAACCCTAGTTGTTCCAGGGGGGTGCTGGGGGTTTCTGGCATCCCCATTTCAGGTTTCTGTGAAATATAGACATGATGCAACACTCTAATGCATGAACTAACTAGGATGTGACAACTCACCCCCACTCAAAAGAATCTCGTCCCGAGATTTAGGATCCGTTGGAAAGAAGGTGGGGTACTCAAGTCGAAGACGATCCTCCCTTTCCCAGGTAGCTTCTTTCTCGGAATGGTGTGACCATTGAACTTTGAGAAACTTGATGTTTTGGCGTCGAGTGGTACGCTCGGCTTGATCAAGGATGCGAACGGGATATTCCCGATATGTGAGATTATCTTGGAGATCAAGCGTTTCGTGGTCCACTCCACGGATAGGATCCGCGAAGCAACGCCTGAGTTGAGATACGTGGAACACATCATGAACCTTGGAAAGATGCGGAGGTAGTTCCAATTGGTAGGCAACTTCTCCTCGCTTGGCAAGAATGCGAAAGGGTCCAATGTAGCGAGGGGCCAATTTGCCTTTGATACCGAATCGATGGGTTCCCTTTAAAGGAGTCACCCGAAGGTAAGCCTTCTCGTCAACCTCAAAAGTCATAGCCTTATGTTTGCGATCATAATGGCTCTTTTGGCGATATTGGGCTGTTTTCAATTTCTCACGAATAATGCGAACCTGCTCTTCTGCTTCCTGAATCATATCCGGGCCAAAGTGTTGTCTTTCCCCGGTTTCTGACCAGTTAAGAGGCGTTCGACATTTCCGTCCATAGAGAACCTCGAAAGGGGCTTTGCCCAAGCTAGCTTGGTAACTATTGTTATAAGCGAACTCGGCGAATGGGAGGCATTTCTCCCAATCCATGCCGAAAGAGATGACAGAAGCTCGGAGCATATCCTCCAGAATTTGATTAACTCGTTCTACCTGACCACTTGATTGAGGGTGAAAGGCGGTGCTAAAAGAGAGACGAGTTCCCATGGCATTTTGGAAACTTTCCCAAAATCGAGAGGTAAAGAGACTTCCATGGTCTGAGTTAATTTCCAATGGAACACCATGAAGAGACACTATTCGGGAGATGTATAAGTCTGCTAGCTGGCTAGCGGTTATACTCTCACGAACAGGTAGGAAGTGGGCTACTTTGGAAAGACGATCGACAACAACGAAGATAGCATTATTCCCTCTCTTGGTCCTGGGAAACCCGGTAATGAAATCCATACCGATTTTATCCCATTTCCATTCGGGAATAGCCAGAGGCTGAAGGGTGCCAGCAGGTCGTTGATGCTCTGCTTTAACACGTCGGCAGACGTCGCAGTTAGCAATGTATTGAGCAATTTCTCTCTTCATCCTAGTCCACCAAAACCTCTGGCGTAGGTCTTGATACATTTTAGTACTACCGGGATGAATGGTGAGAGGAGATTCATGAGCTTCCTTAAGGATCAATCGTCTCAGGTTGCGTACCTTGGGAACCACTAGACGGTCTCCAAAGAACACGACACCTTGGTCATCAACGGAGAAACAATCCGCAACTCCTTTCTTGATGTTTCTCTTAATACGGGAGATTCCCGGATCTACCTTCTGAGCTTTGATGATCTGATCCGTAAGGGTAGGTTTCGCCACCAGGGTGGATAGAAATCCTTGAGGAACAATGTGAAGGTTAAGCTTGCAGAATTCCTCGTGGAGAAGTGGTTGACTTTGTTGTAACATCAAGTTGTTACAATAGGATTTACGGCTTAGCGCATCAGCCATGACGTTGGCTTTGCCCGGGGTGTAAGTAATTCCTAAGTCGTAGTCTGAGATCAACTCGACCCAACGTCTTTGCCTGAGATTCAAATCCGGTTGGGTGAAGATGTATTTCAGACTCTGGTGGTCGGTGAAAATCTCGCAACGATTACCGAGAAGGTAATGTCGCCATGTTTTGAGTGCATGGACTACGGCTGCAAGCTCTAGATCATGTGTGGGATAATTATCCTCATGTGGACGCAACTGCCGGGAAGCGTAGGCAATCACATGACGGTCTTGCATGAGTATGCAACCTAGTCCTTGTCGCGAGGCGTCGCAATAGATAACAAAGTCCTTAGAAAAATCTAGTGGTACTAGTACGGGAGCAGATGTCAGGCGTCTTTTCAGTTCCTGAAAGCTGAACTCGCACTATGGGGTCCACTCGAACCTTTTATCTTTCTTGAGGAGTTCGGTTAGAGGTTTAGCAACCTTGGAGAAATTCTCGACGAAGCGGCGGCAGTAGCTCGCTAAGCCAAGGAAACTCCGGACTTGCTTAACCGTTTCAGGGGGAGTCCAGACAAGGATGGCTTGAACTCGCTCGGGATTGACAGCAATACCCTTACCAGAGATCACGTGGCCTAGGTAGGTCACTTCTGGCAACCAAAATTCGCACTTGGAGAATTTGGCATAAAGGCGATGCTCTCTGAGTTTTTCTAACACAAGTCTAAGATGTTCGGCATGCTCATCCTCGTTCTTCGAGTAGATAAGGATATCATCGAGGTAAACCACGATGAAGTTGTCTAAGTACTCCATGAAGATCGAGTTCATCAAGCGAGAAAAGGTGGCTGGAGCATTGGTTAACCCGAAGGACATGACTGTATACTCGTATTGGCCATAACGAGTAACAAAGGCCGTTTTAGGAATGTCCCCGTTCTTGATTTTGATTTGATGGTAGCCCAACCTCAAATCCATTTTAGAGAAGACTGAGGATCCAGCGAGCTGATCATACAGATCGTTGATCCTGGGAAGCGGATACTTGTTCTTGATTGTGACTAGGTTGACGGGTCGGTAATCTACAACCATCCGATCCGTACCATCCTTCTTCTTGACGAAGAGGACGGGGCAAGCCCACGGAGAAGAACTAGGATGGATGAAACCCTTTTTCAAGGACTCATCGAGTTGTTTCTTAAGCTCGGCTAGCTCTAGGGGTGCCATCTTATAGGGTCTTCTAGAGATTGGGACGGTTCCTGGAACAAGGTCTATCACGAACTCAACATCCCTGTCAGGTGGAATACCTGGCAGTTCTTCAGGAAAGACATCCGGGAAGTCACGGACTACCGGCACATCTCCGAGGTCTGGAAGGGGGTTGGCATTTAATGAGTAAAGCTGACGTTTAGACACTCGGGTCAAAACATTGACTGTCTTGCCCGACGGATGGGTGAGTTGAACAGTTCTAGTAGAGCAATCAATCTTAGCATAATGGGCTGACATCCAGTCCATACCCAAGATGATGTTTATGTCCAAGGACTTGAGAGCTATTAGTGATGCAAGGAAGACCAGTCTGTCAACAAGAATTTCATTTCCATGGCTTATCTTAGAGGTTCGCCATCTAGAACCAGGAGTTTGAATTTCCATGGAAGTAGGCATGTCACTAAATGTGGTGTTGTGTAATCGAGCATAGCTCTCAGAGATAAATGAATGAGATGCTCCAGTATCGAAAAGAACAGTTGCCGGATGGCAATTAACAAGGAGCGTAACAAGGACGACGTTGGGATCCTCATGAGTTCCTTCAGCTGAGACATAGTTGACATGGCCACGTGCTGTGGTGGCTGGCTTGGCGTAGTAGGTCTTTCCTGCTGGCTTACCACGGCAAACGGACTGTCCAGGTTGATTGAGGTTGTTTCGGGGGCACTCGCGCAAATAGTGACCCGTTTCTCCACACTTGAATCATGTCACAATATTGGGGCGTGGAGCAGCATTAGCAGCGGGGCCACCATAAACCTTGGGCGGTGCATGCTGCTGGTTGGGGCGAGGCGCCTCGAAGGATGGCCTCGGAGTGAACCTGGGTGGCAGAGCAGTATTTGGAATCCAGACGCGACGCTTCTGGGATCCGGAGCCAGATGAGGAACCAAAGTCACGAGAGTGCTTGCGTGTAGCGTCATAGTCAGTTTGTCCTGTCTCGGCACTGATGGCCTTATTGACCAACTTCTGGAAAGAGGTGCACTCATGCAGACGGAGATCACGGCGAAGCTCGGGGCTAAGTCCCTTGCGGAACCTTGCCTGCTTCTTGGCGTCGGTGGATACCTCTTCAGGAGCATAGCGTGCTAGATTTCCAAACTCACGGCTGTAAGCATCCACGGTCAGTCTGCCTTGGGTGAAGTTGCAGAATTCTTCCCGCTTACGATCCATGAGACCCTCCGGAATGTGATGCTCACAGAAAGCCTCACTGAATTCAGCCCAAGTAGTGATTTGGCCAACTGGGCGCATAGCCTCAAAGTTCTCCCACCAAAGGCTAGCAGGGCCTTCGAGGTGATAGGCAGCGTAGGTAACCTTATCAGCTTCGGCTACGTTAGCAGAACGTAGCTTATGGGTGATGCTGCGAAGCCAATCATCCGCATCAAGGGGCTCGACGGAGTGGTTGAACTTCGGTGGGTACAGCTTGATAAAGTCATTGATGGACACCAGGTCGTTCCTCTGGTGACGTGCAGTATTCTGCTCAATTCGCTCTAGCAAGCGGTGAGTCTCACGCTTGTTTCTTTCTGCCTCCAGCATAACTTCGGCCAGTGAAGGCGGTTGGGGCAGATCCTCCGCCCTGGCTGCATTGGCTTCACCCTGCGCCTGGACAGCAGGGTTGTTGCGGGTGTTAACCATCCTAGGAGAAGCAAAGCAACGGTTTAGACGGGGATGGCTAAATCTTGATAGTGAAATGCGGAATGTAATGGATAACACGGAATGCAGAGATGACCATCAGTATGACATGGTAACATGGCAACATACATATACCAACGGTCATACACGCCATACATAGTTTAGTACAAGCCCAGGCCAAGGTACAACTACGATGAAGGACGATACATCTCATTAGAGGCATTCCAAGCTCCTATACATTATTTTTCTACACCTCCGGAACGTGATACACACCAAGTCGTATCCCACAAGACACGCAGGACTGTGGAGATTACAACTGTTACATTACTAGTAGAACTACTACCAACTCAGACGTCCCCGTAGTAATCCTCATAGAAGTCACCGCCATGTCCTGGGAGCTGAACATGATCATCCGGAAACAGACGGTCCTGTGGAGCCTGCGGTCCATAGGGACTCGGGTGTGGCCTTGGTCCAACAAACGGTGGCAGACGGGGTCCACGAGGAGGGGTGATGCCTCCTACATCACGCCATTCCATACATTCTGGCAGACCAGATCGCACGGGGTATATGTCCCTCATGTCCATAAACCCAGCTTGCACGGCAGGTGCAAACCGTGTCAGGGTGGCCCAGTGATCAGCACGAGCATTAAAGAGCTCCATTCGCAAGGCACGATTCTCACGGTCCTTGTCCTCAAGCATCTCGGTGGTGGTACGGAGTAGTGAGCCCTCATGGGTAGAATCACAGTAAGTGGCCTGATAGTACCCCTGTGCCCCAGGGAGTGCTGCTGGCATATAGCAGAAGTCGGTGTTCTGAAGCAAGGCAGTCCTGGCTCGCATGATAGTCATCATTGAGTAAGCTGCGTCTTGCACGGACATCTCGATAGTAACCCCAAGTCCATAAGAGCAATGGAGGGGTTCAGTGGCTCCAGGGTAGGATGGGTAAATCCTGACGGTGCAAAGATATTGACTTTGATTAAAGTCTCGGAACTGCTCCTCGACGGTATCCTCGGGATACCAACGATAGCCTGTCTCAACCATCACTCGGACCAACATGGCCGTGTGACCAAGTACGCCGATGCACCGGGTCAGACGAACCACTTGGTTCTGGGAACGGGTGGCCATCTGAAAGCACGAAATAATGCAAGGCATTAGTATTTCTAGGAGAATTTGGACAGCATAACGGCTGTAAATGCTCGAAAAAGGATTTGAGACATTCGCAACAGTTTGCAGTACCACTCAACAACATCATGTCAGGGTTCTGGTTCAACCGACAACATACTAGGGTAGTAGAAACTGAACCGAAGCATGGAACCAACAATCCTATAAGTTACTACGGATTAGTAACACGTGAACCTGATAGAGAGGAGAGAGCCTAGTCCTTAACCCGCGTAGAATGAGAAGAGTACGACTCAGATCAGAGGGCATGAGGTAAAGGAGTAAAAGCACCTTACGTTCCCTCCCACAATCAATTCCCCTACATATAACTAAAGCATTTCTAGACTCGACATCGACCAGTTTGGCTTATCGCACCTACAGGCAGTCCGGCTCTGATGCCAACGCTGTCAGGACCCCGATTCCAAGTCACACCGATCTAGCCTGTAACACCTCATATCACATTGCGGCCTCACGCACGGTACTCCCACGGGTGTCGCCTTACCATGGCCCGGGACCGTTTGCGCCTTTTGGCTCACGTATATGACAATGTCGCTAGCATCCATATGACAGAGAACCCGGGCCGACATGGCTAGTCGTGAACCCAAAGCGGCACTAACGTATGGGGACAGGCATACATGAGTCCACATCGAACGTGTCGGTCAGCAGCATGTGAATCCGGGCTGTAGCACTGGGCTAACAGGACTCCGGGAACCCGGGCTGTAGCAGGCTAGGCAGGACTCCGGATGTCACCGCGTGACATTTCCCCGAAGGGACAGACACAGGAACGATATGACTCACATGCCGGCCAGCCAAGTGTCTAGAGCAGTAGTGCTGGGGTAGCAGGACTCCGGTGAACCGGGCTGTAGCGGACTACTATGGCTCAAGGAGGCACCAGACTACATTTCCCCATAAGAGAGGCTGCTAAAGATAAACAACTAGATTGTCGGATCCCACACATACCAAGCATTTCAAACATACACACAATATGCTCGATATGTGCAAATACAACATGGCATCACAACAAAACTCTACAACTCAAGTACTTTGTTTAAAGGGCTCCGGAGAGCCTTACATAACTTGTTCATACAGATAGGGGTCACATGACCCGACACTCAAGTCATACAATCATACAAGCACATGTGGAAGCAAACTGTCTGGGTACAGACTCTAGAAAGAAAGAAGGCTTGACGAAGCCTGTCTATCTACATAGGCCCTTCACAAGCCTAGATCACCACCTGGGTGGCAAGTCACTCGTCGTCGTCGAGTTCTACGTAGAACCCGTCAGAAGGGGCGGTGTTGTCGTCTGAAAACAGTAATTAAAGCAACATGAGAACAAAGGTACTCAGCAAGTCTTACAACAGATCCTACTATACATGTTCATTCTCAAGAAGGTAGTGGGGTTATTGCAGCAAGCCAGCTTTGACTCTTGGCTAAGCTATCCTACGATACACCACTTGTGAAATAGTTTTCGCACACGAGTCCACTAATCACCAATTCAATACTCCACCGTGGATCCTCCCTCGTCATCCGCGAGAGGGCAATCCGCGAGAGGGCCATCCGCGGTACTCACACTTATCTTGAGGCTTTTAGTAGTATCCATTTAATTGTCTATGAACTGCATAAGCGACCAAGTAGTCCTTTACCGCGGACGCGGCTATTCGAATAGTTTCATACCCTACAGGGGTGTACTTCGTCACACACGCTCTCACCACTTATCGTCGCTACACGACGTGTACTCGGCAACCTTCAAGCGGAAGCCCAACGTGGGTGTCGGCCACAGCCTACCTAAACACTCGAGTCTCTAGTCCAGGTTTATCGCCTATTCAGGTTCCATCCGCAGGGAGTCCGGCCGAGGTTTCCACATACGGCCCCGAACGATGTGTGCAGGGTTCCCGGTCACCAAACGGGCGACTCGGTACACCGGGCCACGAGCCTACCGCATCACAGCCCACCCCTTGGTCAGCGCTGTCCACGGCCTCCATCTTACTACAAACACCAGAAACTACGTGCAACTCCTGGACAGAGGACAAGGGTGAATAAGAAGCCGAGGGGGTCCATTGGTTTCCGGCCCAATGTGTGGTAGTAGCTGAATCTTAAATCACGCATACAGATCTCAGTTCTTAGGGACGGTCTCAATGAAACAACCCACCATGTATTCCTACATGGCCTCCCATCGATACCTTTACCAAATCGTATTCAACACTTTACTCCCTTTACCGACACACACACTTTCACTCTAGTTCATCACCCTGATGAGCCAGACCTGACACAACTCTAAGCATAGCAAGCATAACATTGTAGGAACACACAACATGGCTCAATCAACTCCTACACATGCTAGTGGGTTTCATCTAGTTACTGTGGCAATGACAGGTCATGCAAAGGAAAGTGGGTTCAACTACCGCAACACACAGCAGTTTGAATCGCGTTGTCTTAATGCAGTAAACAAGAGCAGAAGCGAGAAGATGGGTTTGTATCGAAATGATCAATGGGTTGCTTGCCTGACGGAGTGGTGGTGGGATACTGCCCTTCAGTTGGATACTCGTGAATATCCTCGGAGGCAGGACCTACCACGATGAGCATACCGAAGCACAATCAACACCAAGCAAGTGCAACAATATGATGCATGCATGATACATGGCAAGATGGATGTGTTGGGCTAATGCAACTAAGACCAGATGGGTTTGGACTAATTTGAATCAAAGATTCAAATTCCAAGTTCATAAATGGCCCATATTAATGCTTTATCTTGTTCTGTATAAAACAGTAGGTTAACTTGCTTAATCATGCATGAAACCAGTACAGATGGATAGAATGGATTTTTCTGATCATTTTTCATATATAAATCTTTTCATTCTGAGCTATAGATTATTTTCTATGATTTTTTGAAGTTTGTGATAATTTCTGGAATTTCCAATATAAGAATAATTCCAGTAAATGCTTTACTGCGTCAGCCTGACGTCAGTGTGACGTTAGCAGGTCAACGGGGTCGTCCAGGTCAAACCTGACGTGTGGGTCCCCTGTGTCAGTGTCACTGTTAGATAATTAGTTATTTAGGATTAGTTTTAATCTCTAACTTAGGTTAATCAGCAGGCGGGCCCCACTTGTCAGTGACCCTGGGGGGTCAAACCGTGGTCTAACCACGTTGACTCGCCGGCGACGTCCAGACGCGGCGGTGGTGTGCGGGATTGCTCCTCCGGCGACCAAAAGGACGGCGGAGAGTACCTACGTGTAGCTGGGGGCGAACCGCGTCGACTGGTGGTGGTAGTGGAGCTCGGGGTCGCCGGAATCGACGCAGGCGACGAGCCGGGCGGCTGCCGGGGTACGGGCGTGGTTGAAACCGTAGCTAGAGAGCACGACGAGGAACGTGTGAGGGTGCTACGGGTTCCTGGCGTTGCGGTGAAGCTAATGGCTACGGTGATGCGGCCGTTGGATGGCCGGAGCCTCGTCGGCGACGAGCTCGTGCGGCGGCGCGTACGGGTGAGCTTCGTGCGGTGGCTACAGAGCTCGAGAGAGAGAGAGGAGAGGATGGGAAGGTGGCCATGCTCACGGCGGTTGCAACGGAGCAGGCGGCGAGGTCGGAGACGAGCTGTAGCAGTGGCGACGGCGGAGGGGATCTCCGACGGTGAGCGGCGAAGGCGAGGTCGGTGGCGAAGCTTCGGGGCAACCGAGCGCTCGGGGCTCGGCTTGCTCGAAGGAGTGGGCGACGGCGGTGCTGTAGGACACGATGGAGTGGCGCGAAGTCGACGGTGGGCGCGGTTACTCCGGTGAGGTGTCTGCGGCGGCGTCGGCCATGGTGGGGAGAAGGCGAGGGAGAGGCAACGGGGGAGAATGACGGTGTCCAGAGGCTCGGGGCGCGTCGAGGGAGGTCGGCCAGCGCATCCGCGGCGAGGGCGGCAAGCAGCTGGCGCCGTGGCGAGCTCACGCTCGCCGGCGTCACCTCTCTGCCTGCTCTGGCGAGAGCAGGCTGCTGACTGGCGCGGGCCAGCACAGTGCTGGGCCGCCAGGTGGGCTGCCAGGTGAGTTTCTCTGCCTTCTGTTTTTTTCTCTTTTTATTTATTTCTGTACTGTGTTTTGAAATAGTAAAAGTACTATTTCATTTGGAAAAATCCTGAAAATATTCTGGGGCACCTTTGAGATTATTCCCAACAGCCTAAAAATACCTTCAAGATTATTTGGGCATTTGAAAATATTTATAGCATTTAAAATGCCCAAATGCAAATACTTATGGCTTGTGCAAAAATCCAAGATGGCCTCCAAAAATATGAAACCATTTTTGGCAGAGGTTTTAGCCAAGACCAAAAGGTGGTGAACATTTATGGAGGGCATTTCAGGTTCATTGAAAAGAATTTTAGTAAACCCTAGTTGTTCCAGGGGGGTGCTGGGGGTTTCTGGCATCCCCATTTCAGGTTTCTGTGAAATATAGACATGATGCAACACTCTAATGCATGAACTAACTAGGATGTGACAAACTGGCCCGTAATGAACAGTGTATCGCTGTATACCCATTAACGGGCCATTATTCCATTGGACCATTTCCAGCCCGTGTTATCTTCCGGCCTTCTCAGGGCCCATTATCTTCGGCTCATTTCTAGCATTCGGTTACTTACGGCCCGTTACTGGGCTTTTCTACTTGTGGAGCAAATTCAGCCCGTGGTTACAGTCGGTCCGTTTGTGGCCCGTTAATCCGTTGGGCCGTTTTCATAGCGTCATCAATTACGACCTATTAACGATGACCCGTTATGGTCGGCCCATGAACGTACAATTCCAACTCTAGCCCGTTGATGGCCCATAATGCGGTTCGTTATTGGCCCATGTTTGCCAACCGACTTTACGGCCAGTAGAAGCCCATTGTTTCTACGGCCCATAGAAGACCCATTGTTTCTATGGCCCGCAGGAGGCCCAGGCTCACTATAGTAAATATGAAGCCCATGGTTATTGTGGCCTAGTTTTAAAAAATAGGTTATTGTGTCGTAGTTCAAAAAAATAGGTTATTGTGGCCTAGTTCTAAAAAATAGGTTATTGCGGCCACTAGCAAAACGCGGAAAAATAACTTCACTGACTACAAGCAAACAAATAAACAAGACAACAAGGAAATAAATAAGCAAGCAACTTACACTAGTGATGCGGAGCATCCTATGGACATCACCATGTCAAGAGTCCGTTCGGCAAGTGACACATGCGACATCTACTTCACATACACAAAGGTGAATCATCTCCTTTACACGTGCTCACTTGACCCCTTCGAGGATGGTATACTACTTGACACTTCTCCCGTGTGCATGCATAGGTATTTTCGGAGCATCACTGATGTTGAGGAGGAGTGTAAGCGCCAAGGAACAACTACACCATTCGCGAGGGAAGCGTGGAAGCGAAGACGGAAGAAGCCGGAGCAGCTGAAGCTATAGCGGCCGGACATCCAGGCCAGAGGCCGGCCATCCGGCGCCTGTGCAGCCCGCCAACAACTGGACCAACAGACAACGGAAAGTATTAGCGGCCGGACATCTGGCGCCAGCCCGGACATCCGGCACGTCAGCAATGCCCGGACATGCGGCGACCAACCCCGGAAATCCGGCGACGACAATCCAGAGAAGACTGGGGTGGCCTGTTCCAGGCCGGACATCCGGCCCGTACCCCGGACAACCGGCCTCCCGCGAACGGCCGGACATCCGGCCCCCTTCCCGGACATCCGGCACCTCCCTGCGCGCAGAGTCAGGCCAGAGGCCTATGTATCCCTTTCCCACTTACCCTTCGTGGCTTAGACCATAAATAGAGATCCCCCTCCTCCATTCTAGGGTTAGCAAACTGATAGCTCATTCGTATGTGAGCTTTGCTCCTACCTACCTCTAATCTTGAGAGAGAGAGAGAGACCACCAATCCCATGGAGTCCAAGACCTCCATGTGAGAAGATCCTACGGGATATATCGTCAAGACCCCGCAAGGGAAGATCCTTCTAGGATATCATCAAGACCTCCTCATGCAGATGAACTTTACCTTGTATCTTTCCTTTTATTGTTCATGTACCTTGTGGATCTTGTGTGTTTGATTGTCTAGTGGATGTGTGATTGGACATGTTCTTGAGTGTTTTCCCTTTTGATTTCTCTCCGTTCTTCCTCGTGTTCATCGTGTTCTTTGAGGGAATTCACTCCAATCGTGAAAGATCGGCCTACACCGGGATAGCCCGTATCATATGGAATCAGAGCTTAGGTTTATCACGGTTCTAGACATTAGCCCCCGGATATCCGGCCCCCACCCCCGGATTTCCGACCCCTGGGAATTCAGCCTCCCGTGTTTCACCGTTTTGCCCATAACTAATTCATCCAGAGTCCGATTTTTGCGTTCTTTAGTTCGTTGAGTAGCTATTGACATCGTCTATCCCTCTAGACAGGTTTCAACACTATTTTACTACATCAAAGTTTTGGAACTTTTACATCTTTGCCTAGGGCTCCCACAATAACTTCCGCAAAACCACCATAGCCTTCTGCAGCCTAACCCATTTTGTTCCCTATTGCATTTTTGGTTGTTTGAGTTGTGATTCGAGTCTCCTAAGGTGTTTAGGCCACTTAGGGATGATTGCTTCATCATCAACCACCACCATAACTTCAGCATAACTTAGTCCACCATACACTTCCGCCACCCCAACTTAACCCAATTTTGTTTGGGCTTGTTTGAGTTGTGGCTTCTGTCTCCTAAGGTGTTTAGGCTACTTAGGGACGGTCACTTCAACATCGACTCGCATAAACCATCACTCCACGTCCACCTTGCTGGGTGCATTCCACCACCGCTTTCCGCTACAACCATTTGACAATTGATATTTTGAGTTTGTGGTTTTTCCGTTTCCTAAGGTGTTTCGGCTAATTAGGAATGGTTCGACATCGAGAACACTGCCACTCATCATCGCCACGAGGTCGTCATCGTACATAAGGACGGTAACCTCGATGACACCATTGTATATTCCCTTTGCAATTGCATTGATAACCCCTAGCCCATTTTGCGTCACTTGCCTATCGAGACTAGCCATTTGAGTATTGCCGGCAACTCTACTTGTGCACATTAGTGATCATCGAGCTACATATTCCATTGCATACATACCATACCATCTTGGTATCATATCATCTCTTCTGTCACAAGATTGTTCCCGCATATACACAATTGCTATCTTGGTTTGTGCATTTCGCATTGTGGCCATATCAAAAAAGAAAAGAAAATAAAAGAATAAGTTTTTAAGCAAAGAAAAAGAGAACAAAGAGCTTGTAAGCAAGAGCCATAGCATCGTATCATAGTTCATCACTATATATCATATGGTATCATCCTCGATCATCTTGGATCATCTTGAGAAGAACACCGGGAACCGTACATACATAGCATACTTGGGATAGAAAGTTTATCCATTTCGCATCTTATAGGTTGTGCACAAGTGTTGTATGCGCGTACTGCGCAATCATGCTAGCGTCTCTCTTGAGTTGTGCAATACGATTTCCGTGGACTCCACATTTTGTGCTCATTCCTTGGTTGCACGACCCCATTTATCTATCCATGTGTGTGTTTCCGTGTGCCATTCTTTGCTATTGGTCTACTTGTTGCACTTGCAAATTTGTGAATATCTTTCAACATTATTGACTCTTGCTAACATTTTGCATCAATTTTTTTGTGCCACTATGCTCACCGAGCTACTCCATAAGCTTTACTTGATAGGTGTGAGTGAACAAGTCCGGTACCAATTCCACTATTCTTTCATTTCACATTGAGTGAAACGGGATACATCCTCAACTTCGGGAAAAGGTAACTTCGTATTGTTTATCTCATTTCCTACTCACCTCTACTTGAGTCTTGTGATGGATAGGCAAGGCATTTCAACTTCGGTCTACAATAACAACGACGAGTTCGGTGCCATGAAAAATAACTTGGACGCCAAGATGGATGCTCAAATGGAGGAGATCAAAGCCCTCATCAAGGCCTACAACCGGTCTTCCTCATCTTCGAGAAGACGCTCAAGTGCACATGCTTCCGAGCTACCATCTCCGGCAAGATCACTTCAGCATCGACACAACCACTGATAAGAACGTGAAGGTCAAGAGCTCAACACCAACTACCGCTCAACGACTTCACCATCTCCCTTGGCATCTTCGCCTATGGACATACGGCATATTCGCCAACAAGCACCTCAAGACTACGCTCAAGAGAAGGTCCCCAAGCTCAGGTCCGCAAATTCCACGAGCTACTACGACCTCGACACCGACCACAAGATTCCTTTCTATGGGACTCAAGAACCTGAGGAGTATCTTGAGTGGGAGCGCCTCATGGACAACTACCTCAAGCTACATCAAGTTCCTCCCGAACATCAAGTGAAGTGCGCCATAAGGTACTTCCACGACTACGCGTCCACATGGTGGTTTCACACACCTTCCGAGAGCTACGATATGAGTTGGCCCAAGACGAAGAGAGCTTTGCGGCGAGAGTTCGTGCCTCCAAAATACACGAAACAACTTCGACGCCAATTGGAGAACACCACCCAAGGATCCATGTCCATCTACGTGTACTTCAAGGAGATGAAGAATGCCTTGTGACGAGCCGGCGTGGATGACCCCATTTCGATGAAGCTCCACTTCATGATGGGATTACACAACAACATCTCCAAGACTCTCTTCCTCGAGAACTACAAGTCCCTCGACGACTACTACATTTGTGCTCTCAAGGCGGAACAACAACTCATGAAGGCCAAGGCTTCTCCACCCTAAGCACACTTCTCGAAGACAAAGCTCCAAAAAGGCGAGCATGAGGATAGTGCCACCAAGATGGCCAAGCCTGACGAGCTCCAAGATGATGCTCCCAATTTCGACTTCATCACCATCCCTCTTTGTGGCATTGATGGTGCCGAGTCTACTTTGACTCTTTTTCAAGATGGTGCGGCGATGACTACAACTACGGAGCCAATCAAGGAACATGGTTTGGAGGCAAGCGACAAGGTGGCGAGCAAGGATGATGCTTCCATCTTTGGAGGCGAGAGTGATGATGTGCCATCTTCGGCCTTCATCCACGGTGACGACGACGAGATGGTTGAGCATGGGATTTTCCCGTCAACCACGACGATGTATGATGACTTGAGTGACTTGTGCCACCATATTGAGAGTGAGAGTGACTTCACCACTAGCCCCATATATGACGAGTTACCCCAATTCCCATGTGACGAGAGTCACAACCCCCACCAATTGAGTGAGATGATTGACTCCACCATCCATGAGATTGAGTGCACCTACCTTGAGGGAGTGAGTGAACCACCACATAGAGAGAGTGTGATAGTTTATAGGGCATGTGAGGCCACTATGATTTCTAACGACTTAACCTCTATCTCTATTGTGTCTTCTCATTTGGTGCTAGGTCCCATATATGATGACGCACCGATCCTCGACGACTTCGTCCTTCCTTTGGACAAGACGATGGCCATGGTGGAATATTATGCACCCCCACATGGTTCCATCAAGTTGATGATGATGACCACCATTTGGTCTTTACCACCTCACCTACACCACCTGAGTGGAATGAACGAGGTAACATAGGTGAAGGTGATGCTCTTGTCCCACTAGTGGACATTCTTGACATCGATTGCTTGCATGATGTTGATCAACCTATTACCATGCTTCATTCTAGTATGATTTCCCCATGCGATGATTTACCCAATTATGATGAGTTTGATGATTGTCATGTGGAGTCTATTAGTTGTGATGCCATTTTACATAGGATTTCTTGTGACGATTCTTTAGGTCACATCATGTTTGACAATCTGCTTTACTTTTCATATGCTATGCATGAGATCAACCATATGTCATATTTGCAATCTCATCATAGTGACTATGCATATGCAATTAAAATTAACCCAATTTGCACTTAAGGCATAGATGACAAGCCCATTGTTATTGGCATTTGTATTTCTTGTGATGATATTGATATGCTCCCTTTGCATCATTTATCTCATATGCCATGCCATGACCACCTAACTTCGGATATGCAGTGTTTTGGATGTTGTCAATTTTCTCCATATGATGTTTCCAATTTTGCTCATGAGGAGACCCCCATAGTTTCCACATGCATTTTTAGGAGATTTTGATCCATCCCATCCATTGCATGATCCCAGTAATTGTGTGCACAATATGCTCCCCATAAGTGATAATGCTATTTTTGTGCCATATACTTGCCCGCTCAACTTGTGTCCCATCGTGTCATACATAACAACTATTATTTCATGATGGATGACATGTTACCATGCATCAAATTTCTTTGAGCGGTTCTTATCTTGTGCTAACTCTCACGTGCACATACACATCAACATGGATTATTTGTACATTTACCATGCACACAATTTCTTTGGTTTGTGTCTCTTTTGTGTAGGTACCCATGAATACTTGTCAACCTCACAATCCCATGAGTTTACAAAACGAGCTCTAGAGAGCAATGACGACTTGGGATCCCATGGATTGTCTTTACCACCGCTCTCTTCGCGCAAAGACTTCGCGCATTTCTTCTACATGGCCCTCACTTGGCTATGGGTTATTGTCCAATACATATTCTATGCCCATCTTTCCATGTTCACTTTGTATGATATGCCCATTCCTATGCCTTCGCCATGCATTTGTGACCCATGCTTTGCATTACAGATGATGATTGATTCTAGTACTTGTATGTGTATTTGCAAGTGTGGTGGAGATATAACTTGTTATTTCCATGTTTGCTTTGTGCCCCATGCCAATGATTATACTACGATCTTGCTTTGTGTTCGTGTTTGCGATATGTCATGTGCACTGCCTATGCCTATTATTTGCTCACATGACATGATTGCCATGATTTACTCTAGTATGTTGCATATTTGCACTA
The DNA here is from genome assembly GCF_018294505.1 of Triticum aestivum. NCBI lineage: Eukaryota > Viridiplantae > Streptophyta > Magnoliopsida > Poales > Poaceae > Triticum > Triticum aestivum. The sequence goes on from NC_057805.1 coordinate 253,574,079, forward strand.
CTAGCTTTCATGACTTGATTACTATGATTGCTTGCCTTGTTGCATCACCGATGATTCATACTTGCTCATTTCATGCGGTTGATGAGAACCATCTACATGCTTTGCACATGATTGTTATTCCTTCTTGTCATATATCTCCATATGTTGCCTCTCTCATGCTAGATCATTTGCCATGTATTGAGTGCAACGATGCATTTAGCCTTGCTCATGAGAATGCCCCCATAGCTTTCTTGAATATATTTGGAGATGTTGCCATATTTCTTGCGAATCATTGTAACAGCCCCAAAATTGGGTTATCAATTTTTGAGCTGTTGTTCCTTCCTGGCACTCATTTTCAAAATTTTCTCCAGAGTTTGCTGGATGACTCTGAGGAATTTTGTCATTCCAACCTTTCAAAACCTTGCTCATGTCTTTGTTAGTGGGCAAGACCTATTTTGCATCATCTCAAATCCTTTCAAACCCTAATTCCAATTTTTGGAATTTGAATGTGTCCTTTGTGATTATAAAGGAGCCATCATTTTCCTTGATCTATTGATAATCCCATCTGTTCTTAGAGACCCTCCTATTCTCCTAATCCTTGGATATGCAAAAATATTGCAAAGTCCCATGCAATATTTTTGAATTATGATTTATTCCTTTTCTTGCCTTTCCGAGGAATAAAATCCTAAGGAATAGCTAGCCATCTCCTAAATTCATGAGAATTGGTGGAGTTGATATTATGCCTAATCCAAGCTCTCGCAAAGATATTGGCCATAATTAAATATGGAAAATTCCCTTTTCCTATTTAATACCAATATTGCATTTCTGCCACTTTCTAAGGAACTACTATTTTTATACCAGGTAAAATTCTCACATAAATTGTGGAGCTTGTCCTTGCTATATAATCACTAGTTCCATTCTTATATCATGATCCTCAGTTCAAAATTTTGGCACATGATCCAATGCAAGTTTCTTCCTTCTTTGAAATTTTGCAAAGGAAGTGCTTTATTCCTAATTCCAATTCAGCTGCAATTTGTCAGGGTGATTAACATTGTAAAATAACCCATGAATACCAAATATGAGCTCAATCCCTTTCTCCTAGCTCCCTGTGCAAATTTTCAAAGTTTTTGACCAGATTGCAACTTTGTGAAGAAAGTACCCTCATAGAGTTTCCAAATGGGATGAAACTTTTCATCTTCCCAAGTATCTCAAATCATTAGCCTCCACCTAAATTCAGTTCATTTCATTGAACTATGTGAGCACAGGAGCAATTCTTTGATTCTGCCCAAATTTTCAGTTTGTGAAGCAAGTATGTTTTATCTTGCTCCATTATGAATGAAAATATTTCTAAGCCTTCTCCTATCCATATAACCTGTCTCCAACCAATTTTGGCTCATTTCATGTAGCCAATATTTTCCTGGATTTTTCCAAAGTTTCTGGTCAGATCTGATGTTTGTGAAACAAGTACCAATTTGGCAAGTCCATTTGGTATGATCTTTTTGCAGCATCTACATATGACCAAATAAGGAAGCTTTGCCAAGTTTACACCTAATCCAACACTCCTGGTGAGTGCCTCTTCATCATTTGCTCTCTGGGTCAGATTTGGCATTTGAACTGCAGCTATGCTAAATCCTTGCCCAAATCCCTTCCACCTTCCCGGGACCGTAGTCCTTGCTATCCTAAACCTCCTAGACAACCAGTTTTGCCCTTAACCTCTCTATGCTGATCACCAGGATGTGGCCAAGTTTGCAACAGCAAACTTGTCGAGCTTGGTTCCCTCTGCCCGCTACACCTTTGCTCGTGCCATCACCTCATTCTTAATGAGCCTTGGAAGGACTATGCTGTAGACAAGATTTGGCACTTAGTTGACGACCGGAGCGCGCGATGTCGGTGGTGACCACGGGGCTATGCAGGCCAAATCGATGGTCTAGCCACTGTTCTCGTCGGCACCCCTACTCTGGTTGGTTCTGGCTTGTCTAAACTTCTCAACCAGCTCAGCTTCGTCGTTGCCGTGCGCCTGGACAGCTTGCCCCCTCCGTTTGCTTCCTCGACGAGCTGTCGCCGAACTGTTCCTGTTCGTAAGCTCGTCGTTGTTTCTTCGCCTCTGTCCGCTTCCCTCTCTTGTCCCCGAGCTCGGCTCGTGTCCGTGACCTCCTGGCACTTGTCCACGTCCTCCTCGTCGCCTTTCCGCCGCTCCCCATGAGCTTTGGTCGTGCGTGCGCGTCGCCGGCGCACGGACACGTCGCATGCCGCGTGTTGCCTCGCCCCTCCCTCTAGAGCCCTCCCCGCGGCTATAAGTAGCGACCCCCAGCCCCTCGCACTCCACAAGGCCCCTCCCGAACCTCTAGCTCGAGCTCGAGGAGCTCTCTGACCACCACCATTGCCACGGCCGCCGCCTCGACCTCCGCTCGATTCCGGCGATGCCGCTCCCCTCTCTCCGTTCCACCTCCACCTCTGCCCTCCCCAGGGTCCGGTGAGCCTCCCCGTTGCCTTTCCCACCCCATTCCCCCACCGGAGCCACTGGTTCGCCGGAGGCCGAAGCCCTGCTCCGCCGCGCGCCCTACTGCTCCTTCTCCCGTGCTCCTCACCGGCAATGGAGACCACCACCGGATGCGCCTCATCCTCCTGAGCTCGTGGGTAGGTCGCCCGTCGCCTGCCATGACCGGACGCGCCGGCGAGCACCGTCGAGGCGGCCATCGCCCTCTGTCCGTCGCGGCCCGAGCGGGAGGAAGAAGAAGGGAGTTGACCTTGCCAGGCAGGCCCCGCGCCGTTTCCCCGACCCCACCTGGCAGCGACCCAATTGCCCGGCGCCGCCGCTGCCATGTTGACCGGTCCTACCAGCGTGGATAAGTGGCAGCGCCCCGCCACGAAGTCGTTTCCCCGCACCGAAAATGCGCTTCCCTTAACCGAAAGCATATTTGCTTCCTCTTCGGTCCAGAGTGCGCTTTCCTCTCTAGAAAGCGTATTTCTGAGAAAGGCGCGTTCAGTTTTTCCTCCAGGGGCCTGTTTGCTGAAAAACTTTCACCGATAGGTCCCTGAACATCAAACCTTCGTATCTCGACAACCGTAACTCCGATTGAGGTGAAACCAGCGCTCATGTCTTCATCTCGTCGAACTCTTTCCGTAGATATAAATTTTATTATGTTTTCACATAGTGAAAATGACCATTTTGCCCTTGCCCGAAAACAGCCCCCTCCGAGAGAACTGTTTCCGGCAAATCTTTCCACGATAGTTCCACACATTTTCCCGGAGTATTCCTCGACCCCAGGCAAGCCAACCTCTTATCATGAGCCCCGAACTTGCATGTTGGCTTTGCCGGTACCTCGTGTGTGTGCTTAGTTGCAGTAGTTTTTGCCTGTTTCGTCTGCCGTTATTTCAGTTGTGATATATGTTAGTACTACTTGCTTACCTCTCATGATAGCTTTTTTCCATGCTAGTTATATTGTTGTTGATAATATCATGCCTCTGTCTAGTTTAGTTCATGCCAGTAGTCTCGATGTTCTGATGATTTTGTTGCACCGTCAATAAGCTAGTATCTAGTAATGTTATGTTGCATATGCTATAACTGTTCACTGGAGTAGCTTGATATTTGTTAATGCATTTAGTTGCATGTTCACTGTTGCATTCTTGTTTAATATGCTCATAATGTTGATGATGGTGGAGAAGTTAATAATATGACTTAATAACAAACCTCCTCCGTCATCACTGGGATATCATAGTGCCACTCCAATCGAGCTTTCTCCAGTGCAACCACGCTTACCTAATGGGAAGGTCCTAGCTGGGTCTATTGTCATGCCTCTCGCCAGTGCCTCCCGCGAGGGAAGGTTATGGGCGCGCGCTACCCTGATTAGGTAGGCGGACATAACCTTGTGTGCTCATTTTTGTTTTTATGGTACCTTGTCCCCATTTGGGACCGTTTTGCCACGATGGTGGCCGTTGGTGTCTTTGGTAGACACGGGGCCACCCAGGACTGGACCCCAATGGGGTGTTGGTCGGAGTGGCCGGGAGAGCGTCATGGCAGTAGCTCGGTTTTGTCGGAACGCCATGTCCGCACGTATGGGAGTGCAAGGCCAGGGTTCCGTGGTGTGGGTACAATGCGCTACCTCTGCAGAGTGTATTCAATCTATCGATAGCCGCGTCCTCCGTCATGGGCAAAAGTTCGTAGTAGGTCACACTATCCGGTCTCGATAGAAATGGAGGATAAACCTAATATAACTAAGTTGATGAATAATGTGAAATAATGTGGTGACTTGGACTGTGAGACAGTCGTGAGTAATCATGATGATGAGTTGGTATGATCACGAGACAAGGTCTCGGTGAGTGTTAAACCAATTGTGGTTCCGTTGGTGATCCATGCATGATGATCGCTTGGTTGCGAGGCAACCCACTTGCAAGAGAGTCCGAGGGACTCGGTGCACATTTTGTTTGCATTGCATGAGTAGTAAGTTGTTATTTGCATTTAAAGAACTATGGTAGAATAGTAGATGATTGCATAAATTTAACATGTTATGTTTGCATCGGATATGACTGGTAGTTTATTTTCAGCTTAGTTTCATGATGCCATGCCATGCTTTGACTGAATTTATGCCATGCTTTGGTATGCCATGTTTTGATATGTTATGCTTTGCGGTAGCCATGTTAGAAGTAAGTTTGATATGCCATTGCCATGCTTAGTTTCTGCTATGAGGTAGGTTGTTTCATACGCTTGGTTCTTGCGTTGTCATCTCTTTGTTTGGATGCTATGTATTTGGTTGTCTTGCAAGTACATTCAATGTTCTAACCTAGCGTGTCATGCCAGTTCTGTAGGTCATACCGAATTGTTCGCTTGATTTGTCGTGCTAGGCCATAATCTTGCCAGTCCTGTGAGTTGTGGAGCCCGGCTTGGATGAGATGCTGCCAAACCAAGACTTCCGCCGCCATTTAAATAGACTTCCGCTCCCATCCTTATATAGCCTTAGGGCTATGCCAGATAATTGTATTCATCAAAGATGTAATCATATACAATTGTATTTGGTGAATATTATTGTACCTGGAATGTTGTATCATGGACCTGTCGTGCGTCAGGTGTTATCCTGGGCTGACGTGCGAAGGCCCCCTGCTCCATGCGGATCGGGGTGCCACAGGGCATGGTATCAGAGCAGCCAGGCCGGCATAGGTTATCCTAGCATTAGATCACCGCTACCATCAACCCGTAATGACCCTAAGAGATTAGACCCATCCGTGGCATCTGGCATGGCCACTGTTAATCAACAGGTGGCACAGCCGGGAACGACACATCCTCACCCCGTTGTCCCCGCCTAGTTATCCGTGGATTGAATAGCTACCCTATCTTTTCTGGTCAGACGCACCGCTTTCCCTTCGCCATTAAGGGAAAGGGGCCACACCACGCTGGAATGTCCCGCATAGCTGCCTATAAAAGTCCCCTTTCCGCTCATCATATCGATTACCCCTCAGTCAGCCATGTCCATGCAAAGAAGCCTAGGTAGCAACACTCCAGCCATGGCTAGCACCTTCAAACCTCCCAAGTTTCACAGCCGCACCTTTGTCGTCAACCACCCTGGCTTTCCACCCGTTCTTACCGAGATGCTCACCAAAGCCTTTGGCTGCAAGGCTAGCCCCGATTACCTAGTGTTCCAATCGGCACCCGTCCCTCACCTTCATCGCTTTGATGCAAGAGTGCACATCAACCTAGGTCCTGCAGTACATGGCCAGCCGTTGGTTTTTCAGGGTAGAGCCATGCCTACCTCTGATTTAGCCATTCAGGCCGCTGCTGTGGAGGCTATCCTCCACCTCCGAACCAAGTTCCCGCAAGTGGCAGAGAGGCGGGAGTTCTGCTTTTTCCCCATGGTGACAGAAGTCGGAATTCAGTCTTCTCTCACTATCTAGGAAAATGACCCCGCAATCGCTCGCCTGATGCAATATATCACTGCCCAGGGGATGATGATGTCCAAAATACTTGCTGAGCTTAGAACCCTGGACAACGATGCGGTACGAGTTTTCACGGAAGCTTATCGTGAGGCGCGTAAATTTGCACCCCAAGCCGTTCACCCCGCTCCCTCCGAACCAGTGCTACCCTCTCAGCCGGTGTTGTGGCCTCGGCCAAACATCATTACCCTCGATTCCTTCAACAGGGCTCTTTACCGAATCCACCAGCAGCATTTGCTTTGATCAATTTCAACCACACCCCCAGGAGTCGAACCCCAACCCATAGTGCTGCTGGACGGTGAAGATGGAGATTGGCTCAATCTTCGTCCTCCCGGAGAGCCCCAGCACGGCCAGTCCTCTGCATGTCCTCAGTCACGCAGTGGGATGGTTCTGCGAGTAGGTTAGCCAGTCTGTTTATCCTCGATAGGAGGATAGAACCATGTATCCCGGAATGAGTAGTTTTGTTTAGCGCGTAGAGCATTCGTGCTTTGTGGTATGCTTGCACTGTTTGTAACCCGTATGGGGTGTTATGCTTGCTTGCCTTTGGTTTCATTTTGTGTTGTTTTGCTTGTCTCTCTGTCAAGCAAAAATGTTTGGCAAGGTTGGCATTGTGTTTCTAACAAGATTTTAATCAGTACAACACATACACTAAAAACAACATTGACTCGTCGCGAGTCTATAATAAAAATGTGCGCTCGTGTAGGTATATGTATACCAGGATTACATATACCCACTAGCATTAAAACACCTTAGTATGATTTATCTGGTGTGTTTTTCATTGCATGTTTATTGCATCTATCTGTTTGCTAGTTTAGATTATACTCAATACCGCACGCACACCCGGTTCACCCACGAGTACATTTAGGGCAGTACTCGGGGGAATGCAAAGTCGCATATCCCTCTCTATCTGTGCATACCCCGAGTGCCGGATTTCTAAACCCAACGCCTCGAAGAGGCATTTTCATCTGGCCATTTCTCGTCACTCATTCTTTTGCGTTAGCCCCGATTGTGTTTCCGGAGAAACACAGCCAGTTTTATTTCACTCGATCTAGTACAACACCCCGTTACAAATTTCAACTCCGATTCTACCTCGACACCAACTTTCTCGTGGAGCAATCCGCGAAATTTTCCCATACCATAGTGTGCATCCTGAGCTGGCGCAGCCACCTCACCTGCACCTGGACCCACGTGTCAACAGGTGAAACCACTGTTCATTGGGGTGCATCCAGCATTTTTCGGGAGTCCGATCTCGGGTGCCCCTAGCCGTGGAGGTAACCCTGTTTTGCTCATATCTCTCTCTCGGTGTACCAACTATCGATTTTTTCCTTTTCTTGCCTTTCTGAGGACTAAAATCCTATGGCATAGCTAGCCATCTCCTAAATTCATGAGAATTGGTGGAGTTGATATTTATGCCTAATCCAAGCTCTAGCAAAGATATTGGCCATAATTAAATATGGAAAATTGCCTTTTCCTAATTAATACCAATATTGCATTTCTGCCAATTTCTAAAGGAACTACTATTTTTATAGCTGGGAAAATTCTCACATAAATTGTGGAGCTTGTCCTTGCTATATAATCACTAGTTCCATTCTTATATCATGATCCTCAATTCAAAATTTTGGCACATGATGCAATGCAAGTTTCCGCCTTCTTTGAAATTTTGCAAAGGAAGTGCTTTATTCCTAATTCCAATTGAGCTGCAATTTGACAGGGTGATTAACATTGCTAAATAACCCATCAATACCAAATATGAGTTCAATCCCTTTCTCCTAGCTCCCTGTGCAATTTTTCAAAGTTTCTGGCCAGATTGCAACTTTGTGAAGGAAGTACCCTCATAGTGTTTCCAAATGGGATGAAACTTTTCCATCTTCCCAAGTATCTCAAATAATTAGGCTCCACCTAAATTCATTTCATTTCATTGAACTATTTGAGCACAGGAGCAATTCTTTGATTCATCCAAATTTTCAGTTTGTGAAGCAAATATATTTTAACTTGCTCCATTATGGCTGAAAATATTTCTAAGCCTTCTCCTATCCATATAACCCATCTCCAACCAATTTTGGCTCATTTCATGTAGACAATATTTTCCTGGATTTTTCCAAAGTTTCTGGTCAGATCTGATGTTTGTGAAACAAGTACCAATTTGGCAGGTCCATTTGGTATGATCTTTTTGCATCATCTACATATGACCAAATAAGGAAGCTTTGCCAAGGTTACACCTAATCCAACACTCCTCGTGAGTGCTTCTTCATCATTTGCTTTCTGGGTCAGATTTGGCATTTGAACTGCAGCTATGCTAAATCCTTGCCCAAATCCCTTCCACCTTCCCGGGACCGTAGTCCTTGGTATCCAAAACCTCCTAGACAACCAGTTTTGCCCTTAACCTCTCTATGCTGATCACCAGGATGTGGCCAAGTTTTCAATAGCAAACTTGTCGAGCTTGGTTCCCTCTGCTCGCTACACCTTTGCTCGTGCCATCACCTCATTCTTAATGAGCCTTGGAAGGACTATGTTGTAGACAACATTTGGCACTTAGTTGGCGACCAGAACGCGCGACGTGGGAGGTGACCACAGGGCTATGCAGGACAAATCGGTGGTCTAGCCACTGGTCTCGTTGGCACCCCTATTCCGGCTGGTTTTGGCTTGACTAAACTTGTCAACCAGCTCAGCTTCGTCGTTGCCGTGCGCCTGGACAGCTTGCCCCCTCTGTTCGCTTCCTCGACGAGCCGTCGCCGTCGCTGAACTGTTCCTGTCCGTAAGCTCGTCGTCGTTTCTTTGCCTCTGCCTGCTTCCCCCTCTTGTCCCCGAGCTTGGCTCGTCTCCGTGACCTCCTGGCACTTGTCCGCGTCCCCCTCGTCGCCTTTCCACCGCTCCCCCCGAGCTTTGCCCGTGCGTGCGCGTCGCCGGCGCACGGACTCGTCGCATGCCGCGTGTCGCCTCGCCCCTCCCTCTAGAGCCCTCCCCGCGGCTATAAGTAGCGACCCCGAGCGCCTCGCAGTCCACAAGCCCCCTCCTGAACCTCTAGCTCGAGCTCGAGGAGCTCTCTGACCACCACTATTGGCACGGCCGCCGCCTCGGGCTCCGCTTGATTCCGGCGATGCCGCTCCCCTCTCGCCATTCCACCTCCACCTCTGCCCTCCCCAGGGTCCGGTGAGCCTCCCCGTTGCCTTGCCCACCCCATTCCCCCATCGGAGCCCATGGTTCGCCGGAGGCCGAAGCCCTGCTCCGCCGCGCGCCCTACTGCTCCTTCTCTCGTGCTCCTCGCCGGCAACGGAGACCACCACCGGATGTGCCTCGTCCTCCTGAGCTCATGGGTAGGTCACCCGTCGCCTTCCGTGACCGGACGCGCCGGCGAGCACCATCGAGGCGGCCGTCGCCCTCTGTCCGTCGCGCCCCGAGCGGGAGGAAGAAGAAGGGAGCTGACCTGGCCAGGCAGGCCCCATGCCGTTTCCCCGACCCCACCTGGCAGTGACACAGTCGCATGGCCCCGCCGCTGCCGCGTTGACCGGTCCTGCCAGCGTGGATTAGTGGTAGCGCCCCGCCACGAAATCGTTTCCCCGCACTGAAAGCGTATTCCTGAAAATGCGCTTACCTTAACCGAAAGCGTATTCGCTTCCTCTTCGGGCCAGAGTGCACTTTCCTCTCTGGAAAGCGTATTTCTGAAAAAGGCGCGTTCAGTTTTTCCTCCAGGGGCCTGTTTGCTGAAAAACTTTCACCGATAGGTCCCTAAACTTCAAACCTTCGTATCTCGACAACCGTAACTCCGATTGAGGTCAAACCAACGCTCACGTCTTCGTCTCGTCGAACTCTTTCTGTGGGTATCATTTTCATTATGTTTTCACATAGTGAAAATAACCATTTTGCCCTTGCCCGAAAACATCCCCCTCCGAGAGAGAACTGTTTTGGGCAAATCTTTCCGCGATCGTTCCGCACTTTTTCCCGGAGTATTCCTCGACCCCAGGCAAACCAACCTCTTATCACGAGCCCCGAACTTGCATGTTGACTTTCCTGGTACCTCGTGTGTGTGCTTAGTTGCAGTAGTTTTTGTTTGTTTCGTCTGCCGTTATTTCAGTTGTGATATATGTTAGTACTGCTTGCTTACCTCTCATGATAGCTTTGGCCATGCTAGTTTTATTGTTGTTGATAATACCATGCCTCTGTCTAGTTTAGTTCATGCCAGTAGTCTTGATGTTATGATGATTTTGTTGCACCGTCAATAAGCTAGTATCTAGTATTGTTATGTTTAATATGCTATAACTGTTCACTAGAGTAGCTTGATATTTGTTAATGCATTTAGTTGCATGTTCACTGTTGCATTCTTGTTTGATATGCTCATAATGTTGATGATGGTGAAGAAGTTAATAATATGACATAATAACAAACCTCCTCCGTCATCACTGGGATATCATAGTGCCACTCCAATCGAGCTTTCTCCAGTGCAACCACGCTTACCTAATGGGAAGGTCCTAGCTTGGTCTATTGTCATGCCTCTCGCCGGTGCCTCCCGCGAGGGAAGGTTATGGGCGCGCCCTACCCTGATCAGGTAGGCGAACATAACCTTGTGTGCTCATTTTTGTTTTTATGGTACCTTGTCCACGTTTGGGACCGTTTTGCCACGACGGTGGCCGTTGGTGTCTTTGGTAGACACGGGGCCACCCAGGACTGAACCCCAAGGGGGTGTTGGTCTGAGTGGCCGGGAGAGCGTCATGGCAGTAATTCGGTTTTGTCAGAACGCCGTGTCCGCACGTATGGGAGTGCGAGGCCAGGATTCCGTGGTGTGGGTACAGTGCGCTACCTCTGCAGAGTGTATTCAATCTATCGATAGCCGCGTCCTCGGTCATGGGCAAAAGTTCGTAGTAGGTCACACTATCCAGTCTCGGTAGAAATGTTGGATAAACCCAATATAACTAAGTTGATGAATAATGTGAAATAATGTGGTGACTTGGACTGTGAGACAGTCGTGAGTAATCACGATGATGAGTTGGTATGATCACGAGACAAGGTCTCGGTGAGTATTGAACAAATTGTGGTTCCGTTGGTGATCCGTGCATGATCATCGATTGGTTGCGAGGCAACCCACTGGTAAGAGAGTCCGAGGGACTCGGTGCACATTATGTTTGCATTGCATGAGTAGTAAGTTGTTGTTTGCATTTAAAGAACTATGGTACAATAGTAGATGATTGCATAAATTTAACATGTTATGTTTGCATCGGATATGACTGGTAGTTTATTTTCAGCATAGTTTCATGATGCCATGCCATGCTTTGACTAAGTTTATGCCATGCTTTGGTATGCCATGTTTTGATATGTTATGCTTTGCGGTAGCCATGTGAGAAGTAAGTTTGATATGCCATTGCCTTGCTTAGTTTGTCCTATGAGGTAGGTTGTTTCATACGCTTGGTTCTTGCGTTGTCATCTCTTTGTTTGGATGCTATGTATTTGGTTGTCTTGCAAGTACATTCAATGTACTAACCTGGTGTGTCATGCCAGTTTTGTAGGTCCTACCGAATTGTTCGCTTGATCCGTCATGCTAGGCCGTAATCTTGCTAGTCTTGTGAGTTGTGGAGCCCGGCCTAGATGAGATGCTGCCAAACCAAGACTTCTGCTGCCATTTAAATAGACTTCTGCTGCAATCCTTATATAGCCTTAGGGCTATGCCAGATAATTGTATTCATCGAAGATGTAATCATATACACATGTATTTGATGAATATTATTGTACCTGGAATGCTGTATCATGGACCTGTCGTGCGTCAGGTGTTATCCTGGGCTGACGTGCGAAGGCCTCCTGCACCATGCGGATCGGGGTGCCACAATCATGCTTGTCTTACCTCTTTGCACGATATACCTAGTGCCATGAATATAGCCGTTGCCGCATCACATTATTCATGCACTTGTGCTTCTAATGATTATGTGCAAGAGAAGAGAACCATCATGATGGATGATGTGTTTATCTACCATGCACATACGTTCTTTCTTTTGTTGTGTGCATGTGTAGGATACTTGGACTTGTGTCGACTTCCACTTCACGTGAGTTGACCATTCGAGCTCTTGAGAGCGAACCACCTTCTACCACGATGATTCTACATTGCACTTGCTTGTACTTTGGCATTGTGAAGGACGCACAAAGACACGCCTTCAAGGTGACATCTTTCTTGAGCATGGATATGATGGATCATACTACTTGTGTTGCTCATACATTCTACCACAACTTGCTTCTACACCGCATTTCCTACCACTTCGGCATTGTGAAGGATGCACAAGGACATGCCTTCAAGGTGACATCTTTCTTGAGCATGGATATTGTGGATCATACTACTTGTGTTGCTTTCACCATGAAACTTATTGTTCATCTTGGACCACTTGCTTGCACACATGTTAGAGATCTTGCTTCGACTTGTTATTTTCACCATTCCATGGATCATGATATATATGCCTTGTGTGTTGCATCAAATTCTAGGATTCTTTGCTCCTATCATATGCTTGGTTGCAACAATATCATATCTTCACATATGCCATGTCGCATTGATTGTCACATGATTGACTTGATTGCCTCACACATGATGAACAATTGCTCTTTCCATTGTGTTGAGTGCCACACGATCTTCACTACACCCCATGCACGTTATGCTTGGATTGTCTTGCACTTGAGCCATGTGTTTAGACATCTCATCTTATTTGGTGTTGTGAATGCTTCTTATGCCTATCATCGACCATTTGTTGAACGTTTATGCATGATTGCCATGACCTTGAGGTGAATGCTTATTCTCTTGTCACACATATTTGCATCACTACCTCACATTTACATACTTGTTTCCATGATGTCATTGATTGTGCTCCATTTATGCGTTTACATGCCATGTCACAATCCTTTGTCACACCTTATGCTTTGAATGATGATGACACTTGTTTGGTGAATCACCTCTTGAATGCTCTGTTTTGTACTAACGCTAACCACATTCGTTTTTCCATGTGTTTGTTGTATTTACTCCTTTTGAAGGAATCACATGAAGGTGCGACATTGGAGAGTGCCCATTTCGAGCTTCGAGATGACGAATACTTCGTGAACGTCCACTTCTACACCGCGAAGCCATCTCTTTCCCATGGTGATTTGGTTTTCAACCCGAGGTCGGATCTTTCCCAAGGGGTGGGAGATGATGCGGAGCATCCTATGGACATCACCATGTCAAGAGTCCGTTCGGCGAGTGACACGTGCGACATCTACTTCACATACACAAAGGTGAGTCATATCCTTTACATGTGCTCACTTGACCCCTTCGAGGATGGTATACTACTTGACACTTCTCCCGTGTGCATGCATAGGTATTGTCGGAGCTTCACGGATATTGAGGAGGAGTGCAAGCGCCAAGGAACAACTACACCATCTACGAGGGAAGCATGGAAGCGAAGACGGAAGAAGACAGAGCTGTTGAAGCTACATCGGCCGGACATCCGGGCCACAGGCCGGACATCCGGCGCCTGTGCAGTCGGCCAACAACTGCACCAACAGTCAGCCGAAAGTATCAGCGGCCGGACATCCGGCGCCAGCCCGGACATCCGGCACCTCACCAACACGCGCACATCCAGCGACCAAGCCCAGAAATCCGGCGACGACTATCCAGAGAAGATTGGAATGGCCTGTTCCAGGCCGGACATCCGGCCCATGCCCCGTACATCCGGCCTCCCGCGAACGGTCGGACATCCGGCCCTCATCCCAGACATCCAGTGGCTGCCTGTGCGCAGAGTCGGGCCAATGACCCATGTATCCCTTTCCCACTTAACCCTTCGTGGCTTAGACTATAAATAGACATCCCCCTCCGCCATTCTATGGTTAGCAAAGTGATAGCTCATTTGTAAGTGAGCTTTGCTCCTACCTACCTCTACTCTTGAGAGAGAGAGAGACCACCACTCCCATGGAGTTGAAGACCTCCATGTGAGAAGATCCTGCGGGATATATATTCAAGACCCCGCAAGGGAAGATCCGTCTAGGATATCATCAAGACCTCCTCATGGAAATGAATTTTACCTTGTATCTTTCCTTTTGTTGTTCATGTAATGGATCTTGTATGTTTGATTGTCTAGTGGATGTGTGATTGGACTTGGTCTTGACTGTTTCCCCTTGTGATTTCTCTCCGTTCTTCCCCGTGTTCATCGAGTTCTTCGAGGGAAGCCACTCCAATCATGAAAGATCAGCCTACACCATGATAGCCCCGTATCAACTAGGCTATCATGACTATTACACATATTACATCCACTGGGCATCAAAGTTGGCCACCAGTGCAAATATAGGGAACAAAGCAGCATATCACATACACTGGTTGTCAATGTTGGTGACCAATGCAAATAAACGCCGCAACAAAATAAGTCCAGAACTGAAACCACTTCAGAAGAGCTCAAGAAACAATATCCTGGGCGCCCATAATGCTGGCAAGATGCTTAGAAAGCTTATTAACTTTCTCTTGTTTGGTGCTTAAATCCTACAGCGCTTGCTGTTGTACCAAAAAGTATGCATCTGAATTCTGCAGGGACTTCCTCAGTCCTTCGGCTTCTTGCCACAACACAGCTGACTGATGCCTTTCAGCTTGTAGCCGAGACTGAAGAAGCCAAAGTGATTCAGGCGGCGAGTTCGAAGAGCTTGTGCCAGCAGTACTGGCCAGTAACCCGAACACTACATCAACGTAGGACTCTGGGATTGTCCCACTGTCTACAAGATCGTTTTTATCACCTTTCTTGGAGACCAACAGGGTTGTCTCACTATCTTGAACCTTATCTGCATTACTTTCTCTACCATTGCATAGTGGGGTGCTCTTCTCCAATATTCTATTCGCATTCTACAAGAGAAACAAGCAGACACATCACAGGTTTAGCATGTAGTATACGAAACTCATTGTGGTAGAACGGTTCAGTAGTAAGGTGGACAGGATAACAACATGAAACAAACATATATCTAGGTACTATGGTCACTGTATTGTCCATATCAATCTAGTTTGTGTTACCAAATCAAGATAGAGACACAATTCAAATCATATATTTTAAAGACACAGCAGCATAGACATAATATAAGTGTGAGAAACTACACAACATTGGCAACACTTGTAATGTGCATCACATGAGAACATATCTGTTTATACAACTGAAACTGAAATTAACATAGAGCAAGGAGTTAGAACAACAATCTAGTTAAAGAAATAGGTTTAAAACATACCTATTGCGCCATTGGAGTTTACTTTGGATCCTTCAAATTCGGAAGTAGTTGGTATGAGTAAATACAGTGATGCAACAACAAAGGAGCATGGACCATAGCTATGAAATCTGACATGAGAACAGTTGCTCTTATGCTTTAAACATGGAGTTTGGGTTCGCTATGGTGGTCTTCGTTCTTTGGGCACTGCAGTTGCTTTACAAACTGCTCGTGTGGGGGTACTCTGTGGTGGACATGGTGCTGTGTCAACTAGAAGTGGGTTACTATCCGCTGGGGTTGGCGTTAGATGGGTTGTAGCTAGTTCTCTGTCCAATGGTGTAAGTGTGCAATCTGGAAGAGTCTCGATTATGTGTGGTGGGGCTAGTTTGTGGGCCAGTGCAACCATGTTTCTATCTGCATCGACGTGTAGCACCATCTTTTGTGAAGAACGGTTTTTGCTCCCTTAGATACTGCCAGCACCCCCTCCAATTCAAATGGCTGCTAAACAAGAAAAGAAATTGAACGTACTGACATTATATGAAAGACAGATGTGGTAATTCACATATATGTTGTCTAACCAAACAGGACAACATGACACAATTTCACATATATGATGGATAACTTAACAGGATATAATGGCATAATTTCAGATATATGATGGATAACTTAACAGGATATAATGGCATAATTCAACATATGATGAGTACCTAAACAGGATGACGTGAGAAAACTATATGATATCTTTCTAAAATAGGTTGGGATGAAATAATTCACATACATGTTGTCTAAGTATACAGGGTGGCATGATATAATTCACATAATTGATTCATATACTAAGCAGCTGGCACTCGCATGTATGATCTCTAAACTTAGCAGATGGAATTCAATATTGTGCATGTGATGTCTAAACTAAGCAATGCAAGACACCATATGCATGATATGAGAAATATAAACATTGCAACTTAGAGCATACACCTTAGGTGGGATATAGGACTGGTCATCTGTCTCTGAATCCTCCTCTGAGGAGCTACCTGTAACCATCGAGATATATGCTTCAACAGGTACCATTGTCTGCTCTAAAGACCTTGTTTTCACTCCTGATTTTTCCAAAACCAGCTCAAATGGCTGATACACATGAAGAGTAGTTCAATATACACAGATTGTCGACAAATGGAATACGCAATGAAAAAAAAGATGGCATGAGATAATTCACATATATGATGCCTGGCTACATGGAGGTGCATAATTCACATATATGACAACTGGGTGAAAAAATGGCATTGCATAATTCACATATCTGATATAGAAAGCAAACAGGAGGCAGTCACACAAAGCATGTCTAATCTAAGCAGATGGCATGGCAATGCAAGACACCATATGCATGATATGAGCAATATAACCCTGCCATGTTAAAGCATGCACCTCGGGGGGGGGGGGGTATATGACTGGTCATCTGTCTGTGAATCCTCCTCTGAGGAGCTATCTGCAACCAGCAAGAAATCTGCATCGACAGGTAGCACTGACTGCTCAGAAGACCTTGTTTTCACTCCAGATTTTCCCATGACCGACTCAAATGACTGATGCATAGGAAGAGTAGACAAATGTATAAACATTGCTGACAAATGGAATACATTATGAAAAAAATATGGCACGATACAATTCACATATACGATGACACGCTAAACAGTATGGCATTGCATGATTCACGTATATGATGCCTGGCTAAAGAAGATGGAATTGCATAATTCCCATATACTCCCTCTGTTCCTAAATATTTTTATTTTTAGAGATTTCAAATGGCCTACCACATACGGATGTATATAGACATATTTTAGAGTGTAGATTCACTCATTTTCCTCTTTATGTACTCACTTGTTGAAATCTCTAAAAAGACAAATATTTAGGGACGGTGGGAGTATGATATAGAAACCAAACAGGTGGCATTCACACAAAGCAAATCTAAACTAAGCTGATGACATATAAGATGTATAATGTAAGCAATCCAAGGCATCATATGCATGATATGACCAACATCAGCATGCCAGGTTAGAGCAAACACCTCAGGGGGTAAATATGAGTGGTCGGCTCCCTCTGAATCCCCCTCTGAACAGTTATCTTCCTCTGGAATACGATCTGGAATGGCGTTAGGGGGGGCCCACTTCGCCCACCATGGAGCGGCGTCTGCATGACATTATATTCCCATGCAACGGTCTTCTCTTTTTCTCTACATGTTCAGTACGATTGTGTACAATAACTGACATGCATAATATAAAACACAGTTAGATTATGTAAGGCATAAGGGGTGCATGCAGAAATCAATCCTGATGGTAGAAAATGAGTGGATAGAACCAAAACTAATGATAGCACGTAGATTATAGCTTCAGTTTAAAAAGATAGACAATGGCTCATCTACTGTTTGTTGCCCACCCAACATGAACCACATAGAAGACCCCAGATGAACCAGATAGTAGACAAATACTATTCGTTGCTGCCTCGATATGTGCCCCACGGGCATTTTAAAACTCAAGTTTGAATGGTAAAGTAGCAGGTAATAATAACCGATGTATAACGTAAGCAGACAGGAAAGAGTGCGACCTCTCTTCCGGAACTGTGTAGTCCTCAGGTTCATCTCCTCAGTCAATAATGGTAATGCAATTGGCGTGGCTGCCGACAATGGGGATGATGATCTGAGGCGCCAAAAGAAAGTCTGCAGGGGGAATCTCTGCTGAAGTGAACGCTTTCGTCGATGGTGCACCTGAGGTGGGGTGGATGACGGCATGGCAGAAGAAGGTCATAACACACAAAGTTTTTTTGATGCCTATCTAAAAATGAAGTAAATCTGTAAGGGCTCCTTAGAATTGGAGGATTCTATAAACGCAGGGACAGGAAAAACACAGGAAGAGGATAGGAATGCATGTGCAAAACAGAGCATTTGCAAACATAGGATTTTTGTCAACCTGGGTGTTTGGTTCACATGAATTGGAAGAACACAGGAATGGAGAAACATGGTCAAATTAAAGTCAAACCACGTGAAAATGAAAAAATAGGAATCTTATTATGCCATTAATGCAATTAGTCCTGTTCTTCATGCATATTAATTTGAAAAGGACGTCCAAGTGGATATTAAAATTCCTATGTTTTTTCTTTGAAAGAGACACCAAAGGAAAAAAAATCCTCTAATCTTACTTTTCTCCACTCCTTCTAATAAAATTCATGAATAGTAGTAGTTCCATAGAAAAGGATCCCTGAGGGGTCGACATGAATGCAGAGTAACAAAGTGATGCGACGAGTGTACAACCTCTTTGGTATAGCCTTCTCAACCTCGGCATCATTGAGTTGGACGTGGAGGATGGTGATGCTGGTGTGACTATCGGAGGCGGGGAAGAAGATCTGAGGCCTCTGGGTAAGGCGCCGAGGGTACTGCTCCGCAGTGATGGATGGTCCCATCGTTCGAGCAGCTCCGGTGAGGTGTACGGCGGCGAGACTGAAGTAGGACAAGACAGACAACGTTCATGTGATGTGGGACTCTAATATCATCTACAATAGATGATGTAAAATACATCACAAAAAAGTGCTAGATGTCAAACACATCAGTCGCGCCACGGCCGCTCTGACAGATGTTGTAAATACTGTTCACTCTGGACTTAACTGAAGAAAGTGAACTTTACGGTCGAAACTGAATTTTACTGTCGAAACTAATTGAACTAGTAGCAGAGCATTGCAATATAAGTTTAGGGCATTCGAGCACTAGTAGCAGAGAAGCAGTGATCTAAATCAGCAGCCGCTCGAGCAGGGAGCGCACTAGTAGAGAGCAAGTCACGTAGCAGCATCGCGAGCGAGTGCTAAAGCAGCAACTCCTGTAGCTGCCGGAGGTCGTGCAGCAGCAGCAGCAGCGCGAGTGAGAGCAAGAGCACAGCAGCAGCACGAATGAGAACAAGAGTGGAGCAGCAGCGCGATTGACAGCAATAGTAGAGCAGAGTAGCAACACGAACGAAAGCAAGAGCCGTGCAGTAGCGCGACCTATAGCAAGAACAGAGCCACAGCGTGAGCGAGGGCTGGAGCAGCAGCAGGAGCGCGAGCGAGAGCCGGAGCAGCTGTAGCTAGTGCTGGTGTGGAATTCGCCGCCAAGGAAGCAATGACATGGGGGTGGGACGCCGTGGATAATGTGGTCGGCGACGGCGCCGTCGATGGAGACCGTCGATGGCTGCTCGGTATCGAGCACCAGCAGCCCCGTGAGATCGAATAAAAGATAAAATGCAGCAGTGAGTGCAGAACCTCCTTGGTGGCGTCGAGTAGGCCTCGGCTTCATCAGAGGAATTGGTGAGGGTGTTGCGGTTCCAGTGGGGCAGGTCATGAAAGCGCTGTGGGGATGGAGGTGGTGCGATAGACATGGTGAGCATCGGGGCAGCTCATTGGAGGTGGAGGACGGCGTGGTTGATCCGGCAAGACGACGAGATCGACGACAGATCCTCATCCGGTGCGGTGGATGAGGTACGGCGAGCTGTTGCGATGAATGTCGTCGTCGGGGAAGAGACTCCGGCTGGGTGGCGGTCGGGTGGCCGACATAGGAGCGTGGCGTTTCACAGGTTTTGGCGGCCTCGGTGTATGAATGGGGGGAGAAGGGGAGGGTAGGTGGGATCTAGGGCTTAGGGACGTGCTTGTTCGAAATGTAGTGTAAGCTACGAACATACCCCCACCTGTTATGACCACGCGGCGTCAAGGCGGGATTTTCGGCTGAGGGGTAGAAGGGGGATTTCGCGTGTCTGGGCTGTGGGACCAATTTTGGATGAGGAGGGAGTTTTCACGCGCGTCGAAATTTCAAGATAACAAGGTGCGACGCGGGTTGAAGCGGTGGGAGTTTCACAGCAGAAGAGACAAAAGATACTCGAGCTTGAAAATTTCGGGATAACAAGGCGCGGATTCCATGTTCGGCAGAACAAACCTAACGTGTACAAAAAAACAATTCATACAAGAAACAAGAGAGTCATGTCCCCTTTTACTATATTGCTATAAACGCCATTAAAAAACTACAGGAAAAATGTAAAAAAAATTGGGAGAACAATATTACCCTGTACGGTCACTTGTACCCGTCGGTGCTATACAAACAGTTTTAAACCCCTTTCCGCGACGGCATTTGGAACCTTCGCCTAGTGAGTGACGGTGATAGGGGGGTCCTTCCCACACGACCCAAAAACCGTCAGGGATATGACCTCCTGGCACACACGCTCGGCAAAATGAGGTCGTGTGCGACCGGCGAGCGCTCAAATACGGAAATACGTACAGTAGAGCTAAAAAATACAATTATACAGGCGAAATTGTTTCCGGTCGCAAGTACATCCCACACAGTCAGTCCCCACTAAACATTTCCATTCGTATGGACATCCCACATAGTCGCTCCAAGGAAAACGTTTCCGTTCACAGGTACATCACACACAATTTTTCCTGTTAAATCATTTGTAGCGTTGCCATTGCACACGATATTAACAATTTTATCGTTTGCGTTATTGAATGCATCACACACGGTGCATTGAAGAAACTATGTGGCAAAGGCTGTCCATCACACATAGTTTTTATGTGGTAAACATTTGCGCAAGGTGGCCTAAGGCAAACAGTTTTCAAGAAGATGTCGGGTGTGCAGTGGAGATTGATCGCACACATAGTGGATCCTAGAAAAGTTTCTGATCTCCACGTCTAACACAGACGGTTTGCTTTCGCAAGCCGTGTGCATTTTAATCTCTAATTAATCCCTAATTTAAAAATCACATGTTTTGAATTTGAATGTAGGCAATAACTTATTTCATATCCAACCATGTTTATTACAAATATAGGTTCAACCACGAATGCATAATTCAATGCAAAGGTACATATACTGAAGAACGACAGAAGCACCAAGTAAAGAATGATGAACCACAGTTGTACTAAAGACTGTAAAGAGAGAGGCGAAAGACATTCTGGTTGCTGAAGAAGGTGAAGCGGAATGCACATATTGTACCCTCCTCCATGCGTAATGCGCGCATGACTCTAGGCCAACCCCTTGTGATGGCTGCCCATCCATCCTTCACTGTCTTCATTACGACTTCTCGAAGCTCATTGTAGTCTGGATGAAATACTTTAACCTTCATTGTGTGTCCACCAATCATGTACTTTGCGAGGTAATCTTGAGTGAACTACTACGGGAACCACTGGGAACAAAAAGATTCAGACATTGTTGTCTAACAACTCATTATGGGTAGTAAAAAGAGAAGGCGGCAGAGTTTGTAGTTACGATCCTACAGCTCACTGTTGTGTTGGATAGAGCATAAACAAGTAATTTGCTTGCCACCATTCGTATCTTTTTGCTAATAATCCTTATCATTTTCCTCACTTGATGCTTGTTCATGCATATCTCATTGCCCCATACGCAAGAAGGGTCGATGCGTGGATCCTTGCCAAGGGCATATGTACCTACAAGCAACAAGTCAATATTAGAATCTAAGAAGTGTCCAGGCCTGGATCTATATGCACTACATTATGGAACGATGGGGGAAGTACAAGCCAAGGGATGAAGCTAACCTCGGCGGAAAATGGTGGCCACTCCCGTTGTTGTCCTGCATAAGTAGTGGAAAGGCATGATAAGTACAGCAACCTTAACATCAAACAAATATAGCAAAGGTAAACAACATCATCTCCAAATGATATCTTGAATGTGTTGATTTCAGCATGTTGTTAAAGCAGATATAAAATGGAAGGCAATGTAACCGACAGTAGGCTTAATAGCCATCAAATATTGCAATTCAAACTGGTATTGTTGAAACTGAATAGAACGTAGGTAAGGCTTAAACATTACACTGGATAATGTGTAAAACTGAAATAAAGGGCATGTGTTAACTACACCAGGAATAACTGGAACCAAATATAGCTGTTCAAACTGGTATTGATGTAGTCGAGCGGCACAATTCTGACATGCACATGATGAACAACACATTGTGAATGACTGAAATAAACAACACATAAATGGCCAGCGTAACAACCAAATATAGCCATTGAAAACTGGACAGAGTCTCACTGCAACCAACCTAACAAGCAAATACAGATAAACAAGGCATATGCTTGAAAACTGGACAAATGCTCACTGCAGTGAACCTAACAAGCAGATAAAGATAAACAAGGCATGTGCTTGATAACTTGAGAAATGCTAAAAAAAGCAATCTAACAACCAAATACAAATAAACAAGGCATCTGCTTGATAACTGGACAAATGCTAAAAAAAAGCGACCTAACAACCAAATACAGATAAACAAGGCATCTGCTTGATAACTGGACAAATGCTCACTGCAACCAAACTAAGAACCAAATACATATGAACAAGGCATTAGCTTGATAACTAGAAAAATGCTCAGTCCAACCAACCTAACAACCAAATACAGATAAACAAAGCATCTACTCGCTATAAACAACCAAATATAGCCATTCATGAAAATGAAGTGGACAATTCATACTTAAACATCACATAGCCCTATTGAACAATACATTTTTGAGTAACTGAAATAACTAAACATGGCACAGTTAAAGCACCGCACGGCAAATGCAACTACAACAAAGGGTACGAGTTGGCAAGCTAGAAAAGGTCAGATTTGCTGATAGAATGTTGCCTCACATTTCATGGACGGGATCCTACTAGTTGGAAGAGCACAGACCCATGGTGCACTCTCTGATGTCAGATGGGTTGTTTCACCTTGGAAGAACCTTCGTGGGTGCCCTCCTCGTGGTCGTGGTTGTGGTCGATGAGATCTGACTTGGCAATTGAGGATCCCAAGCCGCCGTCATAGAACGTGTCCTTCAGAAATGACAAAATGGGCTCGATGGCTATTTTTATCGAATATTAACTTTCGTGAGTGAACAGTGTGCTATTTGAAAACATTTCGTGAGAAGAATATCGGTTTTTAAATCCCTGTAAATCCAAAACTAAGCCAAAAATCGTGAAAGCTGGTATGGTGCCACGACATGGCACTTATATGTCGAGGAATTTTTTCATCCATTGTGGCGCAAGTTTTATACAAGCCTCTTACAAACCGGAGCTTCTCTCAAAGAAGCATCGTGGTTCCGATAGGGAAACGTGTCCCCCTTGTGGGCGAAACGTAATCACTGCCTCTTTTCGCTTGTATTTTCTTCTACGAACAATATGGAACGACAGGATATCCGTGCTGAAATTTAAACTTATTCAGGGTTCCTTTGGTCTTTTTATACACTAATTGAGTTTCCTAGGCATTTAATGTCCATAATTCAAATCTAAACTACAAATACATGCTCCAGTTCACCAAAATGGCTAGAAAATTTATACATGTGTCTTTGGGTGCATGTTTAGGTCCCATGCCAGCAATGGGAACGAATTACAACCGTACCCGCGTCATGGCTCATCCTCAAGCATTTGGAATCTCGGTTTTTAAATCCTCGTAAATCCTAAACTCACCGGAGAGTCATCAAAGGTGGCATGGTGTCACGTCATGGCACATATATGTCGTGGTAAAAACATTGTCCAATTTGGGCCAAGCTTTATTACAAACCTCTTACAAAAACCGAAGATTCTCTCAAAGAAGCCCCGTGGTTCCGATTGGGAAACGTGTTCCCCTTGTGGGCAAAATGTAATCACTGCCTCTTTTCGCCTTGTATTTTCTTCCATGGGCAACATGGAATGACATGATATCCGTGCTGAAATTTAAACTTATTCAGAGTTTGTTTGGCCTTTTTATACACTAATTGAGTTTCCTAGGCATTTAATGTCCATAATTCAAATCTGAACTACAAATACATGCTCCAGTTCACCAAAATGGCTAGAAAAAATTATACATGTGTCTTTGGATGCATGTTTACGTCCCATGCTAGGAATGGGAACGAGTTACAACCATATCGGTGTCCTGGCTCGTCCTCAAACATTTCGAATCTCGGTTTTTAAGTCCTCACAAATCCAAAACTCACTAGAAAGTCATCAAAGGTGGCATGGTGTCACGTCATAGCACATATATGTCTTGGTAAAAACATACCAATTTGGGCCAAGCTTTTTTACAAACCTCTTACAAACCGGAGCCTGTTGCAAGAACCCTCGTGGTTTCGATAGGGAAACGTGTCCCCTTGTGGACCAACCGATAATCACTCCCTCTTCTAGCCTCGTATTTTCTTCTACACGCGACACGGAACAATGCGAGATTCGCGTTGAACTTTGAAATTATTCAGGGTTCGTTTGACCTTTTTTATTCATTAATTGAGTTTTCTAGGCTTTTTTGGAAAAGGAGGATGACCCCTGGCCTCTGCATCTGGGAGATGCATGCGGCCATTTTATTGATTATTCTGGAGGACCTTACAAAGTAAAAGAACAATATGCCTGAATCCGCCATCTTGGCAACATCTGCCGCTACTCCTATCCAAATGATGAAGGGGTGCAAGCTGGGCCACATACCCGAAGCTCTCACCTAAGCCTGACATCTAAAGCCGGAGACCCCGACCAAGCCATCTGCCGGGTCCGAAGCTCAAACCGGTCCGACGCACTCACATGTGTCATCGCCGCCATCTTCCACTGGTCCATCTTCAGAGCAGATTGAGGTGACAACCTTGGCAAGTCCTCTGCCATCGACGCCACCACGACGCCAAACGATGACCTCCACCTATGCGAGCCTTGGCAGGTCCTCCGCCATTGACGCCACCATGATGCCAGCCGACGACCTCCACCTACGCGAGTCCATCTCCAAGCAACATATGTAAATTCATGCTAGGATAGGGCCGCACCACCGCCATCGCCCACCACCCACAAGTGCCACCCAACCCCAAGGTTCCCAAAGCGGCGCCTTCAAGAAGGGAACGGCGCCGTGAGCGCCGCCGCCGCTCAACAAAGTTAGGGCTTTCGCCCGGGAGACCTAGGGGAAGGTGAAGTGAGGAGATCAGTCCATACCGACGCCTCCAAGGAGGGGAACGACGCCTCTCAGGCGTCGCCGTCAGCGCGACCAGTCATGGCAGGCCAGGGATTTTGCCCGAGCTAGATCCCCGCCACCAGCAACGCCTCCTATACAGAACCGGCCTGACCAGGCTGGCCCGCACGCCGAACAGGGGAGGAGGGGAGGCGCCAGATCGCGCGCATCGACTATCGCAGAAGGCGCCGCCGGCCGCCAACGACCACCAGATCCCGCCGCCCGCACGACCGGGACACCAGATCCACCGCCTGCACGACTGCTTGCCGGCCGTGCCTTGCTAATGAAGCCGCCGCTCCAAATCCTGGGTTCCCCACGCAGATGCAGGGCAACCAAGGCCCCGCCGCCACCATCCTTGGCGCCCCGGTCTTGCCCGACGGCTGCCTCAAGCGGCGGCGAGGAAGAGAAGAGGGGGTGAGGAGGAGGGGCTTCTAGGATTGGGAGGAGCGGCTAGGGTTTTCAAGGCATTTAATGTCCATAATTCAAATCCGAACTACAAATACATGCTCCAGTGCACTAAAATGGCTAGAAAAACGTACATGTTTCCTTGGGGTGCATGTTTAGGTCCCATGGAACAAATTGGAACGAATTGAACTGTCTCGCCATCCTGGCTTAGCCACAAAAATTGCGAATCTCGGTTTTTAAATCTCTGTAAATCCAAAACTCACCAGGAAATCATGAAACTTAGGATGGTGTCACTACATGGTACATATAATTGTCCAATTTGGGCGAAGCTATATTAAAAGCCTCTTACAAAACAGAGCCGGTCGCAACCCTCGTGGTTCCGGTAGGGAAACATGCCCCTCTTGTGGGCGAAATGATAATCGCTGCCTCTTCTCGCCTTGAACTTTGTTTTCTACAGGCAACATAGAATAACAGGTGTGTCGGGCTGAAATTTGAAACTGTTCAGGGTTCATTTGGCCATTGTATATATATATATTACTAATTACTAAGTTTTCTACACATTTATTGTAGTCCATAATTCAAATTTGAGCTACAAGCACATGCTCCAGTGAAGCAAAATGGGTGGGAAATCGTACATGTGTCATTGGGTGGATGTTTAGGTCTCATTTAAGGAATGGGAATGAATTACAAACTTGTTGTCATCCTGAAACATTGAGAATCTCGGTTTGTAAATCCCAGCAAATCAAAAACTCACCCAAAAAAAATGAAACTTGGCATGGTTTCATGACATGGCACATATATGCCGTGGTAAAAAAACGTCCAGTTTGAGAAGAGGCGCACACATTAGTAGACAACAAAGTCCTTTTTGAAACAAAAAGCTGACATGTTAATATCGCAAATGGTTGTATTGTATTAACCGTGTAGAAATATAACCATACTCGCTGGCGTGCATGCAACTGTTTGATTAGACGGGACGAGCGCGAGAAGTCCGCCCTGCAGACTCGACAGGACGTGTGCTAGCAGTCCGCCACGCAAGCTCGACGGGACGCGTGCATCCTGTCCACCTTGCAGGCTCGACGGGACACGTCCGAGTAGCAAGGCCGCCCATGCTCACCGGGAAGCGAGCAGCAAGACCTTGCTCACAACTTCTCCATTAATGGGTTAATTAAAGCACCTGGATGGAGGGTGTTTGCTTCTGATCCCATGGCAGCATTTGCTTTGTTCATGTTTTCAACTCGTATTCCGCCCTAATTTAAATTGCCACGTAGGGCAACGGATAATACGACCACAAACAAAATGGCAACGGATAATACGATGACAAATTTACAATGGCGCAGATAAGAATTGTCTTACATATTCCGAATAATTTAAAATGCCACATGCAGAAAGGCCCGGAAGACATGGGGGCAAGAGAAGAAGGAAATTGCAGCCAATGATCTGGGTCGCTACTGTCTCTACTCGTCGATGGATCGCTGGGCGACAAAATCCTTCAGCTCCTTCTTCAATTCCTCACAACTTTGCTTGAAAGCAGCCACGGATTCCTCCACCTCCTGCTCGATCTCGATCCGGAGCATCCTCAAGCCATCCATCAGTTCCTCGATGACCGCTTTCAGTGTCATCTCCGAGGCACTGCTTTGCTCATGCAACATCTTCCAGCCGACGGCCTCCTCCTCCTTCTCCGCGACCAACTTGAGGAGCTTCGCATTATCACCCATGAGTTGCTTGATGAGGCCGGTCGTCTTGTCAACTGAGGCATCACTGATCTTGAGCAGCTTCGTCAAGCTGTCGACCAGCTCCTGCTGGTAGTGACGCCAGCGAGAAGGTCGTCGTCACCGGCGAAGGACTTCAGGAACGCTGGCTCATCGCGATGGCCAACGTGGTGAATGCTCTTGTGAGATCCCTCGCGTGCCCAAGAGAGCTCCTTCGAGGGCTCCACGGCGCGCCGGGACATCTCTGCTGTGGCTGCGGCTTCGCGGCGGGACCTCTCTAGTGCTTCCGCGGTGTTGGTCTTTGCTGCCTGGTTATATGTCCACCCTAAACTCCTCGTACCGGTCATGGCAGAACGACTTGGCAGGAAAGACCACTTTTGTGGGTTATGAGGAGAGGAAGTGTGAAGTAATTTTCGAGTGGGTAGTTTTTATAGCCCGGTGCTAAGTGTGAACACATATTAGTTTGATAGGTGTGAACAGATTTGCAATTACTTATTGCAATGTAATCTGCAATGTGACGAGAAACAAGGTCAAAATTTATTGATGGCACAAGGTTGACCACGTGGTTGCTCGCCGTTGAGGCAGCTGCGGCGTGCTCTGCTCACGTCCGTCCGCGTGTTTTTCTCACCATTGAGGCGGCCGCGGCGTGCTCTGCTCTGGCGTCCCTGCGCGCACTGTGCTCGCCGTTGAGGCAAATTTACAATGGCAATGGTTAATAATTGTCTTACATATTCAGGATAATTTAAAATGCCACATGCGGCAAGGCCCAAAACACTCACGACCTACATATGCATACAATTATAATAAAATATAAGCTAAAAGGCTGAGCTGGCGGCCTTCCGACGATGGTCTTCTTGGACTCCATGATCAGCATACCACCCTTGCGGCCGTTCACTTCAAGTATCCCGACCCGCCTCCTCCTACGGAGCTACCGGTGCTAGGAGACTCTTGGGGCTGCTGGGCCTCTTCTATAAGAGCTTGACAGCGTGCAATCGCACGCATGACAACTCCGCGAAACCACTCAGTTTCCATGTCTTTGGCCTAGTAGCAAATTCCGTCCATCACCTGCACCCTCAAGATATCACGTTGGCGATGTTCTACTTCGTCGGGGACATCAACTCGCCAAGGATGCGCTCGAGCCTGGCCACCACATCATTGGGATCGAGGTTGACACGACCGTCGTGGGCAATGATGAAGCCGCAGGCTGCCTGTGTCTTGACTGAATTGCAGAGGTCCTCTACCCATTCCTTGCTGGGCATCAGGCTCTCGTTGAGCACTGGTGACGCCGGCTCTTCGGGTTGGTCGTCGACCATGCTGCCGAGCAGCTCTGGATCTTTTGCATGGTGGATGGAAAACTGCTCATCACACCTCTTCTGCAATATGTCGATTGTCCTCCCAAGGACTATCACACCGATATCGCTGCTGATGGGCCATGGTGCCTGCACCGGCCGATGAAGCTCTTGCTCCCCGACCTGCTCCGGCTCGTTCTCCTCGCTGAAGATGTAACGCAGGTAGGCATTGACGTCGAAGCTTTGGTTGTTGCCTGGCATGCTTGGAATAACTAATGCTAGATGGGTGAGAACTAGATCTGCGCAGAGTGTCGCGGCGGTGCGTTGCCGCCTGGGTTATATGCAGCAAGCCGTTAGCTGGTGGTGGGAAACCGGAGAGGGAAGAGACGTGGATTTTACAATTCACCCATGTGGAGCACGGGAAGCATTCGCTGGAGCACTGGAAGCATTCGCTGGAGCGCGGGAAGACTAAGTGGAGCACACACACAACCCGAATACTGTATCCGGTGCCACGTGTTATTTATCACACAAGTGTTAACATAAGGAAACGTATGTGTAACTTACTAATCATCGCAAACGAGTACTCGCAGACGCATCGTGTGCGATATTCCTAGCTACCGCAAGCAACTAGTTTGCATTTTTCAAAGTTTTTTGTACACACAGAATCGCACACGAACTAACTGTATTAACTGTCTGTGTTGTAATTTCTCAGCGCAAATAGTTCATCCGAGTCGGCTGTTTGCTACGTATCACATACATTTATGTTAAGTTGAACCATTTCTTTTGTATTCGCTAATCCAAAACAGTTTGTCTGAGTGAACCGTATGCCCTATATCACACATAACTTGGTCTGGCTAACCATTTCTTTTGCAATCCCTAATAGCAAACAGTTCATCGGAGCGAACTGTATGCCGTATATCGCACACACATTGATATGGCTGCCCGTTTATGTTGTTCTACCTCATCGCAAACAGTCCGAACAGGTTAACCGTGTGCCCTGAATCGCACATGCAACTATAATCTGAACCGTGTTTGATGCATCCTCCATCGCAAATGTTTTGCAACTTTTTTGATGTTTTTGACACCATTGTTTGCAATTAATGCATCACACACAGTTTCGTCGAAGTGTCTCTGATTGTAGTGTCGCGTTAGCAGCGACCTGCAGTAGTGAGTACCAAATCAATTCGCACTTCCCTCAAAAACAACAACAAAAAATCAATTCCCACCACAAGAAAGAGTCATGTCCCTTTTTATATGATTAAAAATGCCAGGATCTTGAATTTCAATTTTTGAAACCACGTTATGTTGAATTTGAATATATCATTAGGTGACCTTGCGGTTTATAATGGATGTAGTCCTACAATTTTATCTTCCATCTTATATGAATATTTTACTCCACCCTATGAACATATACATTGTCGTCTACCATATGGACTAAATTTGAATCAATTTTCCTTATTTGAATGCGATTGTTGTTAACTTATACCATCATTTCAATATTATCTTGATAACAGAAAACATGCATATAGCAGTAATCATATTTCACTATGAACTACATGTACCATACGATCCTCCAATTCAAATATTTGTATCCATTTTATGTCGAATTCAAATCACAGTACATTGGTCTAGGTAGCGAGATGTTTGGGCTAATCTAAACCCTGTTTTCATACGTACAATTTTTGGCCGAATTGGGACAAGTTTTGGTATAAGCTTCTTGCAAACCGGAGATTCTCTCAACAAGCCTTGTGGTTCCGAGAGGGAATGTGTCACCTTTGTGTGCGAAACGATATACGCCGTGTCCCCCCTAATTTTCTTTACAAAGGCAACATAGAACTATATGAGTGCCCTGTTAAATTTTGGAATTATTCTGGGTTCGTTTGGCCTTTTATATACACTAGCAAAACATGCCCGTGCATTGCAATGGTAGGGAAAGAAAGCATCTTTCATACACACATCCGACAACATCAGCAAATAATATTCTTTAAAAAATCTTTATTGGCACAATTTCAACAATATTAAAATCCACTTTAAGCCACTGGTTTACACAAAACTCGTATCAATAGTTTAATGTGCATCATCGTATAGGGGTTGGTAGTGCACTGTGCAAAATAGAGAAGATGATTATGTGCCTCTTTTAACCTTTAGGATATGGTAGTTGATAGGAATCAACATCCCCTATAGTGTCAATAATAGATTATGTGAGATCTTCAGACAGTCATATCTACTAAATTTGTATAGGGTAGAAAACATATATAATAGACATTTATTAAATGCCCCACATAGAGAAGATATTAATTAAGTTTACATTTTGTTAAATTTTGGAATTATTCCGGGTTTGTTTGGCCTTTGTTAAACATTAATTGAGTTTCTGGACATTTAATTTGCATAATTCAAATTAGAACTGCAAGCACATTCTCCGGTGCACCAAAGTTGGCTGAAAAATCACATGTGTGTCCTTGGGTGAATTTCTAGATCGCATGCAAGAAATGGGAATGAAATTCAAACATCTGGGCATCGTAACTCGGCCGAGAACATTGAGAAACTTGATTTTTAAATTCCTGTAAATCCAAAACTCGCGTGGAAATCATGAAACTTGGCATCGTGTCATGTCATGGCACTAACATGCTGTGGTAAAAAACTTGGCCGAGTTGGAACTTGTTTTGGTATAAGCTTCTTGCAAACCGGAGGTTCTCTCAAGAATGCTCGTGGTTCTGAGAGGGAACGTGTCACCTTTGTCTGCGAAACGATATACGCTGCCCCCCTTTATTTTCGTTACACAGGCAACATAGAACTATATGAGTGTCATGTTAAATTTTGGGATTAGTCCGGGTTAATTTGGCCTTTTTGTAGATTAAATGAGTTTTTGGTCATTTAATGTGCATAATTCAATTTTGAACTACAAGCACATGCTCCAGTGCACCAAAGTTGGTTCGAAATAACATATGTGTCCTCGAGTGAATTTCTAGGTCCCATGCAAGAAATGGGAATGAAATTCAAACATCTGGGCGTCATGACTCGGCCGAGAACATTCAGAAACTTGGTTTTTAAATTCCTGTAAATCCAAAACTTGCCTGGAAATCATGAAACTTGGCATGGTGTCATGTCATGGCACTAACGTGCTGTGATAAAAAACTTGGCCGAATTGGAACAAGTTTTGCTATAAGCTTCTTGCAAACCGGAGCTTCTCACAAGAAGGCTCGTGGTTCCGAGGGAACGTGTCACCTTTATGTGCGAAACGATATACGCTACCCCCGCCCCTTGATTTTCTTTACAGAGGCAACATAGAACTATATGAGTGTCGTGTGAAATTTTGGAATTATTCCGGGTTCGTTTGGGCTTTATTATACATTAATTGAGTTTCTGGACATTTAATGTGCATAATTCAAATTTGACCTACAAGCACATGCTCCAATGCATCAAAGTTGGTTGGGAAATCACATGTGTGTCCTCGGGTAAATTTTCTAGGTCCCATGCAAGAAATGGGAATGAAATTCAAACATCTGGGCATCGTGGCTCGGCCGGAAACATTGAGAAACTTTGTTTTTTAATTCCTGTAAATCCAAAACACGCATGAAAATCATGAAACTTGGCTTGGTGTCATGACATGGCACCAACATGTTGTGGTAATTTTGCTGTCCGATTTGCGAAGGCGCACAGATTAACAATCAACAAAGTCATCATAGAACAAGTGATGTCACGTTACAATCGAAAACACTAGTATTATTGAAACCATGGGCGTTCTACTTACCATTTACGTCCCGCCACGTGCCCCCTTTTTTTATTAGCTAGGAGGCTCCATGCAGAGTACCTATTTGAGTACAGGAGGCGTGCGATTAGACCCCTGCGCGTGCTTATCGGGAGGAGGGCCCGTTGACCTCCATCTGCCACCCACCTCTCTCCCAAGGTCTCCATTAATGGCGCCCGATCCCCTATTTAATGGCGTGGCTATGTCTCACTTGACTGAGATTTAAAGAGAGAAGAAAATCTAAAAAGAAAATATTGCACGGATCTTGATGTAAGATCTGACGGACCTATATAGCATTTACAACGACTTATAGCAAGACTGATGAATATATAAGGACGACGACAGTGGATAATAATGGTCTTAAATATTTAGGAAGATAATTAAAAAAGCCACATACGGCTAAGCCCGAAACACAATGGCAAAAGAAGAAGGAAGACACATACAACGATCTAGCTCGCTGATCTCTACTTTCTTGACGCGCTACAGGTCGTGGAGACTAGTTCTCGTGACGAGCGGCGATGATCTCTTTCATCTCTTTCATGTCCTTAATACGCTGGTTGGTAGCATCCATGGATTCCTCCACCGGCCTTTTGCGCTCGATGCGGAGCATGGCATTCTCGTCCATAAGTTTCTCGACGATGACGCCCGTCCTCTTCAATAAGGCAGCGGTCTCCTCCGTTCCGGCGATCTTCGCCCTCAGCAGGTCGTGCTCGGCCCGGAGCTTCACATTTCCCTCCCCACCTCGCCCAGCAGGTGATCTGATCCATCTGGCTCTGGACGATCGCATGCACACGCCTGTAAGAGTCCACGCTTGCCCGCGAGATATTTTCCCAGGCCGCCGCGGCGCGGCAGGACATCTCTACTGCATTCACGGCGCGGCGGGACATCTCTACTGCTTCCGTGGCGCGGCCGGACCAGTCTGCAGCATCGACAGTGCGGCGGGACCTCCGTGCTGCTTCGGCGGTGCAGCGGGACCTCTATGCTGCTACTGCCGCGCGACGGGACATGTCGGCTGCTTTCACGGCGAGGCGGGACATCTCTCGTGCTTCTGCTTCCATGCTCGCCTCTCCCTGGTGGTAATCTCTCGACCCAGAACTCACATTGGGCATGGCAGACGCAAGGGAAGGATGCCGAACACCACGTGCTCCCTTTCGCCAACATGTGGTACATAAAGCATCTGGGTCATAGTGCATGCATGACTCGGAGCATATGCAACCATGCCGAGGTACTTTACATTTCAGACCTCACGAATTGCATGCAAACCCCCCGCAGAAGAATAAATAAATAAATGAATTACTACATGAAACCGGATTGTTTAGCAGAAACCGGAACACGTTCATTAAATTTTGGACATAACACATTTATAAAATACGACCGGACCTAAATCTGTCTAAGGGCCTCTTTGATTCGCAGGATACTGAAAACACAGGAATGGGGAAAGTATGATGGCGATGAACCTAGATGAGGAGAACTCTAACTCAGTTAGAGGTTAGAGTTAGATTCTAACCCTAAACTAACTCTAACCAAAGAGGTGTTTCGATGGCAGGGTTAGATCGATAAAAAATGCTCTATCTCAATCATTTGACTACTTTGGATCCTATTTCCTGCCGGATTTGGTGTGGCCGGCTCTTGTGTGGCCTCCTCCAAGTTGACATAAACGAACCATCTTTACAAATGAAGCATGCAAAACATGATAAATTTTATTTTGTCCATACAAATGAGATATCCCACTTAAACATACAAGTCGTCAATCAAGCTTCACAAAAAAATTACACTCCATGAAACAAAGCATGAAATAACTCATCATGGAAGGCATTCATGATAGGGATGGAGCCCGGAACCCCTAACACGCCAGGGAGGAGCTCGTCATCGTCACTTTAGAGGAAAGCTCTATAGAGCCCAAGCCCCGGGAACCCCTCCGACGTTGGCGCTTGCGAGTTGAGGTCAAGACCGACATGGTTAGCAGGGCCGCTTGCCGACGACTGCGAACCGAATCTTTGGGCCTCTAGAAATAATGCAAGCGTGAAACTGAAATACCTTGAAAGGTGAACTGAATCTTTGGGCCTCTAGAAATAATGCAAGCCTGAAACTGAAATACCTAGAAAGGTGAACTGAATCTTTGGGCCTCTCGAAGATTTATTACCTCGTCAAGCAGCATCAAACAATACCATGCGTGCACCACAGATCTATACCAAGTTTAATCAGCATCTACTTTTCCAAATCAGAATTAGCGGTAGAGCGACCAAGATCAATGATATGGCTGTGAGACAAAGAAGGAACGACAAACTCACCCCTCTCGCGACCTCCCTGGTAGATGCGTCGCCATCGCGCACGACAGAGGGAGAAAAACGACCGATGAAGGGGGAGCGGGGCGAGATTCAGAGGCCGGAGGGAGAGGGTGGCCGGAGGAGGGCGAGGGCGGCCAGAGGAGGGCGTCGTACGCCGGAGGGAGAGGGCGGCCGGAGGAGGGAGAGGGCGAGCGGCTGAGTGGCGCTTGGGCGGGCAGCGCGATGGGGAACAGAGAGGAGTTGTGCGAGGGGGGGTCGAAGGGAGCGATCTCGTGCGGGCAGGGGAGATTTTTTTAGTTCTCTTTTAGTGGGCCCGAGGAGAACTAACTCAATTAGAACCTCTCCACTGGGCTAGTTTTTTGGCTGGGTTAGAGCAAACTAGCTCAAACTAACCCCTCCTTTTTGGATACTTTGAGGCTATTTCGGCCTAAACTAGCCCAAACTAGCTCTAACTCAGGGATCCAAACAAAGAGGAGTAGTACTGTACATGCTACGGACTGGACTATAGAACTTTGTTTTTTATGGCCATATCACCACATTGTTTTCTACTGCTGGTTCGCTGGGCTGCCGTGGTTCGCACTACTGGTTCACTCAGGGATCCAAACAAAGAGGAGTATGGCCTATCACCTGCTGGTTCACTTGGCTGCCGTGGTTCGCACTCCTCCGACGTGAGTAGTAGTACTAGTATATACACTATATGTACCGCATGATTCTTTGCTCCTTCTTACGTACTTCGCCCACATGTGGGAGAGCAGCATCCGGGTCGACGTGTCATGCACCAGATTAGAGTGGGGAACGGAAGGGGGCATCACCCCGGTTGTAGCGCCAGTACTGAGTAGTCATATCACAAGACCCCGTCTTTCCAGCAGTAACACGCCATCAAATCGCACAACCCTACCTTTCCAGCAGTAAGTAAGTTGAATCCGCTACTCCCTCACCCTCCTCGCCTCTCTGCTAAACTGCCTCCGCGAAAACTGCCGCGCATACTGCCCGGGAAAGCCCCGCCCTCAACTTTTAACTACGCGAAATTAGTTCGAGCTTGTTCGTTCTATATAAATACTAGTACTGTATGTTTATTCACCTGTGGGGTTGTTCAATGAATGGAGGGCCGGGGAGCACAAGTGAACAATACTACTAGTAGTAAGTAGGAGTCGTATAGTTAGTCACATTAAATAGAGAGTTTCTTTTCTTTAATGCCACGTACACAAATTGAAACGCTTGTTGCAGAGAGAAAAAGATAATCACTCCACTATATATGTAGGTAGGGGTCCGAGCGCTTGCTTTACTAGGTTTGCTCACATCATTCTCTCATCCTCTCCAAATCCAAACAAGACAGCGGTAGCGACATTTTCTCGCTGCTCACCGCTGGTCACGGATCCAGCCGGATCCCTTCGGCCGGTGTGTGTAGAGGACTAGGTGCATCGTTCACGCGGTCATCGCCGGCGAGGGAGGAAACCCACAGCTACCGGCGGGTCCCGATCCTCTGACCGCGCCATTCTCTCTGACATAGCGCTAGTTCAGGAGGTCCTCCGACCTGTCTTCCTCCCTGCCGTATTGTGCGTAGATCCGACCTGCCGCCATCGACATCCGGATGACCCTCAGGTATAAGTTCTTTGAAGGCGGCCTTGGTCTACTGGCCCAGGTCCCCACGTGTCTGCACGTGCATCTTTTTCTACGTCCATCAGCTCTTCCAAAGCCACCTAAATTTTTAGTATTATTAGAGGTAAAGCTACTTCATGCGGTCAAATCCAGGACTTGGTTCAAACAACGAAGAAAGGGGGGAAAGTCGTAGCATGAATATATGACTTGATTCAAAGAGGAAATAACAGGGGGGAAGTAGTAGAGACCGGATACCCAACCGGTCTCTTGGTTGAAAAGGGAAATAAAGGGAAAACACAGTACAAACTGGATAAGGAACATATCTATTATTGATTGAAAAAAGGATAGAAAGTGGCGGCTGGTAGACAAGTCAACAGAGTATGTCGAGGATCAGATTTAATTCCCTCACATAGTAAAAGGTCTCCAGGATTAGATTTGCTGCCCTCACAGAGTATAAACAAACTCGGCATCACCATTTTATGCCTCGTTGTAGGTACATTGTGCTGATGCGTCCACTGTCGCATGTCCTTATACCAACTTTTTGTTGTTGTTAATGTAAGGGCGCATGTAAAATGAAGCGATCAGACTGTTACCTTAAGGACATGTCTAACCAGTGTTATTGTTAATATAATGCCTCAAGTGATATGATGCAATTAAACTGTGTTACAAATGGTACTCCTGCTGTTTTCCCCAGTATGATAAGTAAGTTGCTTCTTTACGCTACTGACTGTCCTGGTGTCCCCACGGTCCCATGCCCTTAAACCAACTCTTTAGCTGCTGTTGATTTACTGTATTTGGTAAACAAGCAATGCCACCATTAAAGTAATCCCATATTTGACGAATGTCATTGTTGATCGTAATGCTTCAGATAACATGAAGCATTGATGACGTTTTAAATTTCTACTTTCCTTGCGTGATTGCCATGAACATAATTAAGATGCTTCTTTTCATTTCGTGTATGTTTCGTATCTTCTTATTACTAGCAACTATTTTCTTTCTATCTTTTTGTGCAGATAGGGATATCCACTTCACCTTGTTGCTATTGCGACCTTTTGGTGAACTACACAAAACACTTTTTTTGGAATGAGTGTCTTGTGCAGTTCAACTAAAATGTCACATGGGCAACATCTCTCAATTTTGGTGGAACTGCACAAAATGGTGATTGGAGTTTCCAAAATCTCCGTCAAATTCTGCTGGTAATCTTGTGCAACATTTTATTAGCCTTTGCAAGATGAGCCGTCACTGTCACCACAATGGCACTTTATTTTAGTGGAACGGCATAAAAGGATAAGCAAATTATAGTTGCACCTTATATGAGCAGGACAGCCAAGCTTAATATTGCTCAATTTTTGTGCAACTACTAAAAAAGAACCTGCCAGCTCACGAGAGCAAGTACTTCTTCCTAGCTGAATGACGCAATCTTTGCTTCATTTCAGGTGAACTGCTGAAGAAGTCACATGAATTGAATCATCGATTGGAGCTGCAGGTTGACTTCCACTAGTGCCACTATTATAGTAATCATGCTCTTTTATTATTTGTGATGTGCAAACAGGAATACTTAACTACAGATGTTGTGATGGTCAAGAGCATTCACAATGTTCTTGGGTTGTATGAAACGGCTAGCCAAGATGGATTTAATCCTGATATTCACTTTATCAAAAGGCTCTAATGGGTTTGTTCTGAATCTTGCAAGCTGGGAATCAATGAGATGTGTAGGCATCTTTGTTGTACTTATTATTTGAATCGTATTTGTTGGTTCTAAATCCTGCAAGCTGGGAATCAATGAGATGTGTAGGCATCTTTGTTGTACTTATTATTTGAATCTTATTTGTTTGTTTTGAATCTTGCAAGCTGGGAAACACGGCATGATGATGCAGAGGACAACAACCATAACAAACAATTCAAACTTGGAAGTATTATCTGTGTGAAAGTGCGACAAATGTGTTTATCGTGTGCGTCTTGAGAATAATAATTCTAATTGTTGTGCATGTCGATCATGTGGCGCTGATAGAACGAGCCAATGCATTGCTTGTTTTAAGAATAAATTTCAATTAAAGTTAATTAAATTTAAGTAATGTGACCACTAACACTTGTTATTATAGTACCAATATAGACACAGCCGTGAACCGACATGTGGCCGGAATAGGTTTTTTAATGGAGGCATTTGAGTGCGCCGAGGGTGCATGTTCTGCCGGGCGTGCAGCGGGCGAGGGTGGGTAGTAACTTTTGTCGCCTATACACACTCGGTTTACTGTTGAATCTAGTTCCCCAAGAGCGGAAAAACAAACTGTTGTCGCCGCCTACCTACTAGTTCACTTGAAGAGACTCCAATGGCGATCCGAGGGGTGAGCCTCCTGGATATGGACTTCAGCAAGGAGTTCAACTTTGAGTTCGCCGTTCAGTCCCATGGCTGCACCAAATTGAATGTGATGTACACCAACGATCCGGACTCGGTGCATCTCTACCTCGCCTAGTTCAAGTAGTACCTACAGGACGAGAAAGCACAAGGTCGCAGGACTAGACATTGTGCCCATCCATTCATCTCCTAACAGGGACCAGCAGATCACCGTCGCCCAGGTATGCGTGCGGGATGAGGTTCTCGTCTACCACTACTGTAGGGACGTCAGAGGTTCTGGAGCATTCGCCCGTTTCATCGGCAGCACTGACTGCACCTTCGCTACAGTGCGGAGACGGAAGAACGCGACAATTCGGCCATCTGGTGCAACAAGCTTGTCGACATCCAGAAGCAATACAAGATCATCGGCAACGGGCAGGAGAAGGACTCGGTGGTTGACCTCGCCGAGACCATCATCGACCCCTGCTACACTAACATGAAAGAAGACAATGATACCAAGGACCTAAACACGTGGGAGGTACCTCTGAATCTGGCCTACATAACCTACATGACCAAGGACGCATACGCATCCTAGGACATGTACAGGCGGATCTCGCACAAGAGGGTGTGTCTGCTTCTCATAACCGACGAGTACACGGATAGCCGCAGCGTCATGATCAAGCGTGCCAGGAAGTTGTAGATGTTGTAATTTATCTGTTTAATCACCTTTATCATCTAAGTGTTTCATACTCAGTTGTCATGCTTTGAATCTCCTTCCTCCCAACATATTCTCCTTCTCAGGTGGACCCAGCAGGTCTCGTACACAGACATATGGGACCAACCACCTATCCATTTGTATTTCTTTATTTTGTTCAATATTTCGTTGTCTTCCTATACAACGGCTGGCGACGCTGCCGCGCATGCCTCGGTGACCCATCATAGCCTATGGCGTTGGCCAGGCCATCCCTCTACTCCCATACATTGTCCAGCGGCGGCAGCTCCACCGGCCCACCCTGCAACCGAACATGTCAACCCTCATACTTCCCTCCGCCTGCCTCTTCCCCTGCTCCGGTTCGTTCGGTCCGACGTCTCGAGGTCGTCCTCTGCCTTGGTGCTCTCGCTGCGGTGCCACCGTCTTTTGTTCCCTACATGGCCAGCAAAACAAGAGGAATCGGGAGACGACTGTTCGTCGAGAGGCTGCAGTCCCGGGCCCACCAGGTCCATGGCCTAGGTTTTGTTGTTTAACATGGTCAGCCCACAACATGTTTCAACTTTTTTTGGATCCAGCA
The DNA here is from genome assembly GCF_018294505.1 of Triticum aestivum. NCBI lineage: Eukaryota > Viridiplantae > Streptophyta > Magnoliopsida > Poales > Poaceae > Triticum > Triticum aestivum. The sequence continues at coordinate 253,613,763 of NC_057805.1, forward strand.
GGTATCAAGCGGCCTCTGGGCTTCCCAGCCTAGCTTGTCTGTAACATCAGCAACCCAAGTTATGTTTTGTTTTTCAAGACGACGCACAACTAAGTTCTATTTTTCTATAAGAATGCAAAACTGAACCTCTGTTATCCCTTCTATAATAGTATATATATATATATTTATATCTTATTTTATTACATATATTTAATAGAAACAACATAAGGTTCCATTAAACCTGTCGTTCGTCCAACCATTTTATAGACCTTCCCACTTCCTTTATTTTTCATTTTCATTAATCCTATATCTGAATTTTCTCCCACTTTATTTTTCGATGTAATCTGAGTTTTCTCCCAATACTTTTCCCCAGAACAAACTCAACTATCCCACGTCTAGCCTAAAAAATAATAAAACACCACGTCCTATTAACTCATCAAATTAAAATGATATTTTATTTCATAAATCGAAAGTTCTTACAAAATAATAATAATAATTGTTTATATATAACTTGGCAAGTTAACGCCTAGTGATTGCGTACATAAGCTTCCAAAGATTTTACTGACCAATGCAGTAATAGACGTGCAATCATGTGTGTATGTTTTTATAACATTTCTTCGTCTAGCCCAACATGATATTTTCACCCAGCCCAGCAAGTCCACGGATTTTGAGAAAAATGCAAATGGGCTTTAAATTCTACCATAATATATAAATGGGGTGCATAGATGCTACATCATTGTTTCAACCAGCCCACCAAATGGACTAAAAAACCGAATGGACCGGCTGACATGTGGGCCAGTAGGCCGAAGCCTAAGCACTTATGCAAAAAATAAAAATACAAAGGTCGAAGCCTAAGCAAGGCGTTGGATTTACATCCAACGGCCAGCATTCTTCTTCAATCTCTCGTCTGCTTCCCCCAGCGCTGTAGGGGCCTCCTGATCTAGCCTCCGGCGTCCAGCGGCACGTTTTGCGCGCCTCATAGTGAAACCTACCCCTACGACGCCCAGGCCATTCCTCCACTCCTCCACACCTCCTGTTATTCTCTACCGAGTGTAGGCCCACCCCGCACCCGTACCAGTCATGTTTCCCACTCATCTCCGTCTGCGACACTGCCGCGTCTTCCCCATCTCTGAGGTGTTCCAGTCTAGGGCCTCACCGCCGTCCACCGGCTTGGTGTGGGGTGTGGTCAACGTGGTTAACAAACGAGAGTCATCGGAAGATGACTATACATGGAGAGGCTGACAGTGGGGACGCACCACGCCCATGGAAGCATGCATACAACTGCATCCTTTTTACCCTAAAAATAACATTTTCTCCCCCTAACAGCTGGGACCCACCAGCTACATCTTCGCATGCAAGGAAGTGCGTCCTTATTACTGGCAAAAAAATGATTCTTCCCCCTGACAGTTGGGACCCACCAGCTATATCTTCGCACACAAGGAAGTGCATCCTTATCCCCCCTGACAGCTAGGACCCACCCGGTCAAAGCGTACGTAGCATTGTCTGTGTACATACCGGTCGATCTGTCTGTCTGCCACGATGAACCGTGGCCGAGTAAGGAGCGGTAGCAGTTCAGGTAGTCTAGTCAAAACTGTGTACACGTAATTACAGCCAGATGCCAAAAAATATGGCCACGTACGTACATACGGGCGGGGTCTCGAACGCGTAATCGCGCATACGTACGGCCAGGGCTCATGTACATGGAGAGGCCACAGACGGCAGCAACGGCGTCCTATTCATCGGAAGCCAACCGGGTGGGTCGGTACGGAGAAACTGCATCGTCGTGTTCATAGGGAGGCAACATAATGCGTCATGTTTATCGAGAGGCAACGGAATACGTCGTGTTCATCGGGAGCCAACCGGCTTGGACGGAACAGCCGAAACGAGGTCTGGCGTACCGCAGAAAGGAGGAAACGGGCCTTCTATTCTACCAGGTATGGTCGAAACAGGGTCCTGTTCATCCGGAAGGGTCTGGCGTACCACAAAACAGAGGAAACGGACTTGTGTTCGACCTTGTACGGTCAAAACGGGGTCCTATTGATAGGGAGGGATTTGCCATTCCGCAAAACGGAAGAAAAAGACTTGTGTTGGAGCGCTTACGGTCGAAACGGGGTCCTGTTCATCGGGAGTGGTGTGGCGTACCGCAAAACGGGACTCCAATACTGTTCATCCACCGTCGACTTCCTGCAGCCTCCACCTGCTACTGTTCATCCACCGTCGACTTCCTCTAGCCTCCACCAGCTATTGTTCCTCCACGGGGTCCTTTTCATCCAGCCTCCATCGGCTACTGTTCATCCAGCCCTCCACGGGGTCCTGTTCATCCAGCCTCCACCAGCTCCTGTTCAACCAGCCCTCCACGGGGTCCTGTTCATCTAGCCTCCACCGGCTACTGTTCAACCAGCCCTCCATGGGGTCCTGTTCAACCAGCCCTCCATGGGGTCCTGTTCAACTAGCCCTCACCGACGGGGTCCCTCCACCGGTTACTATTCATCCACCCCCACGCCTCCTCGATCGGGGTCCTGTTTATCCGGCCGCAACGGCCTCTACTACCATGGGATCTTTTTCATCCAACCCCACCGGGACTGTTCATCAAGAGGCAGCTTCGATCGGCTTCAGTTAGCAGTAGTAGCGAAGGAATCACTCGGGTTCAGTTAATAGCAAGGTATCGATCGGGGTTCAGTAACGTAGCTAGTGCAATCGCTCGGGTTCAGTTAGAGCCCAACGCCTCGCTCGGGTTCAGTTACAGCGCAACGCGCACACCTCCGTGCAGCGCTCGGCCCCGACCACCCACCGTAACCGGGAACTCCCCGATATTTTCCACACCCTTGCTTCTACCATGATTTTTCCGTCATGGACGGCCCAAAGAATGTCATGCATGTGCGTCTCCAGCCCGCCCAGGACGAAAAGTCCATTTTCTGTCATGATTTTTTGTCATAGAAGGAGGAGCCCACCACATCTATGATGATAGCGGGTTTGGTCACAATTATCGTCATATAAGTGTCATAAGCATGACAGAAAAGAAATTCGTTCGGCCCAAAATTTCACGTATGTGTCTTCTTTTTGTAGTGATAAAGGTTGCTATCAGAAGGGGCAATATACTGTGATGTTCTTTTGCACTAAGGGATTGAGCATACAAACAAAAAGCGCATGGCAACCTATGCTTCCCTCTGCGAAGGGCCTATCTTTTTCTTCTATGTATTTACTTTTATGCAAGAGTCAAAGTTTTTCTCTCTACTCCTTTTTATTTTCTCTTTTGGCAAGCATCATGTGGTGAGGAAAGATATAGGCGCATATATCTAGTTGGATATGGATAGCATGAGTTATTATTGTTGACATCACCCTTGAGGTTAATACATTGGGAGGCGACATTATAAGCCCGGTTGAAACGTTTTGCTCATGTGTATGCGGTGAGTGTTAGCAGTCGTAGAAGACTATATGATGGTTGTGTATGTGGACTTGCCTAAAGGCTCCGATACGTGACCCTTAGTGAAAAGATGATGAATTTTAGTTGCCAAGTTGGCTGAGAACATAATTTGTTGGTTTCCAATAGAGTTTATGCTTTATACTTCGATGTTGTGATGAATTGTTACTGATTAATGAGAAGCCTATGATAAAAGTTCTGTGATGAAAGTTTTATGTTTAAGTTTGTTGCTGTTATAATAATTTACATGATGCTTCTATGTCTGTATTTTATTTTTATCGACACCTCTCTCTCTCTAAGCATGTGGACATGTTTTTCGATTTCGGTTTTCGCTTGAGGACAAGTGAGGTCTAGGCTTGGGGAGTTGATACGTCCATTTTGCAAAATGTTTACCTACTATTATTTATAATGTTTTTATCCATAATAATGCTTTTTGGAGTAATTCTAATGCCTTTTCTCTGATAATATGCAAGGTCCACACAAAGAGGGAGAATTTCGGCAGCTGGAAATCTAGACCTGAAAAAGCTACGTAAGGCTACCTATTCTGCGCAACTCCAAATGAGCTGAAACTTTATGAGGAATTTTTATGGAATAAATAGTAAATACTGGAGCAAATAACTACCGAAGGGGGGCCACCTGGTGAGCACAAGACATGAGGGCGCGAGGCCCCCCAGGCGCGCCCTGGTGGGTTGCGCTCAGCCCAGCCCACCTCCAGTACCCATCTTCTGGTATATAAGTCATTTTGACCTAAAAAAATAAGGTGAGGACTTTCGGGATGGAGCGCCTCCTTCTCGAGGCGGAACTTGGGCAGGAGCACTTTCGCCCTCCGGCGGAGCGATTCTGCTGGGGGAACTTCCCTCCCGGAGGGGGAAATCATCGTCATCATCATCACCAACAACTCTCCCATCTTGGGGAGGGAAATTTCCATCGACATCTTCAACAGCACCATCTCCTCTCAAACCCTAGTTCATCTCTTGTGTTCAATCTTTGTACCGGAACCTCAGATTGGTACTATGGGTGACTAGTAGTGTTGATTACATCTTGTAGTTGATTACTATATGGTTTATTTGATGTAAGATTATATGTTCAGATCCATTATGCTATTTAATACCCCTCTAATCTTGAGCATGTTTATCACTTGTGAGTAGTTAATTTTGTTCTTGAGGTCATTGGAGAAATCATGTTGCAAGTAATCATGTGAACTTGATATGTGTTTGGTATTTTGATAGTATGTATGTTGCGATTTCCTTAGTGGTGTCATGTGAACTTCGACTACATGACACTTCACCATATTTGGGCCTAAGGGAATGCATTGTGGAGTAGTTATTAGATGATGGGTTGTGATAGTGACAGAAGATTAAACCCTAGTTTATGCGCTATTCCGTAAGGGACAGATTGGATCCAAAAGTTTAATGCTATGGTCAGAATTTATTCTTAATACTTTTCTCGTAGTTGCGGATGTTGGCGAGGGGGTTAGTCATAAGTAGGAGGTTTGTTCAAGTAAGAACAACACCTAAGCACCGGTCCACCCACATATCAAGTTATCAAAGTAGCGAACAAAAATCAAACAAACATGATGAAAGTGACTAGATGAAATTCCTGTGTACCCTCAAGAACACATTGCTTATTATAAGAGACCGTTTTGGCCTGTCCTTTGACTCAAAAGGATTGGGCTACCTTGCTACACTTTTGTTACTACTATTGTTACTTGCTCGTTACAAATTATCTTGCTATCAAACTACTCGCTACTTACAATTTCAGCGCTTGCAGACATTAGCTTGCTGAAAACCACTTGTCATTTCCTTATGCTCCTCGTTGGGTTCGACACTCTTACTTATTGAAAGGACTACGATTGATCCCCTATACTTGTGGCTCATCAGTTGTCTGTTCTTTGTTGCAACAGACTATGCATCACCCCTTTATACAATGGTAGATGCACATGGTGATGGTGCGTCCACTGTCCCGTACAACTCTTTAGATGTTGTTAATATAAGGCCCTTTTTGGTTAAAAAGTCCTAGGACTTTTTCTAGTACCAACTAAAAAGTCCCTAGTCCCTACATGTTTGGTTCCAGGGACTAAACATGGACTAGAGGTTATTAAATGACATGATAAAAGACCATGTTACCCCTAGTAATGAACTAATAGAGATAATGTGCGATGCGGGGCAGGGGCAAGTGTTGGAAAAAGTCCCAAAAGGACTCTCTCTCAGGGTCTTCTTTCTTTACTCGCAAATGCCCACTTTTAGTCCCTAAAAGTCCGTCATGTTTGGTCTAGGTGGGACTAAAAGGGACTTTTTTAGTCCCTAGACCAAAAAGTCCCTGTAAACAAACACCCTCTAATAATGTTGCTGGCAAATTGAAGCAATGCCACAGTTAAAAGCAAATTATATGAATCAATGCCACTGTTTGAGAAATGCTACTGTCTTGCTTTCTTTCCCATTTAGATAAGTTAGATTCTTCTTTTTGTGGGCTTCTATGTCATCCACCGTTATTGACCAGTAGTTGTTTCCTTTGCACCTCTGTGTAAATAGGGTTATCTACTTCACCTCGTTGCTATTGCGACCTTTTGTTGCACTGCACAGAACACTTCTGTTTTAAGAGTGTCTTTTGCAGTTCAACCAAAATGTCACACCAACAACATTGCTTGATTGCTTGATCTTAGTGGAACTGCACAAGAGGAGATCTGACTTCCTATCCGTGCTGGCAAATTTGTTTCAGATCTTCTTCTTGTGAGTTGTTTGAATTCCGCGTCATGAGAGGTCAGTACAAGCCTTCTTTCACATGATTATGCGGTGTGCTTTCATATGTTGTGCTACTTATATGGTAATGTTGCTTGATTTTAGTGAACTGCACAAATGGAGACAAGACTTCCAATTTGTATGTGCATCGTAATATCCCATTGAGGTAAGATAATGATACCGTTGGCCTGTATTTTGCCACTGTCATCAGAAAATTAATGTCGTTATGTAGTGCTATACTTGTGCTCCCTAATTGACATGCCAAATCTTACATTGAAGGCGAAGCTTGTCTGTTATTGAACCAAGTGATGAATGGGAAGAACAAGCGGAAGAAAAACAAGAATCAACTCCCGGTGCTGTAATGAAGCACTGGAACTGTGGTGACACAAGTAATGATATAGTTTTGCATCTTAATTTATTGCTATGGCTGGAACGAGCAATTGTTTTGCCACTGATTTGATGCCACTCTTAATGTAATATGTAATTATCTATACTTGTGCAAATAGGGATCTTGTTTGAAGATAACATATATTTTAGTGGAACTGCACAAGATGATGTTGGAAACATTAAACTAATCGATATGATTGAGCTTTGTCATATATAGTAAGCATGGCAACCACAGTAGATAACAATAGATGGTTCCCGAGAAGTGCTTCATCTGTTTGCTCTACACAATAAGCATCCTGAAAAAGGTTGGTACTGGCCCATGAATTTCATCCATATGATTGAGCTTTGTCATCTCTATTGGTGTTGTGCTACTATTTAGATACTGTCATAAGAAAGTGGTATTGTCCTTGAGAAGTGCTTCATCTGTGTTGCTTTAATCATTTCCTTTCCTTTTTTTGAGCAAACAGGGATGCAGCATTTAGTTGTTCTCTTGCCTTTGCACAACAGGATCATCCTCTTCATATCAGAAGGAAGCAGTTGAAGGATCATTACATTACTGCCCACAAGGACAAACTAACTTCAGCTCAGAAGGACTCACGGATCTCCATCTTTGTTTCTGTGATGGCCAATACGATGTTGTTTTAGGATTCTTTCTGGTGAGTTCCATTTTTTTAAATGTGTGCCTGCATGGATCATGCAGGTTGCTTGTCTAAACTGTCAATTCATAGTACAATTTGCTTTATACTGATCACTTTTTTGTATTTATGCAAGGGGTGCTCAGCTTGATTTCAATGGGAACTGCACAAAATGTTCTCGAATCATTCATTTCCACCACAAGAAAGGAGGTGCCGATATGTTCAAGGCGTTGCAACATATAAAATGAGAAATCATACAAGCTACACGCGAATTTGGTTGATTTTGGTGGAACTGCACAAAAAGAACAACTCGTTTATTTAGCACGAGGTGCCATGTCAATGTACAAACTGATGGCAAACCCTGCGTTTGATATTTTGGAATGGGAAAACCTTGTCAAAGTTTGCTCATTGAAGTACGCAAAACAACACGCATTTGGCATTTTGGAATGAGACAACCTTTTCAAATTTTGCTCATTGATGTTAGCAAGAAGACATGGGTTTGATATTTTTGAATGGGACGCCCTTTGCTGTCAGCAGCATTGATCGATTTTTCTTTATTCTTTAGTTGTGAAGGAAATGTTGGCTTTGACATGTGAATCGCTGAGGTGCATAATCATCGATGGTTTTGAATTGTCTCTATGAATTGCCAGGCCTGTGTGTTTGATTGCAATGTACAGGAACGCTAAAAAGCTGCTCAAACTTTTTGTACTCCCTCTATTCCTTTTTACTTCACATATTAGATTTCTTACAAGTCAGTTGATTTCACACTTTGAATGGTGATACTTTTTCCTATAAGATTGGTCAAAGTAGAGATACTTTGACTTCAGACAAAATTTATATGCAGACTAAAAAGGAACTGAGGGAGTACGTGTGAAACTGCTGCAAACGAGGTGATCACCCTGGGAACAATGCTAGCACGTATTGTTTTGCATGTTCATCCAATGCGAGTGATACAAGAATTCGAACTAATCGAACTAAATTCATTCATACATAACCGGATTTAATATAAACATGCCGAATTTCATTACATTTCATACATTCTTAACCTTAAAAGGGGTGCGCTAGAGTATTATTAATGAACCGAAGCTACCCACCCATGTCCGGCTCAGCCGAACAGAAGCTTCAGTGACTTAACCGCAGTTGCAGTTGGGTCACTGACATGTGGGCCAGATGCCTATTGGGCCCACATGTCAGTGACCCAACTGCACTGCAGTTAAGTCACTGAATCAGCGTCCTTCTCAAGCATAGCTCTCCGACTCCACGTTGCTGCCAAGAAGCTAATCGGCCATCAAAGGTTAACCCGCCATGCTTGGCTTCAATCGGAGGGTAGCAGCGATGGCCTTTCTTGGACCCGAGCAGCAGTGATCTACCGTGTTCTACTCTTCCTCATTTTATGTGTGGCGCGGCCTCATTGGCACTGGGGCGGCGCCTCGGCGGAGCCGGCGATGTCCTCTATCTCGTTGCTGGTGGGGCGGCGCCTCGGTGGAGCGGGGGAAATCCGCCCCTCGTTGCCGGCAAGGCGGGGCCTCGGTGGAGCCTGCAATGTCCTCTGCCTTATTGTTGGCGGGGCGAGGCCTCGGCGGAATAGGGCCTTGCCGAAGCCGGCAAAGTCCTCCACCTTGGTGCCCGCGGGGCGGGGCCTCGGCGGTGCCGGCGATGTCCTCTCCCTTGTTGTTGGCGGGGCGGGGCATCGACGGAGCAGGGCCTCGCCGAAGCCGGCGAAGGCGTAGCGGGGCCTCGACGGAGTCGACATTGTCCTCCACCTCATCGTCATTCTTGCCAAACAGCGCCTCCCCCACATCATCGTCCTCTTTGTAGGTGGTCGCAACCTCCGCCACCCACATGCGGTACCACGAGCGTGCGAGGCGGCCCTCGCGGTCGGAGCGGTACAACTCGAGCAGCCCCTCCCGCTCCGCCGAGACACCGCCCCACCAGCAACGAGATAGAGGAGATGGTGGTTGTAGGCGGCGTCGGCCTGCACCTCCCGGAACTTCTCCTGTTGCTTCTGCCTCACCGTGTCCATTTACTGGCACGGGCCTCGCTGATGGTCATGGTGCAATGCACCGGCGAGGATGGCGCGAAGGAGGGGGTTGGCATCGGATCGTGGGCTAACATGTTATCCATTGGGACGCCATCGTCCTTCGGCTGCCTGCCGACCAACCAGTCGGCACCAATGGCTGCCATCCCCTTGTGGTCTGTCGTCCATCCGTCCCGAAGAGCGCTGGAGCGCGAGGAGGCCATGGTGGGCAGTAGCAGTGTGGACAGGAGAAAGGGAACAAAGGCGGATGACTGCGGCTATGGCCGGGGCAGCAGTTTATATAGCAATGGTGGGTGGCAGACGGACGGACGGGTGGCACCGGAGTAGCCGCCTCGGCAATCGCGTATAATTAATGTGGGCGACAGATGGACGAATGGACGGCACTTGTGTCATTTGAACACAGAGCAATCGCCTGCACCGGGAAGCAGCGCTGGTGGCGCTGACCGTTTCGGGCCGAAAGCGCATGTGGGCAAGGGAGGCGGTCTGAGTGGGCCTGGGCAATCTGACTCGTGCTTGGCAGCGGTACGGTCCAGTAGCCAGACATACTGGCTCGCGAGCGAGCTCGCCCAGCTGAGCGACGACAATCAACCGATGGATGTGGCTTCCGACCAGGACCCGGCTCCACCGCCCAAGCCGGTTCATGCCGTGTTCACCATAGTGTAGGTGCGGCCGCACTTCGACGCCCTAATGGCGGAAGAGGTACCAGCTTAGGAGGACCTATGCTACAACCTCCGTCTCCTCAACGAGCACCGGCTCACGAAAGGACGAATCGTCGGCGAACAAGTGAATGACAATGTCATCGCGGACATGTGGCCCTACGATCCTGGCTTCCTGAATGAGAAGTGGGCGCTGTATCAGACCATCCGCAGGGCCCACGAGGCCCTCTCCGTCATCCTTGAAGTTGTCGCGCTCGCCGTGGCGCCGCCGTCTCGCATTGTCAACATGGTCCACAAACATGAGGAATCAGGAGATGACTTTAACTGGAGATGATGGTAGTGGATCCCACCAGGGCCATAGCCGCACGTACGCAAGTGCCTCCTTATTAGTATATACAACTATATTTTTTTTTGCTTCCTCCTGGATTCCTAACATCATGGTCCCACACCATTGTCAACCTATATAGTCAATAAACGAGAGAATTGCACAAGAAGCGGCCGATAGCTGGGACCCAGCAGCTCGAGCAGTATTTGTGTTTTTGACGTGTGAGCAGAGTTTTTCTTAAGCGATGTTTTTGTTGTTGTCCAGAGGAGCATGGTATCAACTGGGCGGGCTGTGGCCCGTCTGGCCTAGGCGATTATCTTATGTCGACCAGATATCCAGCCCAGATATTAATATTTAAATGTGAAATGGCTAGCCCAGCTACTCTTTTTTTGCGGAATACCCAACCCAGGTCAACTTGTTATTCTCCGGGCCGCATTAGACTTGCCAAGAAAATGGGCTTTAAGAAATAATAAATGGGTTGTACTTAAAATATTGGCTGTAAGTATAAAAAATCCGCCGAACAGGTACATTTTTTAATTCTTCTAAAAAAGGTACATTTTTTAATTTCATTACTTGTTGCTCGGCACAAAATTTTGTTGGATTTTTACCTAATACAAATTTATTTTGAAATTATATTTAATCTAACTCTAAATTTTGGGTTAAAAAATATTTGGGATCCCATCAAAATGTTGGGAATTTTGTTGAATTTTTTTGAGCGGTTGGCTGAAATTATTAACAAAGTCCTGGCTAGAAAATGGGCTGTAATTTTAACAAACAGTAAATGGGCTGAGTAAATTCCATTATTCACAAATGGGCTATATGTTCTCTGCCAGAGATGTGATGGTCACTTGTGCGCCTACTAAGTTAACGCGTATGCAAGGCTTTGTCAACTTATAGTCAGCACACGATTCTGTTAGCAGTGACCGATGGATGTCCTTCTAACAGTTGTGGTGCTTCTTCAATCTTGGATATTCATGCTTCAGCCGCCCAAACCACCACCAGCAGTACCGTCTGCTGTCGCCTCCCATAGCCGGCTATGCTGCCGCACAGGCCTCACTAGCCCACCCTACTCCCATCGCTGTCCAGGCCATTCTCAACTAACCAACACCTCTTCTTATTCTTCGGCGATGATAGCCTCACACCGCAGCCGAACCAGTGAACCCTCGTACTCCCCTCCAGATGGGCATCCGCTGATGTGCCTTCACCGGCTACGGGTCGTTCCCTTCCTAGGCCACGCCATCGTCCACCGTGTTGGTTCTCTCAGCGCGGCCTGGTCAACTTTGTCAACAAACGACTGCCACCAGAATAGGCATGAACGTGGAGTGGCTGGCAATAGGGACCCGCATGGCCCATGGCCGCACGCGAGCACGTCCCTCCTTATTATGCAAAAACAAATGATTTCTCCCCCTGACAGGTTTGAGCCACCAGCTACATCTTTGCACGCAGGGAATGTGTTTCCTTTATTACATGGAAAAAAGTTACCTCTCTTTGACAGCTGGGACCCACCAGCTTTATTATGATCCATTTCGCAAAAATATAGATTGTACCAAAGATGCTAAATTATTTTGTTTCTATTCTATCCCGAAAAAGAAGAAATTAAAACACACAGAAAACATGTTCACACGCAAGGAAGTGCCACCTTATTACGGGCAAAAAAATGAATCCCCCTGCTAGCTGGGACCCACCAGATTTGGAGGCTGACTTGTGGGCCAACTAAGTTGATGCGTACGTGCTTTGTCAGCTTAGTCAAAACGATTCTAGTTGCACTGACCATTGGATGTTAAATCAACGGCTGTGCTGCATCCTCAACCTCTGGTGTCGGTGCAACAAGCCCTCGGTCCGTTGCCCAGACTGTGCACAGGCACGGGAGCCAGATTATAGCACCAAGATCAGGCCAAGGTACAAGAGATCAAGATCTTCAAAGGACCAAGGTGCAGATCAAGAGGACCAAAACCAAGCCAGAGAAGTAATAAACCACCAGGAGAAAAGCCTCCCTTCCCGGGCAGGAGAGCTTGGCGAGGATGAGGTCACCCCCGGAAGAAAACCTCCAAGACGACCCGGCAGCGCCTGCCGGGACTCGCGGAGGCAGAGCCACCTCACCAAACCACTTCACCATGACGCACGTCGTCGATCAATGCGGTGTCGAGCCGCAAAGTGACTAAGTGGCAGCGATTTGCCACATGGCAGCCTCTTTTACAGGAAATACCTACAGATGACACCCGTCCTGCGATGTGTCGAGCGAGCAGGCGCAAAGCTGGCAAAACAACCCGACAAGGGTTGCCCGGCAAGCGAGGATGTGACATCGAGCGACGCATTTAATGCGCTCTATCAGCCTGCAGAGTTAGGTATGATAGCACTGTTTGCTATCTTATGAGTGCATAATGACTAATTTGCCACTGTGGTGACCCCTTAGTCTATAAAAGGAGGCCCGAGGCAACCTTGGAAAGGGTTGGACCCTGTGTTAGCAAACCCACCCCCTCACATTTCATACGCACGTAGCCGTTTCGCCCTGAGGCAACCCTGCCTTGCAAACGCGCTGCAGCCACCACCATTCTTGCACCATCAATCCACCAAAGCAGGAGTAGGGTTTTATGCCTCATGGCAGCACGAACCTGGGTAAAACTGCCCGCGTGATCCCTTATCGTGCTGCCCCATGCTCCTCTGCTCTTTGTGCAATGTGCCATCCCCCCGCCGAACTAGCAAGGGACCTTTGGTCCCATAGGTGGCCGTGGTTTCCCGCAAAATCTTTGGTGCACCAAGTAGGGGGATCACTTGCGCGAACCCGAAAGAGTGAGCAGCGCGTCATCTTCATCGCTATGTTCATCTTCGACGGTGCCATCGACCATGGCACGCAAGATGAAATCCGATGCTTTAGCTCACCCGTCCACCTTGAAGGCTCCACCGCCCGTAACGGGATGCGGAGGCGCATGAGGATGTGGACGCTGCTGGGGATGTGGTCGCAGCAGGCGGCACCGACAACACCTCTCCACGCAACCGAAGCAGGAGGAGGAGACACCGTAGGAGAGCAGCATCTGCAACATCCCGATGGTCACGCTCCACAAGATACGGGTGAAGGGATTATTCCATCTACGCCCCTTCCTCTCACCGACGGGCACTACCACAGTGGTGGCGCTTGGTCCGGGGCGAATCGCCGCCCTCCGGCCGCCCTTGCCATGGGAGTGACCACAGCACGTGCACATCCCCCGGGCGAGTCGACCAGGTCGTTGCGCCCAATGGAGCTGCTGGACCTCAAGCGCCTTCACCACATCACCATGCCATACAAATGGCCACCTTGCAACAGTGAGGACGTGGTGTTGTCGCCGCTGGCACCGTCAGAAGCCGAGCAATAGTGCGGTCCACATCATCATCAGCCATACCAAGTACTGCTACAGAGGCCATGGCGCGCGCTCAGCTGCTACAAAGGTTTCCACCGGCGGCCGAACAGATGAACGAGTGGCGTGCCACCATCCAGAGTCTGCTCAGTTTCGCCAATGCTGGGGGCTCACAGCGAGCTGGCCCGCCATGACATCCCCAAGCGATGACGACGGCTCATGCTGCTAGTCGTACGGAAGGGGGCACCCCCACGGTGGAATCCCCACCATGGTAGAATCAAAAACCTGACGATGTCTCGATGGCCTCTTCTGGCCCTCGAGCACGTCCAGGACAATAGTGAGCCCTGGAGGACCGGCGGAGGGGAGATGCGCGCGTCGTCATTGAGCGACGCTGCGACGACCACCGTTGGACAAATGGGTGTGATGGTCCCGACGTTGACGGGTGCCTACCTTTTGAGGTTTGGTGCCCTGCCTTTACTCATGAGCTACGGCATGTCCATTGACCGTCCATTCGCACGTTCAAGCCAAAGATACCCGAGAAGTATGATGGGAGGCTAAACTCGACAGAGTTCCTGAGAATCTACACCATCGTTGGTCAAGCTGCCGGGGGAAGAGATGAGAAGGTATTTGCCAACTACTTCCCTTTGGTACTCAAGTCCAATGTGATGTCTTGGCTGATGCACTTGCCGGAGAACTCCATTTCATCATGGGCTGACCTGTGCCATGAGTTCATTGGCGGCCACCAAGAACCAGGACGGCCCTTGGAGCTTCTCCAGCAGAAAGAAGGAGAGAATCTCCGGAAGTACTTGCAGGGATTCAACAGAGCCCACAGGAACATCCTGAATATCCATCCAGCTGCTGTGATAGCTGCCTTCCAATCCAGTGTGCGCAACCATAGGATTCGTTCCAAGATGAATGTGCGGTTGCCCAAGACTGTGAAGGAGCGTTACACCTTCGTGGACAAGTGTGCTCGGATGGAGGAGGGAAGGTAACTCCCCGGAAAGGAGGATTGCATCAACGTCGACTCAGAGGATGACGACGAATCCATCAGTCAGCAGAAGAGCAAGCTGCACAGCAAGAGGTGCAAGGATAAGGCAGTGATGACTGTTGAAGGATCATGTACACCTAGTATCGGCAAGAAGGCTAAAGCCGAAGCCCCCGGCAAGGAAGCTGCCATGTTCGCTGACTGCGGGAAGCTGCGGCTGCCGAGAAGGCTGGGAAAGGCGATGGGCCGTACTGCAAGATTCATCGAACCAAGGGCCATGATCTTCAAGAGTGTCACCAGGTTGAGCAGCTTGTGAAGAGGCAGAGAGCAGAATATGAGAAGCGTGATAGGGAAAAAGGTCATAATACTACTGGCGGGAAGGCTGAGGCAGTGGAGCAAATCCCCCCGGAAAACCCTTCCGGAACCAAGGAAAGCCCTCCAGGGGTCGAGAGAAGGAAGCTTACAATGATGAGAGCGATGGAGGGGATGAAGAGGAAACCAGTGAGCAGGAGTTCCAGAAGGCCACTGACACCCTATGCATTGACTGAGGTGCATCCCTGCACTCCTCTCCCTCCCAACTCAAACGGTGGGCACGTGAGGTCAATGTCGTGGAGCCAGCGGCGGAGGCTCGGAAGCCAATCAAATGGTCACGCACGCCCATCATCGTTGACGAAGAGGACCATCCAGACCGTACCACTGTGGTAGGATGTTTGCCATTGTTGGTCTCTCTAACAATCCGCAACCTCACGGTCACGAAGATGTTGGTTGACGGCGGGACCGGGTTGAATCTAATTTCCCCAAACGTCATCAGCAAACTTGAGATAGCAGAGGAAGAGCTGAAGTTCACGGGCACATTTCCGAAGATGTTGGTTACCGCCGAGCAATGAACAAGCATAGCAGGGATGCTGGATCTCATCTTGAGTAATCCTCACCCACACAAGTTCGCCAAGCACAAGAATACCTCATCCTGAGGAGGCCGTTCTTCCCCCTTTGTACTGTTCATCATCAGCCCAAGAGGCAATCCACCACCACCACACTGGAGTAGGGTATTACACCACAACGGTGGCCCGAACCAGTATAAATCTTGTGTCTCTTGTGTTGTGAGTTCGTTGAATTCGTCCGCGAGATCTTAGCAACCTAGGGCGTGGATCGGTAGGGAAAGAACTTCGCGCGCACCCCAGAGTTCAAACCTTAAGGGTTTTGCCGGAAGCCGTGATCCGACATTTGGCGCCCTAGGTAGGGGTGCGCCGAAGCATCCCTTCTGATGCTCCGCGTCACGTTGCTTCATCGTCCCCATGGCGGATGCACGCCACGCCTAGGCCGAGCACCGGGCTGCCCTCGCTACCCGCGTTGCTCAGACGGCCCCTATCGGCGGGTCACCCCGTCATTCTCCGTCGCCTGCCACCAACGCCGCAAGCGGACCGCTGGGGAACGAGCAACAAGCGTCCTTGTTGCACCCCTCGGTGCGACAGGACGGCCGCACCGCCACTCCATCGTTGAGTCCCATTGGTTCGTCGTCCCATGCTCGTCGCGCTCCCACAGACACACGGGACGCGCTCCTCATGGTGCACGAGCTCCTGTGCTACCGTCCGGTCGATAACCTCTACGAGGACTGGCTCGACCACATCGCCGAGCTTGTCCGCGCCTCAGGGGGCTCCCCAGCGCCGTCCCTCTCTCTGCCTCGGCCTTCGCCCGCTACGGGTGACGTAGCCCACGGAGCGCCTCCACCACCTCAGCACCAAAACGGCGCCCGGGCGCCAAGGCTCGCGGCTCCACGGGGCGACCCACCACGTCCAGCGGCCGCGCATGAAGAAAGAAGCTGTCAAGAAGTCCCTCGACCGCAAGAGAACGCTCTGCCACTCCTCCCACGGCCGCGCCAGGATTGCTTGTCGCGGCAAGGCCACGTGCCGCTTGCCGTAGCAGCGCGTGGGCATCAAGACCAAGCTCCACCTCCAAGACGGGCCCAGGTGACCACAGCCAGCTGCCACGCCTTCACCCCCGAGATGCGTAGCTTCGCCTGGCCGGGCAAGTTCAAGCCGGATCTGCCTCCTCGCTATGACGGCACCCCCGACCCCGCGGAGTTCCTGTAGCTCTACGAGCTAAGCATCGAGGCGGCCAACAGCGACGAGAAAGTCATGGCGAACTGGTTCCCTATGGCGCTCAAAGACGGCGCCCGTTCGTGGCTCCTGAGCCTGCCTCCAGGCTCGATCCCCTGCTGGGACGAGATGCGCGAATGCTTCGACGCCAACTTCCAGGGCACTCGCGACTGCCCCCCGGCCGGGTGTGACTTGCGTCGCGTCAAGCAACAACCAGGAGAGACCCTCCAGAAGTACATCCAGCACTTCCACAATGTTCGTCTCAAGATCCCCAAGGTGACGGACGAGGCCGTCATCTCTACGTTCTCTGATGGCGTCCGTGACGTCAAGATGAAGCAGGAGCTCGCTATCCACGAGGAGTTGTGCATGTCCCTAGAGCTGTTCAACCTAGCGACCAAGTGCGCAAGAGCTGAGGAAGGACGCCTCTCCCTCCTTCAGCTCCCAGCTGTGGACCCGGAGGAGAAGAAAGCCAAGGCCAAGGACGTGAAGCGCAAGGGAGCAGCCGTGCTCGCGGTGGAACCGGACACCAAGCGCGGCAGAGATCAGCCCGAGTCATCCAAGAGCAGCCGACATTCTGCGCCTTCCATAACC
This sequence comes from Triticum aestivum, assembly GCF_018294505.1. Lineage (NCBI taxonomy): Eukaryota > Viridiplantae > Streptophyta > Magnoliopsida > Poales > Poaceae > Triticum > Triticum aestivum. Next base: position 253,630,946 of record NC_057805.1, read on the forward strand.
TGCATACCCACAACACCAGTGACTGTCAAGAGCTCAGAGCCATTCGAGAAGGACGCTTCGGTCGACGCCCCGAGCGCAGCGACTGGGGCTACGACCGAGGAGGAGGACGTGGAGGCGGACGCTGGGATGACCGCGGCCCGTGCAAGGAGTGGCGCGACGGGCCTCGTGAGGACCGCTGGCAGGATCAGCCTCGCGAGGGCACCTGGAGGGACCAGTCTCGTGAGGATCGTCCTCAGGGCAATGCCGATCTTCCTCCACTACCGCCGCCACCAAGAAGGAATGACGACCACCATCAAGACGAGGGAGCTGGGAGCTTCGAGGAGCCGCGTGCTATCGCCTGCATCTTGGGCGGAGCTTAGGCCCCAGCCTCGCAGCGTATCTTCAAACAGTTTGCTCGTGAAGTGAATGCAGTCCTCCCCAAGCTTGAGGCCACACGCCCGCTCAGGTGGTCCAAGTGCGCCATCACCTTCAGTTCGGCGGATCACCTCAAGTGCGCGGCTACCGCTGGTGCCCTCCCGATGCTTTGCTCCCCAGTCATCAGCAACGTGCAAGTCACCAAGACCCTCATCGACGGCAGCGCAGGGCTCAACGTCCTGTCCGTGGACACGTTCGACAACCTCCAAGTGCCATATAACCAGCTTCAACCTACCAAGCCTTTCTCAGGAGTGACTGCCGGCTCCACAACCCCGATCGGGCAGGTCCGCCTTCCCGTCACCTTCGGAGAACGTAACAACTACCGCACCGAACTCATTGACTTCGACGTCGCACACATCCGTCTGCCGTACAATGCCATCCTCGGGTATCCAGCCCTGGCCAAGTTCATGGCGGTGATCCATCATGGCTACAATGTCCCCAAGATGCCGGGAAGCGGCAGAATTATCACGATCCCATGTGAAGAAAGAGATGCGGCGTGCTCCCTTGAGCGTGCCTTTCAAGCTATAGCAATCGACGACCCCGACAGCAAGGGCGAGTGCCCTCCAGAGGCCACCCCCAAGAAGAAGAAGCAGCTGCGCCGTGCAGGACCTCAGGAGGGTGGCGTCAAAAGTGGAACCTCGTCAGGATCAGTGCCCGCGCCTGGGGCCCCTCCCTCCATCGCATAGGAAGGCGCACCCGGCGCCCTTCTCGGGCAGGGCTCGGGGGCTCTCTACTGGAGAGCCTCAGACCTTGCCGATATCACGAGGGAGGCGCTCGGGCACCACTTGGAGGCGTGCTTCACGGCATGTTTACCTCAGGAGAACACAGGGCGAGGAGCGCCCGTCGCTCAGGAGTTCATCACCCGGACCACTCAGGAACTGCAAGACACAAGGGCCATGCGCGGAGACCGCCGCTCACAAAGCGCAGCTCCCCATCCAGGCGAGGATATTGGGTTGCGCGTCTGCATCCACATCCTAGGGCTCAGCAGGGCCGCATCTCAGGAGCCCTTCTGGCCTTCGCGCGTGGGCCGCTGCAAGGGTCCACCGCACAGCTACGTTCGCATGCCTTTTGGCCTGCCGAGCGTGTCGTCCGCCTATCCGTGCAACTTGCGGCGCGTCTTGGCAGCTCTGGAGGCCACGCATCACGCCGTCCTGACGAAGATGGAGACGGTCCTGAAGGAACCGCCCGGACCCCCAGAGCCTCCTGAGGCTCAGGGCCCCGGTGGCTCATGAGGAGCAACTCCTTCGCCGCGTACCTTCAGTTGCCCTGACATCCCTTCATCGACAGAACCAGGTGACATTTTCCAAGTTTATTTAGCTGGGAGCGCCCCCAGGGCTGCATCATTCCCAGGCCGCGTGGGTCCGTCCCTGTGGCATGTGTCCTTTCTTATGTCTTTCGCTTACCTTACTGGGGGCGCCCATTGGGCTGCATCATCCCCAAGCCGCTCGGGCCTGAGGAAGGCTGAGCTCGCTCGAGGGCCGGGACCTGAGGACGTAGAGAATAAAGGAGAGCGTGGAGAAGAGGGGGAGGCTCGCATGGACCTAGCCTAGCAACAGATTAACATGGCGCATCGCAAGGAATCGACCCCAAACCGCCAAGATAAGTCTCGCGCTCAGATTGGATCGTTGGAGCCTAAGGGTCATGCTCGCCGCAGCCCTGTTGCGGCAACGTCGCCTCCCTTTCTTACCTTACCACGACTGCTTGAGTGCTAAAGGGTACCTCCTGAGCATCGCGCCTCAGGGGCTCTTACTGGACCTCGGGCCGCTCACCTCCTGGCCTTGACCACGGCACGCGACCTGGCATACCAGCAACGGCTACAGCTTGCCTGGGGACCGGGACCTGTCAGCGTAGAGCAATGAGCTGTCGCGAGGTTGCAAAGGGGAGACCAAGCCTAAACAGGGCAGGCATTCGCAAGACATTACAGACCCTTTACACGCCCCCACGGGGTACTTCTTGATTCCTCGCAGGGAACAAAAGACAAGAACCTAGAAGAATACTATCTACAGGCCCCCGCGGCTGACGCCATCATCAAGAGTGGGCCATGGGAGGCCGGCGCCAACACCATCCAGATCAGCGTTGGCGGCGGCCGGACGCTGCAGCCTTGCTCCGGGCACGGCGAGAGGTCGGGGGCACGTAGCTGTCGTCGCTCGTCTCCAGAGTCTCATAGAGCTCAAGAGAACCTCTGGACTCCCAAGAGTCGCTGCTGCTGGAGGAGCCGCGAGCAAAGCACACATTGACCTGGCACTCCCCTCCGGGGCAGCACTCCAGGCGGCGGCCCTCCGCATTGAAGACCTTGAAGGACAGCATGGAAGCGTCGTCATAATCGAAGTGGATCGCGAGGGCGCCCTCAGCACGGCAGACCCGCGGGTCATGAAGATCTTGCCGGGGGAGACCGCTTCAACCTCTGCTCCAGTCGCCGGAGCGTCGCAGTCAGCATGCTGCAACCAGAGCTTGAGGGTTCCCCTCGGCGGCATCACGTCGGAGAACAACCGCGGGAAGCGGATCCAAGAGCTCGGGGGCATCGCCGCCCACAGCACAAGCTCGCGCGAGGAGTCCGCCGCGTGGACTCTAGGAGCAGCGACGCGCGTTACCGCGGCACGCCGACCTTGGCCACGGCGCGCGTGCCGGTGCTCGTCGCTCTATCCTCCTAAGCCCCCGGCTTGGCGTATAGGGGTAGAGGATACCCAGGAGGAGTCCGCTCACACCACGGCCTCGTCACCACTTGAATCGCCGCTGCGTCGTGGCGGTGAACCGACCTCTTCTTCGGCGGGAGCGGCGCCAGCACGTCGAGGGGGGTCTTTCCCTTCTCCGCAGCTGAAAACCTTTAGATGGGCGCAATTGATACTAGCAGAGGATCGAGGAGGAAGAAGCAGACATGATGGGGAGAAATGGCGACGGGGGTTCTGCCCCCTCCTCACTTATAGCAGGAGAAGGCCAACCAGCGCCCCCACGATCACAGGTAATGATGGTTTTCTTTGCATGTCGCAGGGATTTGTCAAGTCGGGCAGTTGCCGAGGCAGCGTGGGGAAGCAGTGACGCCCACGTCCAATCAACCGCCACATGTCGACCAAGGCTGCAGGCTTTTGGGGCCCACGGCGCTCCGCGCTTGACCTTTGGCTTTGCCTCGAAGCCAAGCCCGAGCATGCCTTGGTCCAGGGGGCTACTGTTGGCGTTCTGGGAACGGGGGTCCCCAGACTTGCCTGCCTGCGGCCCACGGGGAGGCTCTCCTAGCAGGCCCGTACGGCCCACCATCATCAACAAGGCGTTCAAGACCCTCGCGAGGGGCCAAGCCTCGTGAGGCGGACGACACAAGACCTCCTCAGGGGCGGCCTCGCCAGGCAGGCTCACGAGGGGCGGAGAGATCAAGGCAAGGCAAACCTCGCGAGGTTCCCATGACGTGAGCCATGACGATCGAGACCAGGTGGGCACCAGGCGGGCGCCAGCGCGCACATCGTCCTTGTTTCCCCTTTGGTGCTAAGGAGGCAAGCGTAGGCGCGGAGTACCGAGGCATCAAGCAAAGGTTTCCATATCCGTGCAACGAGACATAGACCAGCGGGACGGCAAGACGGAGGTCACCATGGAGCCCAAGGCGGCGTCACCACCAGAGCCTTTGGTAGGCGAAGACCACTTTTGTCAGGATAAGCTGTACTGGCTGTCCCATTTCAAATTGGCCGTCGTTGGCTCCCTTCCCGCTCAATATTTGGGGAGTGGACCAGGGCCTATGTAAGTAGGACTAGCCACCACCGTAAGGGGGAGCTGGATCTCATCTTGAGTAATCCTCACCCACACAAGTTCGCCAAGCACAAGAACACCTCATCCTCAGGAGGCTGTTCTTCCCCCTTTGTACTGTTCATCATCAGCCCAAGAGGCAATCCACCACCACCACACTGGAGTAGGGTATTACACCACAACGGTGGCCCGAACCAGTATAAATCTTGTGTCTCTTGTGTTGTGAGTTCGTTGAATTCGTCCGCGAGATCTTAGCAAGCTAGGGCGTGGATCAGTAGGGAAAGAACTTCGCGCGCACCCCAGAGTTTGAACCTTAAGGGTTTTGCCGGAACCCGTGATCCGACAACCTATGCATACTTGTCAACCTCACAATTCCATGAGTTGACAAAACGAGCTCTAGAAAGCAATGATGACTTGGGATCCCATGGATTGCCTTTCCCACCGCTCTCTTCACGCGAAGCCTTCGCACATTTCTTCTACATGGCCCTCACTTGGCTATGGGTTATTGTCCGTTACATATTGTATGCCCATCTTGCATGTTCACTTTGCTTCATATGCTCATTCCTATGCCTTTGCCAGGCATTTGTGACACATGCTTTGCATTACACACGATGATTGATTCTAGTACTTGTATGTGTATTTGCAAGTTTGGTGGATATATTGTTTGCTATTGCCATGATTGCTTTGTGCCCATGCCTATGATGATACTACGATCTTGCTTTGTGTTTGTGCTTGCGATATGTCATGTGCATTGCCTATGCCTATTATTTGCTCACATGACATGATTGCCATGATTTCCTCTAGTATGTTGCATCTTCGCACTACTAGCTTGCACAACTTGATTACTATGATTGCTTGCCTTGTTGCATCACCAATGATTCATACTTGCTCATTTCATGCGGTTGATGACAACCATTTCCATGATTTGCACATGATTATTATTGATTCTTGTCATATATCTCCATATGTTGCCACTCTCAGGCTAGATGATTTGCCATGTATTGAGTGCAATTATGCCTTTAGTCATGATAGTGAGTTTGCCCCCATAGCATTCTCACATATATTTGGAGATTTTGACATATTTCTTGTGAAGCATGCTTGTCCTACCTCTTTGCACCATATACCTCGTGCCATGAATATTGCCATTGTTGATCATATTGTTCATGCACTTGTGCTTCTAATGGTTATGTGCAAGAGAAGAGAACCATCATGATGGATGATGTGTTTATCTACCATGCGCATACGTTCTTTCTTTTGTTTCGTGCATGTGTAGGATACTTGGACTTTGTGCCGACTTCCGCTTCACGTGAGTTGACCATTCGAGCTCTTGAGAGCGAACCACCTTCTACCACGACGATTCTACATTGCACTTGCTTGTACTTTGGCATTGTGAAGGACGCACAAAGACACGCCTTCAAGGTGACATCTTTCTTGAGCATGGATATGATGGATCATACTACTTGTGTTGCTTGCACCATGAGACTTATTGTTCATCTTGGACTACTTGATTGCACACTTGTTAGAGATCTTGCTTCGACTTGTCATTTTCAATGTTCCATGCATCATGATATATATATGCCTTGTGTGTTTCATCCAATTCTTGGATTACTTGCTCCTCTCATATGTTTGGTTGCAACAATGTCACCACTTCACATATGCCATGTCCCATTGATTGCTACATGCTTAGCTTGATTGCCTCACACATGATGAACAATTGCCCTTTCTATTGTGTTGAGTGCCGCACGATATTCACTACACCCCATGCATGTATTGCTTGGATTGTCTTGCACTTGAACCATGTGTTTAGACATATCACCTTCTTTGGTGTTGTGAATGATTCTTATGGCTACCATAGACCTTTCATTGAGCAATTTGTGAATGCTTGCTATGACCTTGGGGTAGATGCTTATTCTCTTGTCAAACATACTTGCATCACTACCTCAAATTTGCATACTTGTCCCCATAATATCTTTGCTTGTGCTCGGTTGATATGCTTACATGCCATGTCACAATCCTTTGTCACACCATATGCTTTGCATGATGACGACACTTGTTTGGTGAATCACCTCTTGAATGCTTAGTTTTGAACTAACGCTAACCACATTTGTTTTTCCAAGTGTTTGTTGTCCTTACTCCTTTTGAAGGAATCACTAGGCAGTGCGACATTGGAGAGTGCCCATTTCGAGCTTCAAGATGACAAGTACTTGGTGAATGCCCACTTCTACACGGCGAAGCCATCTCTTTCCCATGGTGATTTGGTTTTCGATCCGAGGTCGGATCTTTCCCAAGGGAGGGGAGATGATGCGGAGCATCCAATGGACATCACCATGTCAAGAGTCTGTTTGGCAAGTGACACGTGCGACCTCTACTACACATACACAAAGGTGAATCATCTCCTTTACACGTGCTCACTTGACACCTTCGAGGATGGTATACTACTTAACACTCCACTCGTGTGCATGCATAGGTATTGTCGGAACACTACAGACGACGAGGAGGAGTGGAAGCGCCAAGGAACAACTACACCATACGCGAGGGAAGCCTGGAAGCAACGACGGAAGAAGACGGAGCTGCTGAAGCTACAGCGGCCGGACATCCAGGCCAAGGACCGAACATCCGGCGCCTGTGCAGCCGCCCAACACCTGCACCAACAAAAGGCCGAACAAGCTTCAGCGGCCGGACATCCGGCGCCAGCCCCGGACATCCCGCGCTTCGCCAAAGCCCGGACATCCGGCGCCTCCCCCGGAAATCCGGCATCGAGGACAAAACACACCAGAAGTTTGCCCATCTTCGGGCCGGACATTTGGCTAGTGCCCCGGACATCCGGTGACTCTCGAAGCCCCGGACATCCGGCCCCCAGCCCGGACATCCGGCGCCTGCCTATGCGCAGAGTCAGGCCAAAGGCCCATGTATCCCTTTCCCACTTACCCTTTCGTGGCTTAGACTATAAATAGACCACCCCCTCCTCCATTCTAGGGTTAGCTAAGTAGTAGCTCATTTAGAGATAGAGCTTTGCTCATCCTTTACGGATCTACTCCACGAGAGAGACCGTGGCCCCTCTTCAGTGAAGATCCACCTTGGATTCAAGACCCCCTTGTGGGAAGATCCTTCTAGGATTCAAGCCCCCATCTCCTTTGGATTTGGGATGAACTCTACCATCAAGACCTCCTCACGGAGATGAACCTTACCTTGTATCTTTCCCTTTGTTGTTAATGTACCTTGTGGATCTTGTGTGTTTGATTGCCTAGTGGATGTGTGATTGGACTTGTTCTTGAGTGTTTCCCCTTGAGATTTCTCTCCGTTCTTCCTCGTGTTCTTCATGTTCTTAGTTGGGATCCGCTCCTTTCGTGAAAGATCGGCCGTATAGGGTTCCACCCTACATCACCTCCAGAAGGAATGGCCACCTTAGGCTGGCTCTTAAGGAGCTGTGATTTCTATGAAAGCCCTCACCTCGTGAGGCTCGGATGACGCAGGCCATGACGATCAAGTCCAGGTGGGCGCCAGCGGGCGCAGTACAACAGATTTCCTCTTTGGTGCTAAAGAGGCAAGCGCAGGCGCAGAGTCTTGCGGAATCAACTAAAGGTTCCGATTTCCATGCTACAAGACCAAGACCGCCAGGACGGCAGGACGGAGGTCATCACTAAGCCCAACACGGCGTCACGACCAGAAGATTTGCAGGCGAAGAGCCGCTTTCGTTAGGAAAAGATTTACTAGTTGTCTCCCTTCGAATTTGGCCGTTGTGAGATCCCTTCCCACCTTCATTTTGCGAAGAGGACCAAGGCCACTATAAATAGAGCCTAGCCACCACCATAGGAGGGGATCTAGATCCGAACCCAGTCCATCCTTAACCTCACCAGCTCACCCAAACACAAGAACAAACTTCCTGAGCTTGTACTCCCCCTGTACTAGTTCATCCTCTTCCCACCTCGAGGCTAATCCACCACAAAGGACGAGTAGGGTTTTACACCGCAAGGTGGCCTGAACCTGGGTAAACTTCTCTGTCTCATTTCCTTCCTGTTCATCGAGCTAAGCCATGAGATCGACGAGTTGGCAGACTAGGGAGGTTGACTTCTTCACACGCACCCCAGAGTTCAAATCTATCTTGGGTCCACGGAGCCCGGAATCTGACATTTGGCGCGCCAGGTAGGGGGTGCGTCGGAGCCTCTCTTCCTCCGGTTGATTCCCCATCGTTTTGCCGTTCCCATGGGTGCCGCTTGTCGAGTTCGTGCGGAGCACCGGGCCGCCCTTGCCGCCAGTGTCGCCCAGACGATGCCTGCAGGCGACGGCGCTCCCCGTCGTTCCCCGTCGCCTCCGGCCAGCGCCGCCACTGGCCCGGCGGCACATGAGCAGCAGGCTTCGTCGCTGCAACCTTCTGTGTAGCGTGATGGACGCACCGCCACCCCGTCAGTGCAACCTTCTGTGCGGCGTGATGGACGCACCGCCACCCCGTCGCTGCAACCTTCTATGCAGCGTGATGGACGCACCGCCACACCATCGCTGACTCTGGTGGCTGCTTCGTCTTGTCATCCCCGTCGCGGTCCGACGAACGCGCAGGCTACGTTGCTCATGGCACGCGAGCTCCTGCGCTATCGCCCGACCGATGACTTCTATGAGGATTGGCTGGACCACATCACCGAGCTCGTCAGCGCTGCGGGAGAGGCCGCTGCGCTGTACCGCTCGCTCCCTCCACTGCCGCCTCTCGCGGGCGACGTAGCCCACGATGCTCCTCCTACAACTCCCAGACAAGATGTCATCCCCGAGCAAAGGCGCGAGGCTCTGCGGTGCGACCCGCCGTGCAGGGCGCCGGCGCGGGACGAGGAAAGCTGCCAATGGCGTAGCGGCCCCAAGGAGAGGCGCGTGCGCTTTGAGCGCCGCCACATCAAGACCGCGTGCCACCCGAGGCTATGGTGCGCGAGTGCCAAGATCAAGCTCCACCTCCACCGGGGGCTCCCGTGACTATGGCAGGATGTCGCGTGTTCAACCCGGAGCTATGCCGCGTCGTCTGGCCGGGGAAGTTCACGCCTTACCTGCCTCCGTGCTACGACGGCACCCCCGACCCTGCGAGTTCCCGCAGCTCTACGAGTTAAGCATTGAGGCGGCCAACGGTGATGAGAAGGTCATGGCGAACTTGTTCCCCATGGCCATCAAAGATGGCGCGCGCTCGAGGCTCCTGAACCTCCCCGCGGGATTGATCTCCTCCTAGGATGAGATGCGGGAGCGCTTCGTTGCCAACTTCTAGGGCACTTGTGACCGCCCACCGGCTGCGGGTGACCTGCGGCGCATCAAGCAGCAGCCAGGAGAGACCTTGCACAAATACATCCAGCGCTTCAACAATGTTCGCCTCAAGATTCCCAAGGTGTCGGACGAGGCCATCATTTCGGCGTTCACTGATGGCGTCCGGGACATCAAGATGAAGGAAGAGCTTGCCATACACGAGGACATATGCACAGCTCTGGAGATGTTCAACATGGCAACCAAATGTGTGAGAGCTAAGGAAGGTCGCCTCTCCCTCCTGGAGCTTCCGGAGGCTGACCCAGAAGACAAGAAAGCCAAGGCCAAGGATGTGAAGTGCAAGGGGCAGCTGTGCTCGCAACCGAATCCGAGATGAAACGCAACTGCGACCACCCGGAGTCATCCATGACCAGCCGCCCGTTCTGCGTCTTCCACAACGTGCATAGTCACAACACCAATGACTGTCAGGAGCTCAGGTCCATCCGTGACGGGCACCTCGGTGTCGCCCCGAGCGCAATGACCGAGGCTACGGCTGTGGAGGAGGCCGAGGCGGAGGGTGCTGGGATAACCGCGACCCCCGCCAGGACTTGCGCAATCAGCCTCATGAGGATCGTTGGCAGGGCCAGCCTCATGAGGGTCCCTGGAGGGATCAGCCTCGTGAGGACCATCGTTAGGGCAACGCTGGCCTTCCTTCGCTGCCGCCGCCCCCAAGAAGGAATGATGACCACCACCAAGATGATGGGACCGGGGGCTTCCAAGAGCCTCATGCCATCGCATGCATCCTAGGCGGCGCTCAGGCCCCAGCCTTCCATCGCATCTTCAAGCAGTTCGCTCGCGAGGTGAACGCGGCCCTCCCCAAGCTCAAGGAAACATGTCCGCTCAAGTGGTCCAAGTACGCCATCACCTTCTACTCTACTGATCAGCTAAATTGCGTGGCCACTGTTGGCGCCCTCCCAATGCTCTGCTCGCCTACAATTAGCAACGTCCTTTTCACCAAGACACTCAGCGATGGTGGCGCGGGGCTCAATGTTCCCTCCGTCGAGACATTCGATAGACTCTAGGTGTCGTACGATCAGCTTTAGCCTACCAAGGCCTTCTCAGGAGTGACCGACGACTCCACCACGCCGATAGGGCAGATCCGCCTCCCTGTCACCTTCAGCAAGCGCGACAACTACCGCACTGAGCTCATCGACATTGACGTCGCCCACATTCGCCTCCTGTACAACGCCATCCTTGGGTATCCGGCCCTGGCCAAGTTCATGGCTGCAACTCACCATGGCTACAATGTTGTAAAGATGACGGGGAGCAGAAGTATCATCACGGTCGCCTGCGACGAAAAGGACACGATGTGCTCCGTCGAGCGCGCCTACTAGGCCGCGGCGATCCGAACCCAGATGGCGAGGGTGCTTTCTACCCTCTTGAGGCCGTCCCTAGGAAGAAAAAGCAGCTACCCCGACTCGGACCTCAGGAGGATGGGGGCGACTGACGATCGTGCCTCAGGACCTGCGCCCACTGATGGGGCGCTTTCCCCTTTCCCATAGGAAGCGCGCCCGGCGCCCCTCTCAGGCTAGGCTCAGGGGCTGTCCTCTGGAGGGCCTCAGACCTGGCCACCATCACGAGGGAGGCGCTCGGGCACCATGTGGAGGCGTGCTTCAACACGTGCTTCCGCCAGAAGGGCGCAGGGCGCGAGGCGCCAGGTGCTCAGGAGATCATCACCAAGGCGATCAAGGAGCTTCAGGAGGCGCAAGCCATGCGTGGCGAGCACCGTCGCACACCCCCTAGTGCAGATGCTTCCCTTGACGAGGGCAGCGAGCTGCGCGTCTGTGTCAACATCCCAGGTCTCAACAAAGCCGCGTCTTAGGAGCTCTTCTGGACATCCCATGTTGGCAGGTGCGAGGGCCCCCCTCACAGCTACGTTCGCATGCCTTTCGGCCTGCCGAACAAGGCTGCTACATTCCAGCTCCACATGCGGGCCGTCCGGGAGGCTCGTGAGGCTAGGCACATGTCAACGCTGATGGAGGTGGAGCCGGATCCGGGCGAGCCCCCGGGCCTCCAGTGCCTCATGAGGTTCAGGACCCGGACGACTCATGAGGAGCGACTTCTGCAGCACACGTGTTCAGCTACTTCAACACTTCTTTAGCAACGGTTCCAGGTGACATTTTTTGGTTTGTTCTGTTTGGGGTGCCCCTCGGGCTGCATTATCCCAAATCCGTGTGGGTCCATCCCTGCGGCATGTATCATTCTTTGCATCTATCAGAACTGGCTTTACCCTTTCCATGAGTTGCCTTATAATTATCACTTGTCTGTCTGGTGCTTCATCGCCCTTCGAGCCCCCCGCGCGTTGCTAGCCCGCAGTTGCTCATCCCACCACAGGAGCTGTTGGCACGGCGCATGTGCTCTGGTCCGTCCCAGCAGCATCGATAAACCCAAGAGATCGAGCTCTGACTCGCGACCTATCTCACGCACGTCACCTCACGGGGTTCTCAGTGACTTCACCTTATCGCGGAAAGATCGACGGCAGGACAGCAAGTGTGGCCATGTGTTATGATCTCTTTCTCCAATTAACTCGTAGGAGCCTCTGGAGCCAGACTACGAGCTCCCTCGTGGCCAGTCCTCTTTCGCCCAATTCGCTTGCACGTTAAAGGGGGGCTCCGGAGCATCGCGCTTCAGGGGCACTTACTAGCTCTCGAGCCCTCGCCCCTGGCCTTGACCACGGCATCGCGACCTGGCATACCAGCGGTGGCCGAGCCTCACTCAAGGGCCGAGACCCGAGGACATAGAGCATTCAGATGAGCAAGAAGAGGGGGCGGTCAGCGTGAGCCCAGCCTAGAAGCGCCATCACCAGGACACGGTCAGGCATCGTGCAAGGGAGTCACCGCGAGCCTGTAAAGATAATTCACCCCATACATATCGCCGTGAATGTCACGCCCCAGTATTTGGACTCTCGCGATCTCGCTCGGGAATCGTCGCCTCCCTTTTCGGCCTTTAGGGAGCTGCTTGCACGCTAAAGGGCACCTCATGAGCATCGCGCCTTAGGGGCTCTTACCGGACCTCGGGCCAGTCACCTCCTGGCCTTGACCATGGCATCACAACCTGGCATACCAGCGACGGTTGAAGCCTGCTTGGGGACTGGGTCCTCTCAGCGTAGAACACTAAGCTGTCGCGAGAATGAAAAGGAGCACCGTGCCGAAGTGAGATACGCAATCACAACACCAAACATGGAATAATAACAATAAGGCAAAAGCATTATAGTTTTTTTACATGCCCCCATGGGGCTCGTCACGATTTCGCGCAGGCAAAAAAAAGAAGAGGGCCTGGAAGAACCCCGGCCACAGGGCGTCACCGACGACGTCGGGCGGACGCTATTGCCGCGCTCCGGGCGCGGCGAGAGCTCGGCGGCTCATAGTTGTCGTCGTCGCTGGACTCCGGAGAATCACTGGATTCCAGGTAGTCGCTGCTGCTGCTGGAGGAGGTGCTGGCAAGGCTAAGGGCAAGTTCAACGCCCAAGGCCGTGCCGTGTGGACCATCTCTTCTGGGGCAGCACTCTAGGCGCCGGTCATCCTCGCTGAAGACTTTGAAGAAAAGCGTGGAGGCTCCGTCGTACACGAAGTGGATGGCGAGGGCCCCTTCCGGGCAGTAGGCGCAGGCGATCTCGCGCCATCCTTGAGTCATGAAGACATCAGCCGGGGGGACGACCTCGACCTCCACTTCAATAGCTTGGCTGCCGCACCTGGCGTGGTGCAGCCACAGCTCGGCGGGCCCCCTCGGTGGTATCTCCTCCGCGAAAAACCTCGGGAGCTGGATCCACGTGCGCGGCGGCATTGCCGCCCACACCACAAACTCGCGCGATGTGCCTTCGTGTGAGTTTGCTGGCCAGCTGGCCATGTAGCCACGACCTGTCCTCCGCGACCCCGGACCATGCGGCGCTGGGCACTGCCACCCTGCCCAGGGCTCTGCGCGCGGGCGTACATAGGGATCGGGAAGCCAAGCGGAGGCCGCTCATACCAAGGCCGTGTCACCTCCTGCCCCTCGCCGGCATCGCGGGAGCTGTCAAGCCTTTTCTTCAGCAGAACCGGCCCAAGCTCCTCTCGCGGAGCTTTTTCCTACCCCACCGAGGAAAACCTCCTGATCGGCGCCATGGACGCTTCGGCAAGATGGTGAGACAAGGAAGAGAAAGGAGGAGCAGGCAGCAAGAAGGAAAATATGAGTAGGGGGCTCCGCCCCTCCCCCCATTTATAGTCGGAGGAAGGCCAACCGCCGGCCACCATGATCCCTCGTAATGATGGTTTTTCTGCATGCAGCAGGCTCTAGTCAAGTCGAACGGTTGTCTAGGCTACGTGGGGAAGCGGAGACGCTCGCACCCATCAAGCGCCACGCGTTGACCGAGGCCGCAGGCGGTTGGGGCCCGCGGCGCTCCACCCTTGCCCTTTGGCTCGCCTCGAAGCCAAGTCCGAGCACGCCTTTGGCCCGGGGGCTACTGTTGACATTTTGGAACCGGGGTACCCAGACTTGCTTGCCTGCAGCCCGCAGTGTGGCTCCATCGACGGCCTAGTAAGGCCCATCTCCAGCACCAACAACACAAGACCCTCTCGAGGGGCCAAGCCTCGCAAGGCGGAAGACGCCAAGACCTCTAGAAGGAGCGGCCTCCTTAGGTTGGCTCCTATGGAGCGGTGATTTCTATGTAAGCCCTCACCTCGTGAGGCTTAGATGATGTAAGCCATGACGATCAAGGCCAGGCGGGCGCCAGCGGGCGTAGTACACCAGGTTTCCTCTTTGGTGCTAAAGAGGCAAGCGTAGGCGTGGAGTCCCGAGGAATCAACCAAAGGTTTCCATTTCCATGCTACAAGACCAATACCCCCAGGACGACAGGACGGAGGTAATCGCCGAGCCCGCCACGGCGTCACGACCAGAAGCTTTGCAGGCGAAGACCACCTTTGATCAGGATAAGATGTACTAGTTGTCTCCCTTTGAATTTGGCTGTTGTGGGATCCCTTCCCGCCTTCATTATGGGAAGAGGACCAAGGCCACTGTAAATAGAGCCTAGCCACCACCATAGGAGGGGATCTGGATCCAGACCCAATCCATCCTCACACTCACCAGCTCACCCAAACACAAGAAACACATCTCCTGAGGTTGTACTCCCCCTGTACTAGTTCATCCTCAGCCCACCACGAGGCTAATCCACCACAAAGCAGGAATAGGGTTATACATCGCAAGGTGGCCCGAACTTGGGTAAAATGTTGTGTCTCGTTTCCTTCCAGTTCATCGAGCTAGGACGTTTGACCGATGAGTTGGCAGACTGGGGAGGTTGAGTTCTTCTCACACACCCCAGAGTTAAAATCTATCTTGGGTCCGCGGAGCATGGAATCCGACAGCAGCTGCGTCTCCGGCCCGCCCAGGACGAAAAGCCCAGTTTTGTCATGATTTTTTGTCATAGAAGTAGGAGCCCACCACATCTATGATGATACCGGGTTTTGTCATAATTATCGTCATATAAGCATCATAAGTATGACAGAAAAAAAATCGTTTGGCCCAAAATGTCATGGATGTGTCTTTTTTTTGTAGTTTGATGTGAGACTATCTCCTTTTTTGTCTTCTGCACAACCACCATATTCTATTCCACCAATAGTGATATATCCATTGCTCACGCTCATGTATTGCATGAAAGCTGAAAAAGTTTGAGAACATCAAAAGTATGAAAAAATTGCTTGGCTTGTCATCGGGGTTGTGCATGATTTAATACTTTGTGTGACAAAAATGGAGTATAGCCAGACTATATGATTTTGTAGGGATAACTTTCTTTGGCCATGTTATTTTGAGAAGACATCATTGCTTTATCAGTATGCTTGAAGTATTATTGTTTTCATGTCAATATTTAGCTTTTGTTTCGAATCTTATGGATCTGGACACTCATGCCACAATAAAGAAAATTACATGGATAAATACGTTAGGTAGCATTCCACATCAAAAATTCTGTTTTTATCATTTACCCACTCGAGGACGAGTAGGAATTAAGCTTGGGGATGCTTCCTACGTCTGCAACGTATCTAAATTTTTATTGTTCCATGATATTATGTTATCTGTTTTGGATGTTTATATCCACTAATATGCTATTTTATATTATTTTTGGGACTAACTTATTAACCTGGAGCCCAGTGCCAGTTTTCTGTTTTTCCTTGTTTTTGAGTTTTGCAGAAAAGGATTATCAAATGGAGTCCAAACGGAATAAAACTTTACGATGATTTTTCTTGGACCAGAAGACAAACGTAGGACTTGGAAACCAAGTCGAAAGAGTCCCGAGGTGGCGGAAAGGGTGCAGGGCACGCCCAGGGGGGCGCCCCTCGGAGCTCCTGTAACCCTATTCCTCGGCCTATAAATTCCCAAATATTCCCAAACAACTAGAAGCGTGTACCAATATACTTGTCCGCCGCCGTAACCTTATGTTCTTGTGAGATCCCATCTTGGGTTCTTTTTCGGCATGCTACAGGAGGGACATTCGATCACGGAGGGCATCTACACCAACCCTATTGCCCTTCTGATAAAGCGTGAGTAGTTTACCACAGACCTGCAGGTCCATAGCTATTATCTAGATGGCTTCTTCTCTCTCTTTGATTCTCAATATCATGTTCTCCTCGTTGTTCTTGGAGATCTATCCGATGCAATCTTCTTTTGTGGTGTGTCTGTCGAGATCGATGAATTGTGGATTATGATGAGCTTAACTATGAATATTATTTGAATCTTCTCTGAATCCTTATATGGATGATTTGATATGTTTGTATTTCTCTTCGAATTATCGGTTTGGTTTGGCCAACCAGATTGGTTTTTCTTGCAATGGGAGAGGTGCTTAGTTTCGGGTTCAATCTTGCATGATTTCACCCAGTGACAAAGTAGGGGTAGCAAGACACGTATTGTATTGTTGCCATAAAGGGTAAAAAGATGGGGTCTTCATCATATTGCTTGAGTTTATCCCTCTACAGCATGCCATCTTGCTTAAGGCGTTACTCCATTCTTTATGAACTTAATACTCTAGATGCATGCTGGATAGCGGTCGATGTGTGGAGCAATAGTAGTAGTTGCAGGCAGGAGTCAGCCTACTTGACACGGACGTGATGCCTATATTCATAATCATTGCCTTGGATATCGTCATAACTTCGCGCTTTTCTATCAATTGCTCGACAGAAATTTGTTCACCCACCGTATTATTTTCCTTCAAGAGAGAAGCCTCTAGTGAAACCTATGGCCCCCGGGCCTATTTTCCTTCATATATTTTCAGATCTATATACTAAAAATACCTTGTTGCAATTTATTTACTTTTACGATTTAGTAATCTTTTATATCTATCTTTATCAGATCTCACCTTTGCAAGTGACCGTGAAGGGATTGACAACCCCTTTTTCGCGTTGGGTGCAAGTGTTTGATTGGTTGTGTAGGTGCATATATTGGGGACTTGCATGTTTCTCCTACTGGATTGATACCTTGGTTCTTAACTTAGGAAATACTTATCTCTACTTTGCTGCATCACCCATTCCTCTTCACAAGATCCCCTCCATTTCGTGAAAGATCGGCCCCTAGGGTTCCACCCTACATCAAGCAGGGTGGAGTTGGGTTGAAGATGGAGGGCCTGGATCCTGTAGTGCTCGAGGATAGTGGTGAAGAACCCCGAGAAGGGCGGGACAAGCCCGGAGAAGATGCTATGGAGGAAGAAGGGTAGACTGTTTTTGCCAAGGAGCTCCGCTCCGCGGAGCCACACCAGATTAGGGTCTGGCCCCACTCATTGGTGTTGTCCGTCGTCAGTGGGAGCACTGGGGCAAGGTCCCCCTCCTTGGCAATGGTGGAGGCCTTAAGCGCCGGTGGGAGAGAAGAGGAGGCCGAGGCCTGGGCCTCAGACTTCAGCTTCCTGGCGGGCGCCATCTGAGGAATCCTTGAGGTTGAGGTAGCAAGAGGAAGGACGGCGCTACGCCGACGTCTGAAGGAGTTTCTCGCGAAGGAAAAGGCATCTTGGCAAGGGAGGAAAGGTGCAATGAAGAAGATCAATGATGGCTCTGCAGTGTTCGCTGGGCTTTTGTCAGCCTGGGCAGTTACCGAGTCGACGTGGGGAGTGGAGGCGCCCGCGTCCCGTCCTATGCCACACATCAAGCCTGGCCCGCAAGCGATTGGGGGGCCGCGGCATGTCGCCCTTCCTCCTTGCCTTCGCCTCGAAGCCAGGCTGGGCACACATTGGGCCCAGGGGCTACTGTCGGCATTCTGGGATCGGGGGTACCCAGACTTGCCTCCCTGCAGCCTAGCACGTGAGCTCATCGACGGCCCGGTACAGCCCAAGCTACAAGACCCCCAGGACAAGATCCTCGCGAGGGCCCCGGTCTCGTGAGGGGAACGATGCCAAGACCTCGAAAGGAGCAGCTCCCAGAGCCTGCCTCCCGAGGAGCGGAGAACTCTATGCAAGACGCCCGCCTCATGAGGCTGCGATGACATGAACCATGACTACCAAGGGTAGGCGGGCGCAGAGGGGACAGTTTCCTCTTTGGTGCTAAGGGATCAAGGGCAGGCGCAGGTTTGCGAGGAAGGCCCCAAAGCTTTCCATTTCGGTGCAACGAGACCAAGACCATGAACTCGGCAGGACGGATGTCATCGCCGAGCCCACCGCTTCATCATGGCCAGACGCTTTGCAGGCGAAGATGACCTTTCATCAGGATAAGATGTACTCCTTGTCCCCTTTCAAAATTGTCCATTGAGGAATCCCTTCCCACCTAAGCTATGAGGGAAGAGGATCAAGGCTGCTATAAATAGGGGCTAGCCACCACGGTAGAAAGGATCCAACCCCGGACTGATTCATCCTCACTACCCGAGCCCTCACGAGGCTACTCATCAACCGTACTAGTTCATCCGCTACATCCGCTTGAGGCCAATCCACCAAAAGCAGGAGTGGGGTTTTACACCGCAAGGTGGCCCGAACGTGGTTAAATCTCTGTGTTCATTCCTTCCTCACGATCCAGCGCGCTTGGCAAGATCAGGCCATGGGTATGGCGAGCTAGCATTGTTGTGAAGCAAGATCCTTCGTTCACGCCCCAGAGTTCGAACCTCCTTGGGTTTGCAGAGCCCTGAATCCAACATACTCTAAGTTACGAAACTTGATCTTGTGCTCAGGGGCGAAACTGTTGACCTGCCGAGATGATCGGTCGAGTCGGCATGTAGAACGATGCTGCCAAATGCAAAAGGCTGCCCGAGGATGAAGATGTCCCCAGTGTTGATGCCATCTCTGATGATCAGGCGAGCCATCGATCCTTCGGCGATTCAACAATGGAACTCTCAATGAAAGCACCACTGTCAGTGTCAGAACCGGCGGATCTCGGGTAGGAGGTCCCGAGCTGTGGATCTTCGATCAATGGGGAAAAGGGGACTACGGACACGATGTTTACCCCGGTTTGGGCCCTCTCGAAGAGGTAAAACCCTATGTCCTGCTTGATTATATTTCTTATGAGGATTACAGAGTAGATCTACCACGAGATCGGATGAACTAAACCCTAGAATAGTAGGATGATGGTTGTTGTGCTTCTACGAACTAAACCCTCTGATTTATATAGACATCAGAGGTACTAGGGTTACAGATGGTTAGTTACAAGGAAACGATAAACATGCTGATTCTTCCCACCTTGACTTGGAGGACACACCAAGGCACCAAAAAACCTCCTATCCGGATACGGGGTCTCCACATAGCTCAGCCTAAGTGGAGGCCCCATGCTCCGTGCTGGTGGGAAGACCAATGAAGGGGCCGGACACACTAGCCTTTTTATTTTTGTAAACAAGTTTGCAGTTTCTCTAAGTAAGGACTGTGGTTTCGCGTCTTCTTTATAAAAGGAATTTGATTTTCTTGCAGAGTTTTTCTAGGTTTCGTTCTTTTTGTCCGTTACACATGCCCGGGGCCTCTCTCATGTGCCTCGTGTGAGCAGGGCCTGGGCTTAGTGCTCACGCTCGGGTCAGTCCCGGCAGCGTTAAGAGCCCAATTAGCCGGGCCTAGGTTGTGGGCCTGCACCCGCGCGCATCACCCAACCACGCCCTTGGTATCCAATGTCCTCGCGCGACGCACATGGCAGAGCCAATGAGCATGTGTTGCCCCTCCCGAACTTTTCTACTCACGAGGGCAGACATGAAAGAAAAGAAAGCCTCAAGAGATCACAAAAGTTGTGTGATACATCGTTAAGGACTCGAAGCAACATGTTCCTCACGCCCCCATGGGGTCATAATCAGGTAACGGTAGGAAAGAAAAGAGGGGCGACCTAAGGAGACGCGACGTTGCCATCCTTGCCATCGTCGTCCTCGTGTTCCTCGGTCCCGCACTGATCTTCAAGGCTGTCAGGGGCGAACCGCGAGCTCAATGCATCCACATATTCCTCCACCCATTCCGCGAGGGCGTCGCGGATCACCTCAGGCATGGCGTCTATCACAGCCTCTAAGTCGAAGTCGGGGTCAGAGCGGAAGAGATGGCTGAAGGCACGTGGTGAGTCCTGGGCGAGGAGGTCACGGCTTTCCTCTTCGAAGAGTTCGCCCACCTTCTTCGCCCCCCCTTCAAGTCGCTCCACAACCTTGTTGAAGAAGGCAAGGTAGCCAGCGGCGTCCCGCACGAGCGGCCAAGAGACGTCCTCCTTGTAGATGGAGCCCAGGGCACGGCGAGCCCTTAGCTCAAGGTCCTGGAACATATGGGAGTGCGTGTGCTGCAGCCCCTGAGCCAGGTTCGCCTCATCCGTCGCTCGTTCCAGGAGAGATGTGATGCCCCTACCTGCTCCTGAAGTGATGATAGCTCGACCTCGGCGATGGCTTGAGCTCCTAGCGTTGCTTTGAGCCGCTCGTCTACTTCAGCCAGTTTCTTCTTGAGGTCATCTATCTTACCCTGTAGCTCCCTGCGCCGGGCACAGAAGCGGGTCTCCTGAAGCTCTAACTTGTGGTGATCACTAATGAGCGTCTGGCGGGCGTTCCCGATCTTCTCCTTGGCCTCCACCTGGATCGTCACTTCCTTGGATGCCAGGGAGGCATTGGCCTTCTCCATGCGTTGAGCTAAGGAAGCTTCCGTGGCTACGACCTGGCGGTCCAGCACCTCTAGCCGCTCGAGCTCCAGGCTCTGCTCCGATAACGTCATCGCTAGTTCCCGCTCAAGAGCCTTGAGGTCCACCTCTCGGGTCGCTAGCTCCCCAGTAGAGGTAGAGAGGATGTCCCTACGTGCCTGGATTTGCTACTCTAGGGCGGCATTGGAGGCCAGGAACTCTTGCTCGCAAGCCTTCGCCGCCTCACGCTATCGGATGCAGGGCTCCGCAGACCCTTGAGAGGTTCGAACTTTGGGGTTCATGTGAATAACTCGCCTCCCCAATCTGCCTACTCGCTAATCACATGGCCTAGCTTGATGAATTGTAAGGAAAAGATACACATCAGTTTGCCCAGGTCTGGGCCACCTTGCGGTGTAAAACCCTACTCCTGCTTTCTGGTGGATTGGCCTCGAGGGGCTGAGGATGAACTAGTATAGTGTTCTTGGGCTCGAGCGAGCTAGTGGTGTGAGGGTGGAATGGATGATCTCCCTCTATGATGGTGGCTAGGTCCTATTTATAGTGGCCTTGGTCCTCCTCCCAAATGGAGGCGGGAAGGGATTCCACAACGGCCAAATTCGAAGGGAGACAACTAGTACACACTATCCTAACAAAAGTAGTCTTCGCCTGCAAAAGCCTCTGGTCGTGACGCCGGGGTGGGCTCGGTGATGAGCTTCGTCCTGGTGGTCTTGGTCTTGTTGCACATGAATGGAAACCTTTGGCTGATTCCTCGGGACTCCGCGCATGCGCTTGCCTCCTTAGCACCAAAGAGGAAACTCGTACGCTGCGCCCGCTGGCGCCCACCTAGCCTTGGTCGTCATGGCTCACGTCATCTGAACCTCGCGAGGTGAGGCTTGAATAGAACTCTCCGCCCCTTGGGAGACAGCCCGAGGAGGCCGCTCCTTGTGGGGTTCTTGGCATCGTCCCCCTCGAGAAGGTCTTGAGTCGTTGTCGCTGAAGTTGGGTCGTACCGTGCCATTGATAGAGCCACGCCATGGGCCGCAGGCAGGCAAGTCTGGGTACCCCCATTCCCAGAACACCGATTGTAGCCCCCAGGCCCAAGGCGCTTGGACTTGGCTTCGAGGTGAAGCCAAAGGGCAAGTGCGGAGCGTTGCGGGCCCTAACCACATGCGGCCTCGGTTGACGCATGGCGATTGATGGGATGTGGGCATCCCCGCTTCCCCACGCAGCCTCGGCAACCGTTCATGGCTGACAAAAAGGCTGGAGCCTGCTGCAGAGCCTTCATTGCCCTTCCTTCGTCTTGCTCCCGATCCCCTTCTCCTTCTGCTCAGAAAACCTCCAGATCTGCCGATCTTCCCTGAGCTCGCCACCAATGGCCTCTGATAAGGCGAAGTCTTCGGCTCCGGCCGCGCGCTCGGCTTCTTGGTTCGAGCCAGCCCTGACCGCTTCCACCATCGCCGAGGAGAAGCACCTCGCCACCGCGCTCCAACAGGCAGCGAGCAGCAGCAACGAGGGGGGGAGACGGCGCTCCGGGTCAGCTCTGCCAAGCCGGAAACTTTGGGCGTCACCTTTTGCCCCTTCTTCCTGCATAGCGTCTTCGCTGGGCTCGTTCCCCCCTTGTCCAGTTTCTTCTACGCCATCCTTTGCCATTACGGGCTCCACGCCCTCTATATTCACCCCAACTCCATCCTCCTCTTTTCGATCTTCGCCTTCTACTGCAAGGCGTTTGTGGGGGTGATGCCCTCCATGGCACTGTTCCGCCACTTCTTCTACCTCCAGACCAGCAACGACCAGTGCTCTGGGTGTGCCAACTCCATGGTGGCCAATGGCAGCAACGCGATCTCACGGGCCGGGAAGAAGGTGGAGGACTTCCGGAACAAGTGGATCTTCATGGACGCCAAGCGCTCATACCCTCGGCTGGAGCTGCCGACCGGGCTGCCGACGCCCCGGGAGGGATGGGCTCACAAGAAGCTCACCGACCCCCCGGCTGAGCAGTTGCTGGAGAGGATGGTGGCCGACCTGAAGGCGGAGGACCCGAAGGTGGAGAGGCTGACGGGGGCCATGATCGTCAACGAGTTCCTGACGCAGCGCCTGGCTCCGCTCCAGGCGCACTCGCGCCCCCTGTCGAGGTTCAAGGGCACTGAAGACGGCCTCCGGTTGCGCCCAGAGAACTTGTCTGACGAGGAGCTGGGCAAGGTCGTGTGCACCTTGCTTGGGAAGGACCAGGGTGGCCCACCGGACACCGATCTCCTGTTGTACCACCGTGCCGACGGGGAGAAGATCGCTGCCGCCATGTGTGTCTTCAACGAGTGGGGGCTCATGCCGCTGGAGCCTTCCTAGCGCCTGGGCTCCCTAGTGTCAGTGTCTTCCGGCGAGTCTGAGGAGGAGGAGAAGGCAGACTCGGAGGCGACCTGGGAAGGTGTGGGGGAGACCTCTCCCCCGCGCCAGACCGTTCTCCTCCTAGGCCTTTCCGATGACGATGATGCCGGCGAGCTGCGAGCACCCATTCAGGGAGTCGCTGCGCTCTGCCAGGGTCATCACGAGGTCTAGGGGCACCCCTCCGAAGAAGCTGAAGATGGGGGTCCCGAAGTAGGGCATGTCGGCGCTGCTTTCCCGACGCGACGCTTCTGCCTCGTTGCCGGCCGACGTCACCGCAGACTCGGCCGCCGCACGCTCGTCTGCTCCCGAGAGCGCGGCGGGGGCCGTGCCCAGGAAGCCTGCGAGTGTCGCGCTCCTGAGAATGATGAGGGAGTACATTGCCATGGACCAGTAAGTGCATTCCCTTGCCCTTGCTCTTTGATCTTGACGTAGTCCTCAATATCTCCGTATTGATGCCAGGCTGATGTCGGCGACGAAGAGGAAGAAGGAGGATGCTGGAGCTGCCGAGTCCAAGCAGCCTACCGTGGCCGTAACAACTCTGGCTCGGAAGGACGAGGCTGCCTCTCGTGCACCTATGGAAGAGTTTTCCTCCTGAGGCTCTGGGGCCCAACCTCAGTAGAAGACGGTCCCTGTAGCCGAGCCGACTCTAGAGGGGCTCGCCCTCAGCCCGCCTGCTGAGGACCCGAGGGCTCCGGAGCCCCCGGCCCTCTCTGTTGTTGCTGCCTCGCCAGTCTTAACACCGGCGCCGCTTCCTCCCCTAGCCATTACGCCGGCGGGCCGTTATTCTTCTGCCACTCCCAGTGCTTTGGATGAGGTCTTCTCCATGCTGGACCGACTTCGGGACGAACTTCGGGGCCCCGACCGGTGTGGGGCGTCAGAGCGCCTGGAGCTGATCTTGGGGTGGTTGCGGCCGACGTGCTGGGCGGCCTGGGTCCAGGCCGAGGCGGCCGCCGAGGAGGGCCTGAAGGTGGCCAGCCTAGCCGCAGCCGCCTGCGACGTGGCATTGAAGGCTGCCGAGACTGCCGAGGAGCGCTGTCCTGTGGTGGAGGCCAAGCTAAAGATCTTCCGTATCAAGTAGGCCGCCCAGGCCCGCCAGCTCGAGGTGCGGGAGGAGGAGCTGAAGGCCCGGGAAGCTCCAGTTGCCGATCGTGACACTGATCTAGAGCAAGCAGCCCGGGAACAGGACACGGAGCACGGCCGCCTGGAGAAACCGAAGGAGGAGGTCTAGGCGGAGAAGGCCCAACTGGAGGCTAGGAAGAAACTCCTTACCGAGGTTGAGGAGGCAGCCACCGCGGGGCGTGCCGCCTTCAACTCCCTCGAGCAGAGTTTCCCGCAAGGCACTACAGGGTCTCTACGGGAGCGGGTACAAGGAGCCGCTGGTGACTCCAGAGGAAGGCCCCGCCGAGTTTCTCGTCAAGCTCGTTGCGGTGCTCGAGGACATCGTCGTTGGAGTGGGCCCCATGGTGGAGGGAGAAGCCCGTGCTCTCTCCACCTTGGCTGTGACGCGTGCCTTCAGCCACCTCTATCTTCGGGACCCCAGCTTCGACCTTGGTGCCCTGCTAGAGCTCGTGAACCCTGAGCTCCAAGACGCTGCTGCCAAGGCCGTGAAGGATCAGGTGGAGGTCGTGCTACGGAAGTTCCTCGCCGTTGACCCCGCGCCTACGGCTGATGGCCAGGGCGGTGGGGACGTTGTCGATGACGGGACTCCCCAGACGGGCAACGGTGGCGTCCAAGGCTGAAGGAGATGCTCGGTGGCGGCACGCCCCCCTATTTAAGTCCAGCAACATGTATCGAGCCTCGTGGAGGCGTAAGAACTTATGCTTGGTACTCTTAAGAGACGATATGTTTTGTAATAATTTGGTGCGTTTCTGCGATTTCCTTTCCATTTGCTTTGATGTTCAGCGTTGGCAGGGCCCGGCCCCGCGCATACCTCAGTCGCCGTTGGATTGTCCGGATCACCTGGACGAGGCCAAGGGGTGAGGGGCTACGTGACCAGTTAGGCTCCTGAGTCACAATGCTCAGGAGTCCCCCTTGACGTACGAACAGCCCTCGGGAAGGAGACGCGAGAGTAGGTCCTGGCGTTCTGCGTCGGCAGGGCCATGTCCCGCGCGTACCTCAGCCGCCATTGGGGCATCCGGATCACCAGGAAGAGATGAGGGGTGTGGGGCTACGTGACCAATTAGGCCCCTGGGTCGCGATGTCCAGGGGTCCCCCTTGACGTGTGAACGAAACCCCATACATATCCTCACCGGGCTCTCGCTCGGGAGGGGTGCGCGAGGACCAGGTCCGAGGGACCTCGTGAGGTGGCGTATGCCAGGCATGACCTCAGCGTAGCCCCCGTGCCCAGCCCCCTCATGCAACTCTCTCAAGGGGAAAGTAGCATGGTGAGGCTGAGCACCGAGCCTGGTGGCTCCCTGAAGTTAATGCAGCCATGAGGCCACCCTTAGTTGTTTATCACTAGCACGGAGCATGGTGCTTCAGCTCTTGCACGGGCATTGTCGCTCCTCGACTGTGTCGACTACCAGCATGGAGCATGGTGCTTCCACTGGTGCGTGGGTGGGGGGTCCCTCTGAGGGAGACCCCGGGGGCGTGTACAGCCCCGCCCTAACACGTGGCTTGCATGGCAGGGCTAGAGGAGGTGTGTATGGGCACTCATGAGCTAGCGTGGGACTCACGAGGCCCTACCTCAAGGCGGGTTGCGCCTGAATTTGACTCGTAACACTCGTGATAGTCCTGCGAGATGGTTAGGGAACCTGCGCCGAGTGAATCTCCTGAGATTATCGCATGAGAAGGCCAGAACACCAACGACCACGGGAGGTGACGTGAACGGGGCCGGACCGCCAGACTGAGCTCAGCCGTTGGGTTTGTCGACACTGGAGGGACGGACCCAAGCACAGACGCCGTGCCCAATCTTCTCATGCGAATGCCCTAAAGAAAGACAACAGGCGCGTGGCTCCCGCAGTGGCAAGGCACCGGGTCGCGCGCACTAACTTGCCTGCCCCTGATTAGCTCATGCGAGAAGAAGGCACCAAGGACCATGGGAGGTGACATGCACGAGAGCTGGCCTGCCAGTCAGAGCTCAGCCACTTAGGTTTGACGACGCTGCAGGGACGGACCTGAGCGCAGGCGCCGTGCCAGTCCTTAATCATGAGGCGGTCGTTTGTGGGCTTGCAAGGGCATACAACATTCATGGTGATGAAGCACCGGACAGACATATGATAATCATAAATCAACTCATGGATAGGGTAGAGCTAGTTTTGTTAGGTGTAAAACGATACATGCCGCAGGGACGGACCCACGCGAGTTGGGGATGATGCAGCCCGAGGGGCGCCCCCAAGTGAACACACCAGAAAATCTCACCTGGCACTATTGTTGAAGAGGTGATGGAGTAGCTGAAGACGGGTGCCGCAGAAGTCGCTCCTCATGAGCCGCCTAGGCCCTGAACCTCGGGAGGTGTTGAGGGCCCGGGGGGCTCGCGAGGATCTGTCGCCATCTCTGTTAGGATCGCCTGGTGCCTGGCCTCCTAAGCCGCCAGGATGCTCCGCATGTGATGCTGATGCACGACAGCCCTGTATGGCAAGCCGAAAGGCATGCGAATGTAGCTACGAGGGGGGCCCTCGCACCGGCCAACATGGGACGGCCAGAAGAGCTCCTAAGCTATGGCCCTGTTGAGCCCTGGGATGTTGACGCATACGCGCAGCCCGCTATCCTTGCCGGGACAAGGAGCCACGCCGGGTGGTGGGCGCTGGTCGCCGCATATTGCTCTTGCCTCCTGAAGCTCCTCGATTGCCTTGGTGATGAACTCCTGAGCACCCAACACCTTGTGCCTTGTGCCCTCCTGACGGAACCGCGCGCTGAAGCATGCCTCCACATGGTGCCCGAGCGCCTCCCTCGTGACGTTGGCCAGGTCAGAGGCCCTCTAGAGGAGAGCCCCTGAGCCAGCTTGAGAGGGGCACCGGGCGTGCCATCCAATGCGAGGGAAGGAGGCGCCCAGTCAGTGGGTGCAGGTCCTGAGGTGGTGCCCCTGGACACCCCGCTCCCCTAAGGCCCTTAGCGGAGCTGCTGCTTCTTCTTCTTGGGGACGGCCTCAGGAGGGTAGACAGTGCCTTTGTCGTCTGGGTTCTCGACTATCCCAGCCTGGTATGCGCGCTCGAGAGAGCACACCGCGTCCTTCTCCTCGCAGGTGACCGTGATGATGCCGCAGCTTCCTGGCATCTTGAGGACGTTGTAACCATGATGAGTCATTGCCATGAACTTGGCCAGGGCCGGATACTCAAAGATGGCGTTGTATGGAAGGCGAGTGTGGGCGACGTCGAAGTCGATGAGCTCGGTGTGGTTGTTGTCGCGCTTGCCGAAGGTGATAGGGAGGCGAATCTGCCCTATCGCGGTGGTGGAGCCATCGGTCACTCATGAGAAAGGCTTGGTGGGCTGCAGCTGGCCATAGGGCACCTAGAGTTGGTTGAACATCTCGATGGAGGGGACATTGAGCCCTGCACCACCATTGATGAGAGTCTTGGTGACGAGCACATTGGTGATGGTAGGCGAGCAGAGCATTGGGAGAGCACCGACAGTTGCCGCGGACTTGAGCTGGTTGGATGAGCTGAAGGTGATGGTGTACTTGGACCACCTGAACGGACGCGTAGCCTCGAGCTTGGGGAGGGCCGCGTTCACCTCACGGGCGAACTGTTTGAAGACGCGATGAGAGGCGGGGGCCTGAGCACCGCCCAGGATGCAGGTGATGGCACGAGGCTCCTGGAATCCCCCAGCCCCTCGTCCTGGTGGTGGTCATCGTTCCTTCTTGGTGGTGGCGGTAGAGGAGGGAGGCCAGCGTTGCCCTGAGGCTGGTCCTCACGAGGCTGGTCCCTCCAGGGGCCCTCGCGAGGCTGGCCATGCCAGCGTTCCTCACGAGGCTGATCTCGCCACTACTGAAGGGGGTCGCGACCGTCCCAGCGTCCTCCACTTCGGCCTCCTCCGCGGTTGTAGCCTCGATCGTTGTGCTCGGGGCGACGATAGAGGCGCCCGTCGCGGATGGCCCTGAGCTCCCTGGCAGTCATTGGTGTTGTGGCTGTAGAGGTTGTGGAAGACGCAGAATGGGTGGCTGCCCTTGGATGACTCTGGGTGGTTGCAACCACGCTTCATCTCTGGTTCGGCCGCGAGCACGGCTGGTCCCTTGCGCTTCACGTCCTTGGCCTTGGCCTTCTTGTCTTCTGGGTCAGCCCCCGGGAGCTCTAGGAGGGAGAGGCGACCTTCCTCAGCTCTCGCACACGTGGTTGCCATGTTGAACATCTCCAGAGCCGTACACCGGTCATCATGTATGACGAGCTCCTCCTTCATCTTGAGATCGCAGACGCCATGAGTGAACGCCGAGATGATGGCTTCGTCCGACACCTTTGGGGATCTTGAGGTGAACACTGTTGAAGCGCTGGATGTACTTCTGCAAGGTCTCTCCTGGCTGCTGCTTGATGCGCCGCAGGTCACCCACAACCAGTGGCCAGTCGCGCGTGCCCTGGACGTTAGCGACAAAACGCTCTCACATCTCGTCCCAGGAGGAGATCGATCCCACGGTAAGGTTCAGGAGCCATGACTGTTGGGGAATGTAGCATGCAATTTCAAAAATTTCCTACGATCACGCAAGATCTATCTAGGAGATGCATAGCAACGAGACAGGGAGAGTGTGTCCACGTACCCTCGTAGACCGAAAGCGGAAGCGTTATGTTAACGCGGTTGATGTAGTTGAACGTCTTCACGATCCAACCGATCCAACTATCGAACGTACGGCACCTCCGTGTTCAGCACACATTCAGCTTGATGAAGTCCCTTGAGCTCTTGATCTGGTAGAGGGTTGAGGTAGAGTTCTGACAGCACGACGGCGTGGTGATGGTGATGGTGATGTGATCCGCGCACGGCTTCGCCTAAGCACTACGACACTATGACCGGAGTAGTAAATTGTGGAGGGGGGCACCGCACATGGCTAAGAAACAGCTGTTGTGCCTTTGGGTTGCCCCCTGCCCACGTATATAAAGGAGGGGGAGGAGGAGGCCGGCCCAAGGGGGCCACGCCAAGAGGGGGAGTCCTACTAAGACTCCATTCCTAGTAGGATTCGCCCCCCCCCCCCTTTGCTTCCAAGAGGGGGAAAGGGGAAAGGAGGGAGAAGGAGAAGGAAATAGGGGGGCCGAATCCCCTCCCCTTGTCCAGTTCAGATTGGGCAAGGGGGGGCATGCGCCACCTCCCGTGGCCTGCCTCCTCTCCTCTACTATGGCCCATTAACTTTCCCTGGGGGTTCTGGTAGCCTCCCGGTACTCCGAAAAATGCCTGAACCTTATCGGAACACTTCCGGTGTCCGTATATAACCTTCCAATATATCAATCTTTACCTCTCGTCCATTTCAAGACTCCTCGTCATGTCTGTGATCTCATATGGGACTCCGAACAAACTTCGGTCACCAAAACACATAACTCATAATACAAATCGTCATCGAACGTTAAGCGTGCGGACCCTATGGGTTTGAGAACTATGTAGACATGACCGAGACACATCTCTGGTCAATAACCAATAGCGGAACCTGGATGCTCATATTGGCTCCTACATATTCTACGAATATCTTTATCGGTCAAACCGCATAACAACATACGTTATTCCCTTTGTCATCGGTATGTTACTTACCCGAGATTTGATCGTCGGTATCATCATACCTAGTTCAATCTCATTACCCGCAAGTCTCTTTACTGGTTCCATAATGCATCGTCCCGCAACTAACTCATTAGTCACATTGCTTGCAAGGCTTATAGTGATCTGCATTATCGAGAGGGCCCAGAGATACCTCTCCGATACACGGAGTGACAAATCCTAATCTTGATCTATGCCAACTCAACAAACACCTTCGGAGACACCTCTAGAGCATCTTTATAATCATCCAGTTACGTTGTGACGTTTGATAGCACACAAAGTGTTCCTCCGGTATTTGGGAGTTGCATCATCTGATAGTTAGATGAATATGTATAAGTCATTAAGAAAGCAACAGCAATAAAACTAAACAATCATAATGCTAAGCTAACGGATGGGTCTTGTCCATCACATCATTCTCTAATGATGTGATTGAAGGATTCCTGGATTAAGAGGTCCTCGGGCGTCCGGACTATGTAACATGGGCCGAACTAATGGGCTATGAAGATACAAGACAAAAGACTTCTCCTCGTGTCCGGATGGGACACTCCTTTGCGTGGATGGCAAGCTTGGCGTTCGGATATGTAGATTCCTTCCTTTGTAAAACGACTCTATACAACCCTAGGCCCCTCCGGTGTCTATATAAACCGGAGGGTTTAGTCCGTAGAGGCAATCACAATCATACAGGCTAGACATCTAGGGTTTAGCCATTACGATCTCGTGGTAGATCAACTCTTGTAATCCTCATATTCATCAAGATCAATCAAGGAGGAAGTAGGGTATTACCTCCATCAAGAGGGCCTGAACCTGGGTAAACATCGTGTCCCCCGTCTGATGTTACCATCGACCCTAGATGCACAATTCGGGACCCCCTACCCGAGATCCGCCGGTTTTGACACCGACATTGGTGCTTTCATTTAGAGTTGTGCCGTGTCGTCATTAGAAGGTTTGATGGCTCCATCAATCATCTACAAAAATGCTGCCCTGCGGGAGGATTTCCTCCCAGCCAGCTCTTCGTATTCGGTGGCTTCGCACTGTGGGCCAACTCGCTTGGCCATCTAGAGCAGATCGACAGCTACGCCCCAGGTCACCAGATTAGTTTTGGAAATCTGGATTATGTTGCTGATATCTCAGGAGACTTGCTCTTCCAAGGGTTCACGACCCCAACCTCTACTCTGGCTTTAGATCCGGAGCGCGTCGCCATGTCCGAAGATGGGATTACTGAGCCTGCCGGACTATCTGCGGCCACTAAGCCCAGCACGGGAGACCCGGAGGAAGTAGTGTCGCTGGCAACCATCATGAAGCCGGACTCTTCTCCGGACACTGGCTCCGAACCCTCAGAGTCAGCATCGTGTGAGCTCGGCCAAGGAGTTTCCCTCCTGCTGTACTCCACGGGTTTCCTTCTCCCTGGTCAAACCTCGCCTTTAAGCGAGGCTATGGACTTGATGCGATCCCTCGTCATTATAGAGGAGCAATATCCGAACTACGCCCAGCCCGGACTGGGGGCTGAGAGCAGGGAGTTTTACGTCCCACCCACCACCCACTTCATAGCCACTATCGAGGACTTAACTGACATGCTCGACTATGGCTCCGAAGACATCGACGGTATTGACGACGATGCCAGGGAGGAGCAGGCCGAAAACCCACCGTTTACCGGACGCTGGACGGCCACCTCTTCGTATGACCTGTACATGGTGGACACACCCAAAGAGGGTAGCGGCGATGATAAAGAAGATCTAGTCGAGGATAAACCTCCTGAGACACAGCCAAAGCGCCGACGTCAGCGGCGTCGCTCTAAATCACGCTGTGGAAAAGACAGCAATACTTGCACAGGAGGCAACAACACTCCGGACGATGCCGAAGACAAAGAAGAACCCGTCGAGCCGCCTCCGAACAGGATGACCGGGAAGACGGGCAAGTTAGCCCCGATGAACAGGTGGAAAACGAAGACTCGGAGGACAACAATTATCTTCCTCTCTCCGAGGATGAGGTGAGCCTCGGAAACGAGGATTTTATCGCGCCTGAGGAACCTCTCGAGCAGGAGCGCTTTAAGCGCCGGCTGATAGCCACTGCAAGGAGCCTGAAAAAGAAGCAGCAGCAGCTTCAAGCTGATCAAGATCTACTTAACGACAGGTGGACTAATATCCTGGCAGCCGAGGAATACGGCCTCGAACGCCCAACCAAAAGTCACACGAAGCGTAAACTGCTACCCCAATTTGATGACGAGGCCCTTGAGCCCGCACCATCAGCACGTAATGCGGCAGACTGACCACCTCGTGGCAGGGACAAAACGGCAACTCAAGCTGAACACCAACCCATACTACCTCGCCATAAAGGTAGAGATATAACAGCTCGGGGATATACATATGACATGCGGCAAGACCTGGACAGTAGAGCAGGTCAGACCAGATCGATCTACGGATCACGGGGGCGTGCCCCGACGCGCGACAACGGCTATCTAGCCGGACGTGACAAGCATAATCACGCCCGAGCCGAAAACGCAGACGGACTCCATCCGAGCTACGTCACGACTTGGCCCGATATAAAGGCGCCGCACACCCCCTCTGCTTCACTGATGAAGTAATGGAGCATGAATTGCCAGAAGAGTTTAAACCCATGAATATCAAATCGTATGATGGAACAACAGATCCCGCGGTATGGACTGTGGATTTTCTTCTCCATATTCATATGGCCCGCAGTGATGCTCTTCATGCCATCAAATACCTCTCGCTAAAAGTCAAGGGACCAGCTCGCAACTGGTTGAATAGCCTGCCTGAAAACTCCATTGGCAGCTGGGAGGAGTTGGAAGACGCCTTCTGCAACAACTTCCAAGGTACATACGTCCGACCTCCGGATGCCGATGACTTAAGTCACATAGTTCAACAGCCCGGAGAGTCAGCCAGGAAATTCTGGACTAGGTTCTTGACTAAAAAGAACCAGATCATCGACTGTCCGGATGCCGAAGCCCTAGCAGCCTTTAAGCATAGCATCCACGACGAATGGCTCGCCCGACACCTCAGCCAGGAAGAGCCGAAGTCCATGGCAGCCCTCATGGCACTCATGACCCGCTTTTGCGATGGCGAAGATAGCTGGCTAGCCCGCAACAATAATAACTCAAGAGAACCTGACACCTTTGAAGCCAGAAATAGCAACGGCAAGCCCCGACGCAACAGGCACAAGCGTCAAAACAACGCTGATAATACCGATGACACGGCGGTCAACGCCGGATTCAGTGGCTCCAAATCCGGCCAACCGAAGAAGCCATTTAAAAGGAACAATCCGGGCTCATCCATCTTGGACCGCATACTCGATCGTCCATGTCAGATCCACGGCACCCCCGACAAACCAGCCAATCATACCAACAGAAGCTGTTGGGTCTTTAAACAGGCCGGCAAGTTAATACCGAGAACAAGAAGAAGGGGTCGCAGAGTGAGGACGACGACGAGGAGCCCCATCCACCGAACACAGGGGGACAGAAGAAGTCCCCCCCAGGTTAAAACGGTGAACATGATATACGTTACCCATATCCCCAAGAGGGAGCACAACCGTGCGCTCAGGGACATCTATGCGGTAGAGCCAGTTGCTCCAAAATTCAACCCATGGTCGTCCTGCCTGATCACTTTTGATCGCAGGGACCATCCGACCAGTATCCGTCATGGAGGTTCAACCGCACTAGTCCTTGACCCAGTCATTGATGGATTCCACCTCACGCGAGTCCTCATGGATGGTGGCAGCAGCCTCAACCTGCTCTATCAGGATACAGTCCGCAAAATGGGCATTGATCCATCAAGGATCTAGCCCACAAAAACTACCTTTAAAGGAGTAATACCAGGTGTAGAGGCCCACTGCACGTGTTCAATCACATTGGAAGTCGTCTTCGGATCTCCGGACAACTTCCGAAGCGAGAACTTGATCTTCGATATCATCCCCTTCCGCAGCGGTTATCATGCATTGCTCGGACGAACTGCATTTGCTCGATTCAATGCGGTGCCACACTATGCTTCTCTCAAACTCAAGATGCCCAGACCACGCGGTGTCGTAACAGTCAATGGAAACACGGAGCGCTCCCTCCGTACTGAGGAGCACACCGCAGCCCTGGCAGCAGAATTACAGAGCGGCCTTATCAAGCAGAACCTTAATTCGGCGGCCAAGCTCTCGGACACTGTCAAACGAGTCCAGACTACTCTGCAGCAGGACAGTCCAGCTCGTCAAGAGCTCAACTAGTAATTCGGCCTCCGTCTCAGTCCCTACCAAATGGTGGCGTACGTACCGCGCATACATAACTACGCACTCAAAATACCATGGGCGTAGACGGAGGCGTAACATGATTGTGGTCCATCACACAGCTCACACACATACTTTTCCTTTTCCTTTTTACCATTTTTTGGTCTCTTTTTCACAGGCCCCTTCCGACGACCTGATCATCAGTCCTTTCGAAGGATAGATATACCAAGGCGGCAAGCAGTACAGGCGTGTGGGGGAATCTCTAGAAGTTCTTCTTGACGATCATTCTACCTATTTTTAGGACCCGCATGCACCTCCCCCTCGGTCTTGGCTTGTTAAATAGCCAGGTTGGTTATTGCATCATTTGTACAAATACGCTTTGACATATTAATCAAATTATAATGGAAATAGTTTGCGGCCCAGTTTATGTGGCACTAGCTTACTACTGCATTTTATTTTGCTATTCTTATCGATTGCACCCATACACTTTGGTACGCTTTAATTCGCGAGGAGCTTCATTGTGCTCCATACTACGGTAACAAAGTCTGAACACTTTTACAGTACAGTTCGGCACCCCAAATTTTAGCATTATATGCATTGGCTCCGAATCATGTCTTTGGTCAATAGTTGGGTTGCCCGGCTCCTGTGCTTGCTACCTTACGTTCCATCCTATCGGCTAGAGTAGTAAAGGGAGAACTACTGCGATTGTGTTTCTGGTTTATCCAAGCAAACACCTCAGTAGAGAAAGCCAAAAACTGACTGTCATGATACGGCGAGAGCTGGTCAGCTATTCGGAGGTTAAAACTCTTTTGTGATTTTTTCCGCACTGTGCGACGAATCGGCCTCTACCCGATCAGGTGTCTACAACACCCTAGTCCGGATTAAATACTAACTAGGGGATGTGCCTACATTTCTATTGTCAAACTCCTATAGCTAAGTGAGAGTGATAAAACCACATAGTCTGATTGACTGGTTCATTGCGCTAAACACGTCCTTCAAGGACCAAACTCTTGGATCTAGAGTGTTTAGATTCATCCCAAACACCCCCGTACTACCTACGTGGGGGCTGAAGCCGACGACTGGCCAACTCTCAGATTTAACAAAATGGCCGCACAGGAGGTAAATTTTTTAAAACAACAAACATTATATTACATAATTGATTTGTTACATAATATAGAAAGGGATAACATGAATGACTTCATTCAAAGATAATGTCTTTTGCACACTGGCCCTCTACAATGCGGGATCCCTTCAGGACATCATCAAAATACCGCTCGGGAGTGCGGTGCTCCTTGCCCGCAGGCGGTCCCTCGATCGTGAGCTTGACGGCGTCCATCTTCGCCCACTGCACCTTGACACGGGCGAAGGCCATCTGCGCACCTTCGATGCAGACCGGCCGCTTGATGGCATCAAGCCAAGGGCAGGCATTGACCAGCCGCTTCACGAGCCCGAAGTAGCTACTGGGTATGGCTTCGGCAGGCCACAGACGGATTATCAAATCCTTCATGGCCAATTCGGCCGCCCTATGCAGTTCGGTCAGTTGTTGCAGCTGATCGCTAAAGGGCACCGGATGCTCTGGCGCAAGGTATTGCGACCAGAGCAACTTCTCCGTTGAGCTCCCTTCTTCGGCTCAGAAGAAATCCTCAGCATCAGCAACACTGTGCGGCAGACTCGCAAACGCCCCTGGAGAACTCCAAATCCGGGTCAGTAAGAGGAAACTTTTCTACACATACTTGCTCTGCATAATAAAGGCCTTACCCGCCGTGATTTTTCTGGCCTCCTTGATTTCCTGGAGGGCGCCCTGGGCTTCAACCCGGGCATCGTGTGCGCTTTGGCGGGCCTTGGCAAGTTCGGACTCTTGATCCGCAATATTTCGCTCCAAGGACTCGCATTTCTACATGGCGTCCTGGAGCTCCTGCTGGACCTCACCGACCCTAGCCTCGTGTTTTTCCCGAGCGGCTTGTTCCTTTGCCGCTCTCTCCTGGGCTTCGGCCAGCGCCTTCCTGAGGGTCTCCACCTTGGTCGCCGCTCCTACAAAATATCATGGCAGTATGGTCAATACAAATCATTCATCCTTTCTGAATCTAAACAAGGTCATTGCATACCTTGATTGTCCTCCAGCTGTTTTTTCACATGGCCGAGCTCTTCCTCGGTCCACTCCAGACTCTGCTTCAGTCCGGATACCTTAGCAGCATGAGAGGTTGCAGCCAGCAAAGATGCCTGCTTATTCACATAGACACGTATGGTTAGTCTCCTGCGAAAATTATTTGATCCTCTGTCCGACTTTTGTTTTCGAACACCGAACATTGTGTCAGGGGCTACTGTCTATACTATGACATTCATTTTGCATAAATTGCATTTCATACCTCAAAGCCTGTTAGAAGGCTTGTGTAGGGTTCGTTCGGTCTGCTCTTCACAGACTGAATCCTCTCAACCACCATACCCATGAGGGTGCGGTGTTCCTCAACAATGGAAGCACTTTGCAGCGCTTCAAGTAGAGTATACGTTGCCTCTGGATGGGCAGAGGTCACCGGTGGAATCGGTGCACCTCCTTCTTTCGAAGGAGGCTGCTTGCCTGATTCCGGAGCCGTAAAGGTCTCCGGAATTGTATTCGGCTGGGGGCCGAATTGGATATGGCCCGCATTGCCAGTCACCATGGGGATTTGCTCCCCCATGTGTCCGGCGGCCGAGGTTTCACCCTCTGGCGCCACCTTGACGGCCTCCTGCGTCTCTCCCTGGCCTGTGGAGGTCCTTCAGGATAGCACCTCGGTGTCATCCATGGCTTTGGGAGAAGAGGCCGCTGGAAGGGACCCGCTATCCATCACCTTCGGATCCAGCAAATTCCCTGTAGATGAGGATCGCTGGAGGTCGGAACAAGCTGGACTACGGCGCATGATTCAACATGTTGAAACCATGAAGTAAAGGAGCTGGATATATGTGTGCGTCTTTGAGTACTTACGATTCAGCCAGGGGCTTATCCCTGGGGTGCCACTCGGAGTTGCTGTCGATGTCCCACGCGGAGTTGTCCATGAGGGAGACATTCCCCTTCTTGGACGCCTCTACCTCCAGATGCGTGGAGGCCGCCCTTTTCTTCCTTCCCCCCACCGGAGGAGAGTTGCTCTCCTCCTCCTCCTCGCCCCTCGGTGGGGGAGGAGTCGGTCTCGGCGTCTTTGGACGTCACGTCCGAAGTGCCCTTACGGCGGAGGCCACTTTTGGTCTCCTCTTCTTCTTGGCGTTCTTCTCCGGCGCTTGGTAGGGCGCCGGAACCAGCATCTTTGTCAGAAGTGGGATTGCTGGGTTTTCGGGCAGCGGAGCCGGACACTGAATCTGCTCTGCCTTCTTTGTCCAGACCTGAAAAAACAAATAGGGAAGCTTAGACATCTTCCTTGAGTATGCAAGTAAAGGATACACCTTGAAATACGAAAAACTTACCGGACTGGCGGGATGGGCCAGGTCGTGCCCACGGTCCTCTGTCGTCGCCGGCCACATCTGCTTGGCCTTAACGAGCACCTTCCATATGTCTTCGTGCGTAGTGCCGAAGAATTGTTGGAAGGTCTGGTGCTCAGGCGGATCGAACTCCCACAAATGGCAAGTCTGGCTTTGGCATGGAAGGATCCGGCGAACAAGCATCACCTGGATCACATTGACGAGCTTGATGTTCTTGTCTACCATGCTCCTCATGTGCGTCTGAAGCGTTGTCAGCTCGTCCGACGAAGACCAGTCCAGGCCCTTCTCTAGCCAGGAGGTGAGCCGCATCGGGGCTTTGGTCTGGAATTCGGGAGCCGCGGCCCAGGTGGCGTCGCGAGGCTCTGTGATGTAGAACCACTGCTGTTGCCACCCTTTGAGGGTCTCCACGAAGGTACCTTTGGGCCATGAGACATTGGGCATCTTGCTCACCATGGCGCCTCCGCACTTTACGTGTTGACCACCCACCACCTTCGACTTCACATTGAAGATCTCTAACCACAATCTGAAGTGGGGTGGGATGCGGAGGAAGGCCTCGCACATGACAATGAATGCCGAGATGTTGAGGAAGGACTTGGGGGCCAGATCATGGAAATCAAGCCCGTAGTAGAACATGAGTCCGTGGACAAATGGGTGGAGAGGGAATCCCAATCCACGGACAAATTGGGGGATGAATACCACCCTCTCATGGGGCTCCTGGGTGGGGATGATCTGCCCCTTTGCCGGAAGCCGGTGGGCGATTTCCTGGGCTAAGTACCCAGCCTCCCGGAGCTTGGTGATGTCCTTCTCCTTGACGGAGGAAACCATCCACTTGCCCTATGCTCCAGATCCGAACATGGATGAAGTGCTTTTTTGAGGTGGAAAGGATGGAAGCTTCGGCACTGGAGCTCTAGAATAGATGGGCAGAGAGAAAGAGGGTGTGGGTGAAAAGGTGAAATCCTTATCCCTTTATAAAGGTTGCGAATATCAAGCGCCTCCCCACTCGCCTTAAAACTTGCCTATTCCCCAAGGGTCGTGCAGAAGGCGCGGTTGGATTACCCACGCCTGTATTGATGAGAATCCCGCAATAAGGGGACACGATCTCTACTTCGACAAGACGTGTCAATAAAACCGCATCTTGAAACATGGAGCGGGAGGCTAAAAAATGGTTCGAAATAATGACCGGGCAGCGATGTGATGTCACGTTACAAAAGTTTTCAGTAGATTGGACTCATTAAATATTATACTCTCTCTGTGTGTGTGTGGTACTTGTTTTGTAGAGCCGGACACGCTTTCTGTGTTCGAAGGCTGTTTTGGCGTATTCAGAGGAGGAACCCTCCTTGCAATGCCGGAGACAGTCTGCGCGTCGGACACATCGTCATTGAAGCCTGGTTCAGGGGCTATTGAGGGAGTCCTGGATTAAGGGTTCCTCGGGCGTCCGCACTATGTAACATGGGCCGGACTAATGGGCTATGAAGATACAAGACAGAAGACTTATTCCCGTGACCGGATGGGACTCTCCTTTGTGTGGATGGTAAGCTTGGCGTTCGGATATGTACATTCCTTCATTTGTAAACTGACTCTATAGAACCCTAGGCCCCTCCGGTGTCTATATAAACCGGAGGGTTTAGTCCGTAGAGGCAATCACAATCATACAGGCTACACATCTAGGGTTTAGCCATTATGATCTCCTCGTAGATCAACTCTTGTAATCCTCGTATTCATCAAGATCAATCAAGCAGGAAGTAGGGTATTACCTCCATCAAGAGGGCCCGAACCTGGGTAAACATCGTGTCCCCCGTCTCCTATTACCATCGACCCTAGACGCACAGTTCGGGACCCCCTACTCAAGATCTGCCGGTTTTGACACCGACAGTGATCCCGTTCATCAAATGACAACACATGTCTATGGTTAGGAAACTTAACCATCTTTGATTAACGAAATAGTCAAGTAGAGGCATACAAGGGACACTCTATTTTGTCTATGTATTCACACATGTACTAAGTTTCCGGTTAATACAATTCTAGCATGAATGATAAACATTTATCATGATATAAGGAAATATAAATAACAACTTTATTATTGCCTCTAGGGCATATTACCTTCAGTCTCCCACTTGCACTAGAGTTAATAATCTAGATTACATAGTAATGATTCTAACACCCATGGAGTCTTGGTGCTGATCATGTTTTGCTCATGGAAGAGGCATAGTCAATGGGTCTGCA
This sequence comes from Triticum aestivum, assembly GCF_018294505.1. Classification (NCBI taxonomy): domain Eukaryota; kingdom Viridiplantae; phylum Streptophyta; class Magnoliopsida; order Poales; family Poaceae; genus Triticum; species Triticum aestivum. The sequence goes on from NC_057805.1 coordinate 253,670,290, forward strand.
ACATTCAGATCCGTATGTATTTTGCAAATCTCTATGTCTCCCTCCTTGACTTGATCGCGGATGTTATTGAAGCGTCTCTTGTTGTGTTAAGTTCTCTAGTGAAATCTGGATTCCTTCGCCAAGGCAATTGCTCTAGTATTGTCACAAAAGATTTTCATTGGACCCGATGCACTAGGTATTACCTAGATTTTATATGAAATCCTTCATCCAGACTCCTTCGTTTGCTGCTTCTGAAGCAGCTATGTACTCCGCTTCACATGTAGATCCCGCCACGATGCTCTGCTTGGAACTGCACCAACTTACAGCTCCACCAATCAATATAAATACGTATCCGGTTTGCAACTTAGAGTCATCTGGATGAGTGTCAAAGTTTGCATCGACGTAACCATTTACGACAAGCTCTTTGTCACCTCCATAAACGAGAAACATATCCTTAGTCCTTTTTAGGTATTTTAGGATATTCTTGACTGCTGTCCAGGGATCCACTCCTGGATTACTTTGGTACATCCCTGCTAAACTTATAGCAAGGCACACATCATGTCTGGTACACAACATTGCATACATGATAGAACCTATGGCTAAGGCATAGGGAATTACCTTCATTTTCTCTCTATCTTCTACAGTGGTCAGGCATTGAGGCTGACTCAACTTCACACCTTGTTACACAAGCAAGAACCCTTTCTTTGACTGATCCATTTTGAACTTCTTCAAAACTTTATCAAGATATGTGCTTTGTGAAAGTCAAATTAAGCGTCTTGATCTATCTCTACAGATCTTGATGCCCAATATAAGCAGCTTCACCGAGGTCTTTCATTGAAAAATTCTTATTCAAGTATCCTTTTATGCTATCCAGAAATTCTGTATTATTTCTAATCAACAATATGTCATCCACATATAATATTAGAAATGCTACAAACTCCCACTCACTTTCTTGTAAATACAGGCTTCTCCAAAAGTCTGTATAAAACCATATGCTTTGATCACACTATCAAAGTGTATATTCCAACTCCGAGATGCTTGCACCAGTCCATAAATGGATCGCTCGAGCTTGCACACTTTGTTAGCACCTTTATGATCGACAAAACCTTCTGGTTGCATCATATACAACTCTTCTTTAAGATATCCATTAAGGAATGCACTTTTGACATCCATTTGCCAAATTTCATAATCATAAAATGGGGCAATTGCTAACATGATTCGGACAGACTTAAGCATCGCTACGGGTGAGAAGGTCTCATCGTGGTCAACTCCTTGAACTTGTTGAAAACCGTTCGCAACAAGTCGAGATTTGTAGACAGTAATATTACCGTCAGCGTCAGTCTTCTTCTTGAAGATCCATTTATTCTCTATGGCTTGCCGGTCATCGTGCAAGTTAACCAAAGTCCACACTTTGTTTTCATACATGGATCCCATCTCAGATTTCATGGCCTCAAGCCATTTCGCAGAATCTGGGCTCATCATCGCTTCCTCATGTTCGTAGGTTCGTCATGGTCTAGTAACATGACTTCCAGAATAGGATTATCATACCACTCTGGTGCGGATCATACTCTGGTTAACCTATGAGGTTTGGTGGTAACTTGATCTGAAATTTCATGATTATCATCATTAGCCTCGTCACTAATTGGTGTAGGAATCAATGGAACTGATTTCTGTGATGAACTACTTTCCAATTCGGGAGAAGGTACAATTACCTCATCAAGTTCTACTTTCCTCGCACTCACTTCTTTCGAGACAAACTCCTTCTCTAGAAAGGATCCATTCTTAGAAACGAATATCTTGCCTTTGGATCTGTGATAGAAGGTGTACCCAACCGTTTCCTATGGGTATCCTATGAAGACACATTTCTCCGATTTGGGTTCGAGCTTATCAGGTTGAAGCTTTTTCAGATAAGCATCGCAGCCCCAAACTTTAAGAAACGATAGCTTCGGTTTCTTGCTAAACCATAGTTCACATGGTGTCGTCTCAACGGATTTAGATTGTGACCTAGTTAACGTGAATGCAGCCGTCTCTAAAGCATAACCCCAAAATGATAGTGGTAAATCGGTAAGAGACATCATAGATCGCACAATATCTAATAAAGTACGGTCACGACATTCGGACACACCATTACGCTATGTTGTTCCAGGTGGCGTGAGTTGCGAAACTATTCCACATTGTTTCAAATGAAGACATAACTCATAACTCAAATATTCTCCTCCACGATCAGATCGTAGAAACTTTATTTTCTTGTTACGATGATTTTCCACTTCACTCTGAAATTCTTTGAACTTTCCAAATGTTTCAGACTTATGTTTCATTAAGTAGATATACCCATATCTGCTCAAATCATTTGTGAAGGTTAGAAAATAACGATACCCGCCGCGAGCCTCAACACTCATCAGACCGCATACATCAGTATGTATTGTTTCCAATAAGTCGGTTGCTCGCTCCATTGTTCTAGAGAACGGAGTCTTAGTCATCTTGCCCATGAGGCATGGTTCGCAAGCATCAAGTGATTCATAATCAAGTGATTCCAAAAGCCCATCAGCATGGAGTTTCTTCATGCGCTTTACACCAATATTACATAAACGGCAGTGCCACAAATAATTTGCACTATCATTATTAACTTTGCAACTTTTGGCTTCAATATTATGAATATGTTTATCACTACAATTGAGATTCAACAAAAATAGACCACTCATCAAGGGTGCATGACCATAAAAGATATTACTCATATAAATAGAACAACCATTATTCTCTAATTTAAATGAATAACTGTCTACCATCAAACAATATCTAGATATAATGTTGAGGCTCAACGTTGGCACTAAATAACAATTATTCAGGTCTAAAACTAATCCCGATGGTAGATGGTAGATGGGAACGGGGGTCCCCAGACTTGCCTGCCTGTATGGCCCATCTTCACCAGCAAACACCCAAGACCCTCGCGAGGCAGACGACGCAAGACCTCCTCGGGGGCGGCCACACCAGACTGGCTCGCGAGGGGCGGAGAGATCAAGGCACGGGACACCTCACGAGGTTCCTTTGACGCAAGCCATGACGATCGTGGCCAGGTGGGCGCCAGCGCATAGTGTCCTCGTTTCCTCTTTGGTGCTAAAAAGGCAAGTGCAGACAAGGAGTCCCGAGGCATCAGGCAAAGGTTTCCATATCAGTGCAACAAAACCAAGACCGGCAAGACAGCGGGACGGAGGTCACCGTGGAGCCCAAGACGATGTCACCACCAGAGCCTTTGGCAGGCGAAGACCACCTTTAGTCAGGAGAACTTGTACTAGTTGTCTCCCTTCAAATTTGGCCGTTGTGGCATCCCTTCCCGCTCAATATTTGGGAAGAGGACCAGGGCCTCTATAAATAGGACTAGCCACCATCGTAGCAAGGGGACGGATCATTCAGATAACCCTCACACACAAGCTCACCGAGCACAAGAGCGCCTCTCCTCAGAAGGCTGTTCTTCCCTTGTAACCGTTCATCCTCAGCCCAAGAGGCAATCCACCACACCACACTGGAGTAGGGTATTACACCACATGGTGGCCCGAACCAGTATAAACTCTTGTGTCTCTCATTCTTTGGGTTCATTGAGCTAGGCCTTGCGATCGTTGAGAGAGCGATCTAGGGAGAGAGAGATGTTCATGCGCACTCCATTGTTTGAACCTCATGGTTTTGTCGGAACCCGAAATCCGACATTTGGCGTGCCAGGTAGGGGTGCGCCGAAGCTTTCCTTCCGCCAGTCCACGTCCCATCGCTTCATCGCATCCATGGCGGACGCTCGTCAAGCCCGCGCTATGGGCCGGGCCGCCTTCGCCGCCCGCGTCGCTCAGACAGCTCCTGTCGGCGGGCTTCCCGGCGTTCCCCGTTGCCCGCCGCCACCGGCCCGGCGGGGAGCGAGCAGGAAGCGTCCTCGCTGCACCCCTCGGTGCGGCAGAACGGTCGAACCGCCACTCCGTCGCTAACCCCAGCCAGCTCATCGTCTCATGTTCGTCGCGCTCCCACGGACGTGCAGGCCGCGCTGCTCATGGCACGCGAGCTCCTGCGCTTCCGCCCAGTCGAGGACCTCTACGAGGATTGGCTGCACCGCATCACCGAGCTCGTCAGCGCTGCAGGGGCTCCCCTGCCCCATCCCTCTCGCTGCCTCGCCCTCCGCCAAATGCGGGCGACGTAGCTCACGGGCGCCTCCACGACCTCTGCAACAAGACGGCGCTCTAGCGACAAGGCGGGCGGCCCCCAGGCGCGACCCACCGTGTTGGGCGCCCGCGCGAGAAGAAGGAAGTTGCCAAGAAGTTCCCCGGCCGCAAGAGAATGCTCCCGCGCTCCCAGCGCCACCGCGACAAGACCGCGTGCCGCCTGTAGTGGCGGTGTGCGGGCATCCAGGGCAGGCTCTGTATCAGCAAAGGGCCCTGGTGGCCACGGCAGGCTGTCGCGCCTTCACCCCTGAGCTGCGTAGCGTCGCCTGGCCGGGCAAGTTCAAGCCAGACCTGCCTCCTCCCTACGACGACACCCCTGACCCCGCGGAGTTCTTGCAGCTCTACGAGCTGAGCATCAAGGCGGCCAACGGCGACGAAAAAGTCATGGCGAACTGGTTTCCCATGGCTCTCAAGGATGGTGCTCGCTCGTGGCTCCTGAACCTGCCCCTGGGCTGGATCTCCTCCTGGGGCGAGATGCGCGACCGCTTCATCGCCAACTTCCAGGGCACTCGCGACCGCCCTCCGGCCGCGGGTGACCTACGCCGCATCAAGCAGCAGCCAGGAGAGACCCTGCAGAAGTACATCCAGCGCTTCAACAACATTCGCCTCAAGATCCCCAAGGTGACAGATGAGGCCATCATTTTGGTGTTTTCTGATGGCGTTCGTGACGTCAAGATGAAGGAGGAGCTCGCCATCCACGAGGAGCTATGCACGGCTTTGGAGTTGTTCAAACTGCCGACCAAGTGCACAATAGCTGAGGAGGGGCGCCTTTCCCTCCTCGAGCTCCCAGCTACCGACCCGGAGGAGAAGAAAGCCAAGGCCAACGACGTGAAGCGCAAGGGAGTGGCCGTGCTCGCGGCGGAGCGGGATACGAAGCGCGGCTGGGACCATCCCGAGTCGTCCGAAAGCAGCAGACCGTTCTGCGCCTGCCACAACGTACACAGCCACAACACGAACAACTATCAAGAGCTCAGGGCCATTCGAGATGGACGCTTCGGTCGATGCCCTGAGCTCAATGACTAGGGCTACAACCGAGGAGGAGGACGAGGCGGAGGGCGCTGGGACAATCGCGACCCCCGCCAGCAGTGGCGTGACCGGCCTCGCGAGGACCGCTGGCAGGACCAGCCTCGTGAGGGCGGCTGGAGGGATCAGCCTCGCGAGGACCGCCCTCAGGGCAATGCTGGTCTTCCTCTGCTGCCGCCACTGCCAAGAAGGAATGAAGACCACCATCAGGACGAGGGGCTGGGGGCTTCCAGGAACCGCGTGCTACCAGCCTCTCAGTGTATCTTCAAGCAGTTTGCTCGCAAGGTGAGCGCAGCCCATACCAGGCTTGAGGCCACGTGCGCGCTCAGGTTGTCCAAGTGCGCCATCACTTTCAGCTCAGCAGACCAGCTCAAGTGCGCGGCCACCACTGGCGCCCTCCCGATACTCTGCTCACCTGTCATCAGCAATGTACAAGTCACCAAGACCCTCATCGACGGCGGCGCAGGGCTGAACGTCCTATCCATCGAGACGTTCCACAGCCTCCAAGTGCCATACAATCAGCTTCAGCCCACCAAGCCCTTCTCAGGAGTAACCGACGGCTCCACCACCCCGATAGGGCAGGTCCACCTCCCCATCACCTTCGGACAGCGCGACAACTACCGCACCGAGCTCATCCACTTCGACGTCGCTCACATCCGTCTGCCATACAATGCCATCCTCGGGTATCCGGCCCTGGCCAAGTTCATGGCAGTGACCCACCACGGCTACAACGTCCTCAACATGCCAGGGAGCGGCGGGATCATCACTGTCCCCTGCAAAGAAAGAGATGCGGTGTGCTCCCTCGAGCGCGCCTTCCAAGCCGCAGCGATCGAAGACCCCGACAACAATAGTGTGCAGTACCCTCCTGAGGCCATCCCCAAGAAGAAGAAGCAACTACTCCGCACACGGCCTTAGGGGAGCGGCGCCTCTAGTGGTGCCACATCAGGATCGGCGCCCGCGCCTGGGGCGCCTCCCTCCCTCGCATAAGAAGGCGCGCCCGGCGCCCTCCTCGGGCAGGGCTCGGGGGCTCTCTCCTGGAGGGCCTCAAACCTAGCCAACATCACGAGGGAGGCGCTCGGGCACCACATGGAGGCGTGCTTTGAGGCACGTTTCCCTCAGGAGGACACCGGGCGACGAGTGCCTGGCGCTCAGGAGTTCATAGCCAAGACCACTCAGGAGCTACAAGATGCCAGAGCCATGCGCGGCGACAGCCACCTACCTGGCGCAGCTCCCCATCCACGCGAGGATGGTGGGCTGGATGGCAGGCTGCGCGTCTGCATCGACATCCCAGGGCTCAACAGGGCCGCATCACAGGAGCTTTTCTGGCCTTTGCGCGTGGGACATTGCGAGGGCCCACCTCACAGCTATGTCTGCAAGCCATTCGTCCTGCCGAGCATGGCAGCCGCCTTCCAGCGCAACCTGCAGAGCGTCCTGGCGGCTCAGGAGGCCAGGCATCACGCAGTCCTGGCGGAGCTGGATACGGTCCTCAAGGAACCGCCTGGACCCCCAGAGCCTCCCGAGGCTCAGGGCCCCGGTGGCTCGTGAGGAGCAACCACTTCGCCGCGCATCTTCAGCTACCCCAACATTCCTTCGACAACGGAACCAGGTGACATTTTCCAACTTAATTTAGCTGGGAGCGCCCCCAAGGCTGCATCATTCCCAGGCCGCGTGGGCTTGTCCCTGTGGCATGTATCCTTTTATGTCTTTAGCTTACTCTGCTGGGGGCACCCCTCGGGCTGCATCATCCCCAGGGCGCTCGGGTCCGACCCAGTGGCATGTATCGTTCTTGCATTTACCTAAGCTAGTTCTCTTTCCATGCATAATCTATCTATGGTTATCACCCGCTTGATTGTCACCCACCACGGGAGCCGCGCGCCGATCGTCTTTCTTCAGGATCCTTCGCATAAGAAGGCTAGGCACGGCATCTGTGCTCGGGTCCGTCCCTGCAGCATCGATAAATCCAACGGCTGAGCTCTGTCTAGCGGGCCGGTCCCCTTCACGTCACCTCCTGGGGTCGTTGGTGCTTGGCCTTCTCATTCAATAACCTCAGGAGATTCATTCAGCGCAGGATTGCCTAACCATCTCGCAGGACCGCCGCAGCTAACAAGAACCAAGACCAGGCGCAACCCGCCTTGAGGTAGGGCCTTGTGAGTCCCACGCTGGCTCACGAGTGCCGAGACACACCTCGTCTAGCCGGTCGTGCAAGCCACGTGTCAGGGCGGGGCTATACACGCCCCGGGGGCTCCACTCAGAGGGAGCCCTCACCCACGCACCAGTGGAAGCACCATGCTCCGCGCTGGCTCTCGACGCTACCGAGGAGCGGTTATGCCCGTGCAATTGCGGAACCGCTATGCTCCGCGCTGTTGATAAACAACTGATGGCGGCCCCATGGCCGTATCAACCTTAGGGAGCCCTTGAGCTTAGTGTCTGGCCTTATCGCAACACCTCCCTATGGGAGAGTCACGTGAGGGGGCTAGGCACGGGGGCTGTACTCGGGTCACGCCCAAGCGTAAGCCAGCCTGCCAAGTCCCCCGGACCTGGTCGTCGCGCGCCCCTCCCGAGCCGTGCCTCGTCGAGGGAGAAGGTATGAAGGTCGTTTGAGCGTCAAGGAGGACTCCTGAGCATCGCGACTCAGGAGCCTAACTGGCCACATAGCCCCTCACTCCTTGGTCTCGTCCTGGTGATCCAGACGGCCAAACGGCAGTTGAGGTATGCGCGGGGTCAGGCCCTGCCGACGTAGAACACTAGACCTATTCCTGGAACTCCTTTCCGTAAGCTGTTTGCGCGTCAAGGGGAACTCCTGAGCATCACGACTCAGGAGCCTAACTGGCCACATAGCCCCTCACCCATTGGTCCCGTCCTGGTGATCTGGACGACCCAACGGCGGCTGAGGTATTACAAGACATATTGTTCATTGCGCATCGCCGACGTAGAACGTAAAGCAAATGGGAAGGAAATCGCAAAATCTCAAGCAAATATTACAAGACATATTGTTATCCCGATACCAAACGCAAGTCTAAACGCCTCCACGAGGCATGGTGCATTTTGCAGAAACAAAACAGGAAAGGAGCCGCCAGCAAGTCATCTCGTCACCCCCGACGTCGCCGCCATCGCCCGCAAGGGATGCTTCTTCTCTAGCGGCATTGGCCTCACCTACACCACTTGCCGGAGTTGCAGGATCAGCAGCACCGCCAGTCGAGGGCGCGGGGTTGAAGACACAGAACCTCTTCAACAGGGCCTCCACCTCACCCTTCACGGCCTCGGCAGCAGCTGCGCAGTGCTCAGCGTCCACAGGCTCCAGCAACTCGTCAAGCTGGGCGGCGGTATCGCGAAGATGAAGGTGGCTGAAGACGCGCGTCAACGCGGCTGAGGAAAGAACGCGGGCTTCTTCGTTTGCCAAGGGGCCGATGCCGCTCACGACTTCCACAAGCGCCGCGACCAGATAAGGAACCAGCTGGGTGGGGCCCTCGTCGACGGTAGACACCGGCTCCTCCGAGCCCTTCTCGTAGAGCGACCGTAGCACCTTGCAAGACCTCTCGTCGAGGAGCTTGAAGGCCGCGCGGTCCTCAGCCAGGACATGCGCCTTGGCTTCCAGCTCGGCCTTTTCCCCCTCCACCTTCTGCTCTAGCTTCTCCAGCCGGCTGCGCTCTGCGGCCTGCGCCTTCGCCAACTGCTCCAGCTCGGCGTTGCGACCTCTGACGGCGTCCTCTCGGGCCTTCATCTTCTCCTCCTATGCCTTGCGGTCTCGAGCCTCGGCAGCACGCTCGCTGCGCATTGTCTCTAGCTCAGCCTCCAGCGGCTGACAGTGATCCTGGGCGGCCCCAACGTCCTTCAGCGCCACCTCGCGAGAGGCCGCAGCCTGGGCGGTGGCCTGCCTGTCCTTCTCGGAGGTTGCTGCTGCCTGGCTCAGCGCCGCCTGAACGGAAACGTCTGAGTGAAGCCAGCCAGTGACAAGCTCCAGGCGCCCGGCTACCAGGCAGGGGTCAGCGCCCTGAAGATCTTCTCGCAGCAGGGTCATCGTGGAAAGAGCGCACTCCAGGACCTCAGGGGAGGCGGAAGGACCCGAAGATAGCAGTGCGACAGAAGGGGGAGGAGGCGACGTCATCACCATGGCTTGGGAGGCCGGAAGCTCTTGAGCTTTGGGGACCTCGGCGACCGAGCCGGGCGTTGGCACCTTCGGAGCCAGCGGGGCCACGGGGGCTGACTCCTCTAGAGGATGCTCCCCCAAGCCTCGCGACGATGATCGGGCCGTGGAAGAGCGAGCGCCGTTGCTACCCTTACCCATGGAGAGAGTTGCGGCCGCCGTAGGCGATCTGGTCCTGAGCAGCACCACCTCTTCTTCCTTCCTCTTCTTCACCGCGGGCGTCGGCCTAATTGCACAACGGAGAAGCCTCAAGGATAAGCAGCAGAAGCAAGAACAAGGCAGGACAAGAGCACTTACTGGTCCATCGCGGTGTAGTCCCTCCGCTTCTTAAGCCTGAAGGCTGAGAGCCTCGCAGCCTGAGGCGCAGGCGCGCGGGCTCTCGAAGCGGAAGAAGGGGCAGCAGATGGGCTGGAAGGAGCTCCAGGCAGTGTCGGAGCAGAAGCATCGTCTCGGGAGATCAGTGCCGACCTGCCCGTCGTCGGAACCTCGGCCGGTGGCCTCCTCTAGGGGCTGGCCTTGGACCTCGAGGAGCCCCCAGCCACGGCCGGCTCCTCTCTCTCCAGGAGGACATCAGCCTCATCGTCATCATCAGGCAGGGTGTGGAGGATATCGGCCTTGCGCAAGGGGGGGGTCTCCCCCATCCCCTCGGGGGTCGCCCCCCGAGTCGCGCTCCTCGTCCTCCTCTTCTTCCTCCTCCCCGCGGGAATCGCCAGAAGACACAACCACCGGCATCGTCGTCACCAGGAAGAACAGAGTTGGGATGAAGATGAAGGGCCTACAGCCTGTAATGGTCGAGGACGGCGTAGAAGAAGTCGGAGAAGGGGGGAACTAGCCACGCAATGACGCTGCTCATGAAGAAGGGGTAGAAGGTGCTTCTCGAAGCCTCCGGCTCGGCGGAGCCAGCCCGGAGCTCGGTCTTCCCATTCCCGTTGTTCTCCCCCACCGTCAGCAGATGCGTGACGGCGAGGTTCTTCTCTGAGACATTGGGAGCGTCCAGAGCCGGCTCGTGCCAGGCGGGCGGCGAAGCAGCCTTGACCTTTCGGGGCGCCATTGGTCGCTGGCTCGGAAGAGAATGGAAGCAGATCTAGAGATTTCAGAAGCAAGGAGCGAGAAAGGGGAGCTGGAGCAAGACGAAGGAAAGCAATGAAGGCAAGCGTTGCCCACGCCAATCTTTTGTCAGTCGGGCAGTTGCCGAGGCAGCGTGGGGAAGCAGAGATGCCCACGTCCAATCAATCACCATGCGTCAAGAGGGGCCGTAGGCTGTTGGGGCCCCCGACACTACACACTTGCCCTTTGGCTTCGCCTCAAAGCCAAGTTCGAGCGTGCCTTGGGCCCGGGGGCTACTGTTGGCATCCTGGGAACGGGGGTCCCCAGACTTGCCTGCCTGTGGCCCACGACGTGGCTCCACCAGCGGCCCTGTATGGCCCATCTTCACCAGCAAACACCCAAGACCCTCGCGAGGGGCGAAGCCTTGCGAGGCGGACGAAGCAAGACCTCCTCGGGGGCGGCCTCACCAGGCTGGCTCACGAGGGGCAGAGAGATCAAGGCAAGGGACACCTCGTGAGGTTCCTGTGACGCAAGCCATGACGACCGTGGCCAGGCAGGCGCCAGGGTGTGCAGTGTCCTCGTTTCCTCTTTGGTGCTAAAGAGGCAAGTGCAGGCGAGGAGTCCCAAGGCATCAGGCAAACGTTTCCATATCGGTGCAACCAAACCAAGACCAGCAGGACGGCGCGACGAAGGTCACCGTGGAGCCTAAGACGGCGTCACCACCAGAGCCTTTGGCAGGTGAAGACCACCTTTAGTCAGGATAACTTGTACTAGTTGTCTCCCTTCGAATTTGGCCGTTGTGGCATCCCTTCCCGCTCAATATTTGAGAAGAGGACCAGGGCCTCTATAAATAGGACTAGCCACCATCGTAGCAAGGGGACGGATCATTCAGATCACCCTCACCCACACAAGCTCACCGAGCACAAGAGCGCCTCTCCTCAGGAGGTTGTTCTTCCCTTGTAACTGTTCATCCTCAGCCCAAGAGGCAATCCACCACACCACACTGGAGTAGGGTATTACACCACATCGGTGGCCCGAATGATTATAAACTCTTGTGTGTCTCGTTCTTTGGGTTCATCGAGCTAGGCCTTGCGATCGTTGCGAGACTGATCTAGGGAGAGAGAGATCTTTGTGTGCACCCCAGTGTTCGAACCTCAAGGGTTTGCCGGAACCCAAAATCCGACCTCGGATCTAAATCCTCATCACGATGGTAGGACGAGAGATCTTTGACGTTGAAGATATCGCTCACGGAGTACTTGTCACGCGGTATGTCAATCTTGTACGCATTGTTGTTGTAGCGCACGAGCACCTTGAAGGGTCCGTCGGCTCGTGGTCATAGTTTGGACTTGTGTTTGTTGGGGAAGCGTTCCTTGCGAAGGTGTAGCCATACAAGATCTCCAATGTTGAATATCATGGTTGCTTGGTGATGTTGAGCTTGGTCGCGAGTCGTTGTACTTGGCGCTCGATGGTGCGCCTTGTAGTGGTAGAGGTAGAATGTCCAATGGGGACAACAGCTTGAAGCCGTAGATGACCTCGAAGGGGGACTTGCTGGTAGTAGAGTGTCTTGCTCGGTTGTAGGCGTACTCGGCTATGGGTAAACACTCTTCCCACTCCTTGATGTTCTTCTTGATCAACACGCGTAAGAGAGTAGATAGCGTCCAGTTAGTGACCTCCGTTTGGCCGTCGGTTTGAGGATTGTACGCTGAGGAAAACAAAAGCTTGATTCCGAGCTTGGCGCAAAAGGTCTTCCAAAAGTAGCTTAGGAATTTGATGTCGCAGTCCAAGACAATCGTCTTTGGCACTCCGTGTAGGCGCAACATTTCCCTACAAAAAAGTTTTGCAACATGTGAAAGATCGTATATCTTGTTGCATGGGATGAAATGAGCCATCTTAGTGAATCGGTCCACAACAACAAACATGGAATCTTTGACATTTTTAGTTCTAGGCAAACCAAGCACAAAGTCCATACTAATATCTTCCCATGGGTTATACGGAATAGGAAATGGCATATAGAGACCATGGGATTGAGCTTTAGACTTAGCTTTGCGACATGTAGAGCATCGATTGGTGAAGCGTGAGACGTCGCGGAACATCTTGGGCCAAAAGTAGTTCTTAGAGAGCGTAACGAATGACTTGTCGCGTCCAAAGTGTCCCATAATTCCTCCGCAATGAGATTCTTGCAAAAGTAACAAACGAAGAGAAGACTCGGGGATACATAGTTTGTTAGGTCTCATAAGATAATCATCTTTGATGTAATAGCTTTCCCAAGATGTATGCGTCAAACATTTGGCATAGGGAATAATAAAAGTAGGATCATGCGCATACAAGTGTTTTATGTGATCAAAGCCAATGACATTCAATTCAAGTTGGGTAACAAGCATGCATCTACGGGAAAAAGCATCTGCCGCAACATTCTCTTTACCTTTGATCTACTTGATGACATAAGGAAATGACTCAATGAATTCACTCCACTTAGCATGACGCTTGTTCAACTTAGTTTGACCCGTAAGCTATTTTAGTGTTTCATGATAGTGTGAAGAATGAACTCGTGAGGGCAGAGATAATGCTCCCAAACATGCAAGACTCTTACAAAAGCATATAGTTCTTTGTCATAGATGGGGTAGTTAAGTTGCGCTTCGGAAAGTTTTTCACTCAAGTAAGCTATGGGGCGCTTCTCTTGCATCAACACACCTAAGATGCCATAACCGCTAGCATCGCAATGTATCTCAAATGGTTTATCAAAGTGGGGTAATGCAAGCAAAGGAGCATGTGTAAGAAAATTCTTAAGCTCATTAAATGCGGTATCTTGGGATGGTCCCCAAATAAATGGTTCATTTTCTTACTCAAAGCATGCAAAGGGGATGCAATAGTGCTAAAGTCCTTAACGAATCTAAAATAGAAACCGGCTGGGCCAAGGAAACTTTGCACTTGTTGCAAGTTGGTTGTTTGTGGCCAAGTTCTAATAGCATTGATCTTAGATTCATCTTCATGAACACCCTTAGAAGACACAGCGAAACCCAAGAAAACAAGCTTATCAACACGAAAAAGGCATTTGTCCATATTAGCATAAAGCCGCTCTTTTCTAAGAGTTTGCAAAACGTTCTAAGATGGGTGATGTGATATTTTAGAGATTTGCTAAACACAAGAATATGCCGAAATAGACCACAATATGTCGGATGTGGGGTTCCGGCAAACCCTTAAGATTCGAACACTGGGGTGCGCACGAAGTCTTTCCCTCCTACCGATCTATGCTCTATCTTGCTAAGAACTCGCGGACGAACTCGACGAACTCGCAACACAGAGAGACACGAGGTTTATACTGGTTCGGGCCACCGTTATGGTGTAATACCCTACTCCAGTGTGGTGGTGGTGGATTGCCTCTTGGGCTGATGATGAACAGTACAAAGGAAGAACAGCCTCCTGAGGTTGAGGTGTTCTGGTGGCTAGGCTCTCGATCGGGTTGGATCAAGCTCAGATCAGATGCCCCTACTATGGTGGCTAGTCCTATTTATAGAGGCCCTGGTCCTCTTCCCAAATATCAAGCGGGAAGGGAACCAACAACAGCGGGCAAATTTGAAGGGGGACAGCTAGTACAAGCTACCCTGACAAAAGCGGTCTTCGCCTGCGAAAAGCTCTGGGGTGACACCGTCTTGGGCTCCACAATGACCTCCACCTTGCCGTCCTCCTGGTCTGGGTCTCGTTGCACCAATATGGCAAGCTTTGCCTGATGCCTCAATACTCTTCGCCTGCATTGGCCTCCTTAGCACCAAAGAGGAAACAAGGACGCTGCGGACGCTGGCGCCCGCCTGGTGCCGTTCGTCATGGCTCACGTCACGAGAGCCTCGTGAGGTTTGCCCCGCCTTGATATCTCTGCTCCTCGTGAGCCTGCCTGGCTAGGCCACTCTAGAGGAGGTCTCGCATCGTCCGCCTCGCGAGGCTTGGACCCTCGCGACGGTCTTGGATGCCTTGTTGATGAAGATGGGCCATACGGCCTGCTTGCTTAGCCACGTTGTGGGCCGCAGGTAGGCAAGTCTGGGGACCCCCATTCCCAGAACGCTGACAGTAGCCCCCGCGCCCAAGGTGCGCTCGGGCTTGGCTTCGCGATGAAGCCAAGGGTCATGTTCGGAGCATCGCGGGCCCCAAAAGCCTGCGGCCTCGGTCGACGCGTGGCGGTTGATTGGACGTGGGCATCTCCGCTTCCCCATGCTGCCTCGGCAATTGCAAGACTTGACAAGTCCCTGCGACATGCAAGGAAAACCATCATTACCTGCGATCGTGGGAGACGCCGGTTGGCCTTCTCTTGCTATAAATGGGGAGGGGGGCGGAGCCCTCGTTGCCCATCTCTTCCTCGCTTGCTTGCTTCTTTGCTCCATTGCTTGCAATGGCACCGATGGCGCCACGAAGGAAGTTCTCTAACACCGAGAAAGGAAAGGCCCCTCGCGAGGGCCCTGGATCCCCGGTGCCCAAGCGCGGCCGCGGCCGTCCGCGCAAGCACGACGCAACCCCCGTCGTGGCCCACCATCAAGGTGGCGCCGCAGCACGTGGAGGGGATCGTCCCGTCCATGGTGGTCCAACTGATGAGGGGAGGCGCGTGATGGTGGCGCGGCCTCCCGCCCGCGCTTCCATTCGGCGGAGGTGTCGCCGGAGTTCGTCGTCTGGTCGGAGAACCCGGCCGGCAACTGGCTCCAACTTCCGCGCTTCTTCGCCGCCGAACTGTCGGCCTCTGGTCCGGGCGGACTCTGGCTGCAGGCGGATGGCTGCTGTAGCAGGGCCTCTGGGGTTGCGGTCCAGACTTCTGCCGCGGGCAACATAGCCTTGGCCCGCGGCTGGTAGACATTTGCCCGCGCGCGCGGCCTGGGCTGGCGGCACACCCTCCACTTCAGGTACGATGGTGGATCGACCCTCTATGTGAGGGTGCTCGGGGAAGATGGTCACTGCGCCGGGTGCTGCCCCGAGATGAACGATGGTGAGGAGGTGCTCGGCCTTGGTGATGGTCACAATGAGGACGAGGGCGAGCCTGCCCTCGGCGGCGACCGCGTCTCCTCCAGCTACGGCGGCTCTTCCACCGGTGATAGCTCCAGCAGCGGTGGCTACGACCAGTCGTCGCGCCGCCGTGCCTGCTTCGAAGGAGGCAGTGGGTCATCTCGTCGTCGCGCCTCTGTGAAGCGCGAGGAGGGGTCTGGCTAGGCTCGGGGCGTCGCTAAGGGCCTACCTCCGCGGATTGCTGCAACGCCGCTTTGTTTAGCTTTTTCTTTTTCCCTACATCAGAAAATGAACCCAGTATGGGCCAGAGGGTGTGTATCGAACTGTGGTTCTTTGGTTAATGCACTGTGCGTGTTGTCCCCATGCCGTGTTGTTATTTTGCGCAAAGATAACTTAACCTGGCGTGTTTGGGACGCCTTTTCCCTCATGAGGTGTCTGCGTTGCTCGGAAACTACAAAAAAATCGTTAGGGGGTGTACTAAAGGATTTTCCATCCACCCAAGCCTTGACTTGGCGCCTTGTATCGCGGTACCCGAGGGGCACGGATTAGGAGAGATGTGCCAGCTTCCAGGCTCGAACGAGGGTGGCTCGTGAGAAGGCAGAGAGAAGAAAAATGCTCGCGAGGGCATCTGCCCAGCCCCCTCGCGCGGTATGCGAGAGAGAGAACATGAGCAAACCAGAGCTGAAAATGCGGTAAAAGGCTAGGGAACCAAATCAGCAACGAACACCAAGAGCAACTCCGATTAAGAAAAAATGAGCCAACTACGGAAAGAAAATGAAAAGCCGCGTCCGACACCTAATCTAGTCTTCAAGTCTTCTCACCAGCGCGGAGCTAAGTGCTATCCATTAGGCGTGGGAGGGAGCCCCAGGGCCTGAGGCCGGCGCTCCTGAGACTCCGGGGCGTGTACAACCCAACTCATAATTACGTGAGAGTGTCACGGGCGGCGATTCTTCACAGGCACCGGGCCTTCTTCACTGGCTCTGGGCCTTTCTTCTCAGGCTCTGGGCCTTGCTTCTCAGGCTCTGGGCCTTGCTTCATGGATAGAACTTCCAGAGGTGCTGGATGTTCCAGGCGTTCTGGATGGGTATCCCGTCCTACGTCTCCAGGCGTGCTGCACCCGGCCTGGAGACATGGACGACCCTGAACGGGCCCTCCCACATGGGCGAAAGCTTGTGCAGCCCTTCTCTGGAGAGGACCCGCCTCAGGATGAAGTCGCCCACCTCGAGCATCCTGGAGCGGATGTTGCGGCAGTGGTACCGCCGCAGCGCTTGTTGGTACCTTGCCGCCCTCAATGCGACCTCATGTCGGCGTTCCTCCCCCAGCACGAGATCTATCCCCCGCATGGCGTCCTGCTGCATTTCATCGAACGCCAGGACCCGCGCGGAGCGATGCTTGACCTCGTGAGGGAGGACTGCTTCGGCTCCGTAGACGAGGAAGAACGGAGTCTCGCCCGTTGGCTTGGTAGCGGTGGTACGGATGGACCACAGCACGGACTGGAGCTCATCGTGCCAGCCCCTGCCGCAGGCCTCCAGCTTCTTCTTGAAGGTCCTGGTCTTGAGGCCCCTTAGGACCTCTGCGTTGGTGCGCTCAGCCTGACCATTGCTCCTGGGGTGGGCCACCAAAGCATAGCAGATCTGCGTTCCAAGGTTAGCTCAATAGGTTTTGAAGAGGTTACTAGTAAACTGCGAGCCATTATCCGTGATGATGCGGTTGGGGACCCCGAAGCGGCTCACGAGGCCCTTGATGAACTTGACGGCAGAGCCAGCTGGGATGGTACGGACGGCTTCCACTTCCGCCCACTTGGTGAACTTGTCGATGGTGACGTAAAGATAGCGGTAGCCCCCTGGCGCCCATGGGAACGGGCCTAAGATGTCCAGCCCCCAGGCTGTGAACGGCCATGTGAGAGGGATGGTTTGGAGGCCCTGGGCAGGCTGATGGATTTGCTTGGCATGTAATTGGCAAGCTTCGCAGGACTTCACGAGCTCGGTTGCGTCGAGCGCTGTAGGCCAATAGAATCCACTATGGAACACCTTGCAGACAAGGGTCCGTGACGACGAGTGATGCCCGCAGTCCCCGCCATGTATGTCAATCAGCAGCTCCCTTCCTTGATCGCTAGAGATGCAGCGCAGCGTGACGTCGTTCGGCCGTTTCCTGTACAACTCGTCGTCTTGAATGCAGTATGCCATGGCTTGTCGGGCCACACGCTCCATGTCCTCTTCCTTCAACGGCAACGTCCCGTGCATCAGGTACTCCTTGAATTCCTTGGTCCAGCACTCCTCCTGGGGCTCGAGCGCCAGGAGCAGCCAAGCTCCTGAGGTTGGGCCGCAGGCTAGGGCTCCCGTGGCCGGGGGCTGTGGGAGCTCCTCTCGAGGCTGAGTCGTGCTTCAAAGGGGTGGCGTAGCTGATGGCTTGAAGAGCCGCTCTTCGAAGACACCGGGCTCTTGCGGTTGCCGCTTGGATGCTCTCTTGGCGATGTCGTCGGCTTCCTTGTTGGTGCCCCGGGGCACGAGCTGCAGCTCCAGGCCCGAGAACTGCTTTTCCATCTTGCGCACCTCCGCAAGGTAGGCCTCCATGTGCTCGTCCTTCGGCTCGTACACCTTGTTGGAGAAGTTGACGAGGAGCTGCGAGTCGCCTTTGACGATGAGGCGCCTCACACCCAGAGCTGCCGCAGCCTTCAGGCCAGCTATGAAGCCTTCGTATTCTGCCGTATTGTTGGAGACCTTCTCGCCGTGCTGGAAGTAGAGTTGCACGGCGTAGTAAACCTTGTCATGAGTGGGCGAAATGAGCACTGCTCCAGCCCCCGCGCCCTGGTGCGCGAAGGCGCCATCGAAATACATGACCCAGCCGTCTAGTGCCTCACTTCCTGGGGAGGTGGACCGGTCTTCTCCTTCCTCAAGAGCTGGGGCATCTGTCCATTCTGCCACAAAATCGGCGAGCGCGGCTCCCTTGATGAACCTGGTAGTGCTGAACTCCAACTAGAGTGCTTGCAGCTCGATGTTCCATTCAGCGACACTTCTGGCTGAGTTTGGGCTCCTGAGTACCCTCTGTAATGGGTAAGCTGAGACGACCTTGATGGGGTGGCCCTGGAAGTAGTGCCGCAGCTTGCGCGAGGCCACCAAGAGCGCGAGCAGGAGCTTTTGCGGCATGGGGTAGCGCGCCCTCGCGTCCCGCAGCACGGTGCTGACAAAGTACACCGGGTGCTCGAAGAGGGCTGGCACACTGTCGAGGATCGGGTCCTGCGGAGATTGTGGCATATCCTGGGGTGGAGGGTTTCCTGAGACCTGACCGTCCTCAGGAGCTTCGGCGATGTTGCCCTGCTGAACTAGGTCTTCCGCCGCTGATGGCTTTGCTGCGCCTTCCTGACCCTGCGCTGCATCAGCTCTGGCTTGGCGCGGCACACCCTTTGTCTTGGTGTTCCTCCCAAACCGCCACCAGCGCCGTGCTGGCGGAGTACGGGGTGGCGGCAAGGTAGAGTACCAGAGGCTCGAGAGGCCGCGGTGCCACCATCACCGGGGGGCTGGTGAGGTATTTCTTGAGCTCTTGGAAGGCCCGGTCGGCCTCCGGGGTCCACTCGAAGGGGCCCTTCTTCTTCATGAGCTTAAAGAAGGGTAAGGCGCGCTCGCCTAGCTTGGAGATGAAACGCCCTAACGCGGTCACCCGCCCTGCTAGCTTCTGCATCTCCTTGAGGGTCTGTGGTGGGCTCATGTCTTCAAGGGCCTTGATCTTCTCCGGGTTCGCCTCGATCCCTTTGTGGGATACGAGGAACCCTAGTAGCTTGCCGGAGGGGACGCCAAACACGCACTTCTCCGGGTTGAGTTTGAAGTTCACTTGGCGCAAGCTCTCAAAGGTATCCTCCAAGTCTTGAATCAATGTCCTCGCCTCGCGAGATTTAACCACTATGTCATCAACGTAGGCCTCTGTGTTCCTGCTGAGCTGCCGCCCCAAGGCGATGTGCATCAGCCGCTGAAAGGTTGCACCCGCGTTGCGCAGGCTGAAGGGCATGCAGGTGTAGCAGTACACCCCGCATGGTGTCAGGAAGGCTGTCTTCTCCACATCCTCCACCGCCATCTTGATTTGGTGGTATCCAGAGAACGCATCCAGGAAACATAGCAAGTCGCACTCGGCGGTGGAGTCGACGATTTGATCGATGCGTGGAAGGGGGAACGGATCTTGGGGGCAAGCTTTGTTAAGGTTGGTGAAGTCAACGCACATCCGTTCCTTCCCACCTTTCTTCGGTACTACGACGGGGTTCGCCAGCCAATCAGGGTATCGAACTTCTCGAATGGTACCAGGCGCCTCCAGCTTGCGTGTCTCTTGGACGATGAAGGCCTGCTTCTCAGTGGACTGTCGTCTCGCCCGCTGCTTCACGGGGGGTATGTTGGGGCACACCCTTAGATGATGCTGGATCACCTTTCTCGGGACACCTACCAGCTGATTGGGCTCCCACGCGAATATCTCCTTATTCGCGTGCAAAAACCTCACCAAAGCTTCTTCTTGTCCCGGGTCAAGGCCAGTTCCTATGGTAAAGGTGGTTCCTGAAGATCCGTCCTCGTCAACCGGCACCTGCTTGGTCTCCACCTTGTCTTGGGTGAAGAACTACTTCTTCTTGGCGGGTGCGCTCTCCTTGGCCTCGGGCGTACCGGCGCCGGCTGGCTGCGCTGCTGCCGCGGTCTTGAATGCAAGCCTGAGCGCCGTCACGGCTTCCTTGGTGTCCCCCTTGATGGTGAGGACACCCTTGCTCCCTGGCATCTTCATGAGTTTGTAGGCCGGGTGAGTCGACGCCATGAACTAAGCGAGAGCCGGGTACCTGAGTATGGCATTGTACGGGAGACAGATGCGGGCGATGTCGAAGTCCACCAGCTCAGTGCGGTAGTTGTCGCGCGTGCTGAAGGTGACGGGGAGGCAGATCTGCCCCAGAGAGTGGGCAGCTCCACCACCCACTCCCAAAAAAGGCTTGCTGAGGTTGAGCCGCTCGGGCGGCACGTAGAGAAGGCTGAAGGCTTCTACGGAGAGCAGGTTGAGGCCGGCACCGCCGTCGATGAGGGTCTTGGTGACGGCCACATTGCAGATGGTAGGCGTGCAGAGCATTGGGAGCATGCCAGAGCCGGTGGTGGAGCCGGGGTGGTCTTCTGAGTCAAAGGCGAGGTCGGCCTCCGGTGCAGCCCAGCCCGGCGGAGACCCCGGGAGCTTGGAGGCTGCCCCAATCTGACGGAGCAAAGGCTTGACGTGGCAATCTGAAGGCGGTGCTTGAGAGCCACCTAGCAGCGCCGCGACTGCGTGGTGCGCCGGCACCGCGTAGCGCACGGTGAAGAGGTTGCGGAGTTCCTCCCAGGACGCCACCGTGGACCCCGGGAGGTTGAGCAGCCAGGCGCGCGGCTCGCCGACGAGGGCCATGGGGAACCGGTTGGCCATGATCTTGTCGTTGCCTCCGGCCTCGAGGACGGCCTCCTCGTACGCCTGCAGGAAAGGCGCTGGGTCTGCCGCGCCGTCGTAACGCGGCGGCATCTCCGGCTTGAACTTGGTTGGCCACTTCACTCGCCGCAGGGCGGGGGCCAGGGCTCGGTACCCAGACTCCCTGCTCCTGGTGTCGGCCGCAGAGGTGGGTGGCGGGGCACCTGCCATGGGAGCGAAGCGCGACGGCACGGGGCGCAGGTCGGTGAAGAGGAGCTCCGGCGCACCCCTACCTGGCGCGCCAAATGTCGGATGTGGTGTTCCAGCAAACCCTTAAGGATCGAACACTGGGGTGCGCGTGAAGTCTTTCCCTCCTACCGATCTACGCTCTAGCTTGCTAAGATCTCGCGGACGAACTCGCAACACAGAGAGACACGAGGTTCATACTAGTTCGGGCCACCGTTGTGGTGTAATACCCTACTCCAGTGTGGTGGTGGTGGATTGCCTCTTGGGCTGATGATGAATAGTACAAAGGAAGAACAGCCTCCTAAGGTTGAGGTGTTCTTGTGGCTAGGCTCTCGATCGGGTTGGATCAAGCTCACATCAGATGCCCCTACTATGGTGACTAGTCCTATTTATAGAGGCCCTGGTCCTCTTCCCAAATATCGAGCGCGAAGGGAGCCAACAATGGCGGGCAAATTTGAAGGGGGACAGCTAGTACAAGCTATCTTGACAAAAGCGGTCTTCGCCTGCGAAAAGCTCTGGGGTGACGCCGTCTTGGGCTCCATGATGACCTCCACCTTGCCGTCCTCCTGGTCTTGGTCTCGTTGCACCAATATGGCAACATTTGCCTGATGCCACAGTACTCTTCGCGTGCGTTGGCCTCCTTAGCACCAAAGAGGAAACAAGGACGTTGCGTGCGCTGGCGCCCGCCTGGTGCCGTTCATCATGGCTCACGTCACGAGAGCCTCGTGAGGTTTGCCCCACCTTGATATCTCCGCTCCTCGTGAGCCTGCCTGGCTAGGCCACTCCAGAGGAGGTCTCGCGTCGTCCGCCTCGCGAGGCTTGGACCCTCACGAGGGTCTTGGATGCCTTGTTGATGAAGATGGGTTGTACGGCCTGCTTGCTTAGCCACGCTGTGGGCCGTAGGCAGGCAAGTCTGGGGACCCCGTTCCTAGAACGCCGACACAATAAATACTCCAATGTATGGGCGAAGGACGAAATGCATCACACGCATGAAGGTGCCGGGTGCTTCAGATAAACCCATAGGCATAACAAGCCATTCATACAAGCCAAATTTTGTTTTGAAAGCGGTTTTCCATTCAGCACCTTCTTGGATGCGTATTTGATGGTAGCCACTTTTAAGAACAATTTTAGAGAAAATTGTGGCTCTGCTAAGCTCATCTAGCATGTCATCTAAGCGTGGGATGGGGTGACGGTATCTAACTGTGATAGCGTTGATAGGACGACAATCAGAACACATGCGATATTTACCATCTTTCTTGGGAACAAGGATTACCGGTACAACACATGGGCTCAAGCTTTCTCGTACATGGCCATTGTTGATGAGTTGTTGTACTTCCCGTTTGATCTCCTTGGTTTCCTCAAGGTTGACGTGGTAGGGAGCCTTGTTAGGAACAGGTGCTCCGGGGATGAGGTCGATGCAGTGTTCAATGCCTCGTAGTGGAGGTAGTCCCGGAGGTAGCTCATTGGGAAAGACGTCCTTGAATTCCTGCAATAGAGAAGATAACACTAAAGGTAGATGGTGAGAGGTGTTACTTTTAGGTCTCTCGTCCTTGCATAATAGGACATAGTGCATAACACTTGATGGGTTCTCACGCACTTCTCTCATCTCACTTTTGGTAGTGAATAGCACTAAGTTTTTCTTGTTGCTCATCGTGGAGGCACTCAATTTGGGTTTGTGGCACTCACTCTCTTTTTGGTGGTTCGCTCTCTAACTATTTTCTCCATGATGGTTGGTTGCTTGCTTGTCGATGATCACTTGGCTTGGAGACATAGGTTGTAGAATGTACTCCTTCCCTTTCATCATGAAGCTATAGCGATTGCTTCTTCCATTGTGGATGACACTGCGGTCAAATTGCCAAGGTCGTCCAAGTAGGAGCTGGCAAACGGCCATAGGAACAACATCATGCTCCAAGGTGTCTTCATATGCTCCGATCTTGAAGGAGACTTGGACCATGTGTTCCACATGAATTGTGCCGTAGTCGCTAAGCCATTGTACCTTGTAGGGGTGGGCATGCTTTATCTTCACCAATTGGAGCTTGGAGCATAGTTCTTCACTTGCCAAGTTATGGCAACTTCCTCCGTCGATGATGACCTTCACGGACCATCCATTGATGCCCTCCTTGGTGTGGAAGATATGGCATCTTTGGTCTTTGTCTTGGTTATGTTGAAGTGTCAAGACCTTGGAGACAACAAGAGCGAGGCTCGAATCACTGTCACAATAGACTTGGTCATCTTCATATTCATTCGCTTGCCAGTGAATAGCCACATTTTCAAGGGCTTACATTTCTCCTTCACTCATGGAGTCGTATGTATCGTCGTCGTTGAGGATCATGGTGTTCTTATTGGTACACTGGAAGGACTTGTGGCCTCGGCCGCCGCATGTGAAGCATTTGATGGAACTTGTGTCGATGGTCTCATCCGGTGGAGTTGTAGATGATGAAGCTCTTGGCTTGAAGTTGCTTGTAGTAGGAGGACGACTTGAGTTTGTCGAAGTTTTCTTGTAACTTGACTTGTCATTGTTGCTTGTAGAAGGTTTGGTTGAGGTAGAAGGTGTTGCAGTCGTTGAAGCTTGGTTGTATGAGTCGTATGTCTTGGAAAAGTACTTGGCATACTTGATGTCATCGTGTACTTGTCGCTCCGCTTTGGTAGCTTGATGCACTAGCTTGATTGGGTTGGAGTATGGTTGGAAGTCGGCGATCTTCTTGATAGGATGATTGAGTCCATTCAAGAAACGTGCCATCGTTTGCTCATCATCTTCCATGACACTAGCTCGTACCATGGCAATATCCATTTACTTGTAGTATTCTTCAACGCTCTTTGTTCCTTGCTTGAGGAGTTGTAGTCTCTTCAAGAGGTCGTAGTTATAACATGTTGGCACAAAGCGCGCTCTCAAGACATCCTTCATTTGATCCCAAGTTGTTATTGGTGGTTCATGTCTTGCTTCTCGATGCTCAATGACTTGTTCCCACCAAATGAGGACATAGTCTTGGAACTCATGGGATGCCATGGCGATCTTGTTCTCTTTCTCATAGTTGTGCAAACGAAAGATCTTGTCAACCTTCAATGCCAATGAAAGGTACTCTTCGGGATCGTTGCTTTTTCGGAAAACTTGGGCATGGTGAACTTGAGCTTGCCGTAGTGCTGCTCTTCATTGTGTTGGGGTCGGGGGCGATGATGCCCTTGACGTGGAGGATTGTCACCCTCAAGTTGCTCTTGACGTGGAGGATTCCCATTGTCTTGTTTCTCTTGGCGAACTTGTGGTTCTTGTCAAGCTTGTGGAACTTGTATGTGCAATCGTGGTTGATAGTTCCTCTCTCGAACTTCGTCGCGAAGTGCTTCTTCTTGCTCATGAGTATCTCGGTTGCATGCGGCGATGATGCGACTTGTGTCTCGGAGGGCACGTTGCGCCACAAGTGCTTGAGCTTCATGCTGTTGTTGTTGTTGACGGAGTGCTTCGGCGTCTTGCTCGTCTTGGTGTTGGCATGCTCGCTCTTCCACTTGTTGGCGTAGGCTTTCCCTTTCGTGTGCTTGCGCAAAGGTAGCTTGATTTCGACGATGTCGATTTGCTTGCGCTAGAAGTTGCTCTTGAGGATTAGTGTTGTGTAGAGGATTGCGGCTTGCTTGACGGTCTTGGCACGCGGCTCGACATAGAGTATTCAACGTCGATGTACTTGAGCCGGAGATGGTGTCGGAGGAATCTCGACTTAAGTGGCTCCGTCTTGAATATGACGAAGTGGTAGAAGAGCGGTTGACCAACACGGCACGAATCTCGTCCATTTTTTGCATTGTTCTCTTGTTTTTGTTCGTCGAGCTTGTTGTCGAAGTAGTCTCTTGTACGTTGTTCGGAGAGTCGCAAGTCGGTGGCGAGATTGTCGATGCGGGCGCTCAATGCTTGTTGTTCTTGATGCAATGCTCTTTGTGTGCCGAAGAGGTGGTTCTTGGTGATGTAGGTGTTCGGGTCCTCATCTTTCTCGATGAAGAGTGGGTTGGTAGAAGTAGTTGGCCTATCCATCATTTCATGTAAATGTGTGCGTGGAAGAAAGATAACAACACTACCTTGACCGATGTTGAGAATGAATCAAAGATCAATCAATGATGTAACAAGGAAATAGCACAATTGGTACCGTATCTCGTCAATCTCTCACACCTACACAAATAAAGCCTTTGGTGGAGCTTGGTGAGGATGGTGGCACAAAATTTGATCAGAATCTTAGTAAGACTCAATAATGTTGGAAAAGATTCAAAAATTTGCAAATGCAACAAGTAGACCAATAGCAAGATATGGCATAGGGAAACACACACACGGATACATGATGGGGTCGTGCAACCAAGGAATGAGCCAAAATGTGGAGTTCACGAAAATGCTCTTGTTGCACAATGCTAGAGAGACGCTAGTTCGGTTGCACAATAGGTAGATACGAGACTTGTGCACAACCAACTAAGCAAAATGCAACGACTTATATCCCAAGTATGCTATATATATGCTGTTCCGATGATATGATCCAAAATGATCGAGTATGACAATCTTAATGTAGTATGATGCTATGGTTCTTTCTTAAAAGCTCTTTGCTTATCTTTTCCTTTTGCTTAAAAGCTTGGTTGGCTCTTTCTCTTTTGAGCTCTTTCTTTGGCCTCTGATGCAAAACTTCACGAAGCAATATAGCAATTGTGTATACGCGAGGACAACCTTGTGACACAAGATATCATATCAAGATGCTTGTACGTAGATGATATTAGAATGTATGCTATGGGAACTATGATCACCAATGCGCCCAAGTAACATTGCTGGGCTATGGGGTTATCAATGCGATGGTAAGAATGAATGTAGAATGAAGGGATACCACGATACCAAGATGATAGAGGTTACCGTTCTTGCTTACGGTGCAGGTGTCAAAATGGTGAAGTGCTCGATGTCGATGACGAAGATGAGCGGCAGTAATGTCGATGACGATTCGTCCCTAAGTAGCCGAAACAAGTTACGGAACGAGAATCGCAACTCAAATTCTCAAAGACAAAAGTGGCAAAATTTGTCAGAGTTGGTAGCGGGTAAGTGGTGGTGGTTGCGGAAAGCGGTGGTGGTATGGAAGTGCATATGCGGAAGTGGTAGTGGCATTGGGGTTCGCGTATGCGAAAGTGGAAATAGGCTGGTGGGAATGAACCAAATTCTGTTTCAACTGGGTTCGTCAGACGTCCGGTCTGGGTCGGACGACCAGTGGTCGTCAGATGTCCGGTACCTGTCGGACGTTCGGTGCCTGGGCCATTTCGGGCACGGGATGAACTCTAGTGTTCGTGGTGGGGGGCAAAATTTGGGCAAAATTGGATGAATTTGTGGAAGGAAAATGGGAAAATGATGGGGGAAAGTTAGATCTACCCACTACACACGAAATCCACGGATCAAATCCAACAAAACTTAATTAAAATCAACAAATCACAAAAAAAAATTGGGACTGTTTTTGGTGGGGAATCTTTGAATTTGGGACAAAATCAACAAAACAAGGCTAGAAAACAAGGGTAGGGGCTCCAAATTCGTGAACAACCTAGGCTCATGATACCAAGATGATGTAGGGTGGATACCCTAAGGCCAATCTTTCACGAAATGGAGTGGATCCTACGAAGAACACGAAAAATACGAGGGGAAAACACGAGGGAAGAACAATCACACATGTGCGAGATCTATGAACATACAGAGTGATAGAAGATCCAAACGCAACAAAGGATGATACAAAAGGTGGTAGTTCTTCTCCGTGAGGAGGTCTTGAGGGGTCTTCCCATGAGGGGTCTTGAATCCACTTGGGGATCTTCTCGGTAGAGGTCGTGGTCTCCTATGGAGAAGGTATCAAGTGGATGAGCAAAGCTCTATCTCTCAAATGAGCTAATCCTTTGCTAACGCTAGAAAGAGGGAGGAGGAGGAGGAGTATATATAGTCTAAGTGGGCGAAGGGGTACATGGCCTCGGCCCAACAAACTGTGTGTAGATAGGCGTCGGTCGTCCGGCAGCTCCCGGACGTCGGGTGGCTCTTGAGGGTCCGGACGTCAGGAAGTGGTCGAACGTCCGATATTTCAGCTCAGATCAGGTGGCGTCGGATTTCTAGAGGCGGTCGGCCGTCCGGTCGTTGATTGTCCAGAGACTTCGGACTTCCGATAATTTCCCTTCTATGGTGTGGCAACAGTTGTCCGGAGGGGTTCGGTTGTCCGGGCACTGGGAGGTGTCGGACATCCGGTCGGTGTCAGACGTCCGACCGCTGTAGCATTCGTTGGGTGGCTCTTCAGGCTGGTGGAGGCTCCAGGCGTAGGATGTTCGGTCTGGACTGGTTGTCCGATTGCTGTAGGCTTTTGGCAGCTCTTCTTCTTGTTCCTTGTACTTGGTGTCCTCGCAAGCTCGTCCGTTGGATGCAGTGGATTTGTGGCTTCCCTCTAGATACCTGATCACACATAGGGTTTCCGCTTGAGGTAGTAGCCATGTGTCACATGTAGCAAGTGGTAGTTCGGAGAGGAGCGAGTTCACCTTAGTCGCGATAGCCCTTGCTCGAGCTCTTGTCATAGGTCCAAGTGGTGTCGTGGGAGACGTAGGTAGGTCCATGTGATGATTGTGGGTTGCTCCGCATCACTGCCTCTACTTCCCGGAGAGCGTGCTCATGAGCTGTATCCTTCTTGGCGGCACATGCCTCGTCCTTTGAGTGAGCGGACTCATGCTGGAGGCAGGCGAACTTCACCGCGACCTGAAGTCGGTGCCACCTGCACGCCAGGTATAAATGCTCCTCCACGAGGCGGGCGTCGATATATTGAAGCTCCGCTTCGAGCTGATTCAGTGCGTCTTTTGCGTTCTGCAAAAGGTCGTGCCTGATTGTGGCCCAAGCGCTCATGACCGCTAGGGCCTGGCCAGGGCTGAGCGTCACGCCCCTGTTTTGTACTTGCGGCGTGGGAAGCATCGGACGCACCTGGCGGGGATTGGAAGTGGTCTGACGCTTCTTTTGTTCCTCCTGAGCAGGCGATGAGCCCCGCGGGCTCGGCACCTTCATGCAGGCGGCTATCAGTTTGCCGCTGCCCTCTGTGTGGTCAGGAGCGATGGACGACGGTCCCATCTCGACGACCTCGGTGCTCGTCTCGGAGATGGATGCCCCGAGGGCGGCGGAGCGGCTTGCCATAGGCTCTCCTGGAAGGACCGTCGTTGCCCTTGCGCACACGGGGCCGCTTGTAGGGCACCTTGTGTGCCCTCCGGACTCTGTTTTCTTGCACGATACTTCTTTTGGTCAGTAAAAATTCATTATGTAATCTCCCGAAGGTTTTGACCACCGTACCACGCAAATATCATCTGTTTTTGTTTCGAGTTGTTTCTGCAGCAGATTTAGAGCAAGATGTCATCTGAAGACTCCGACGGAGAGAGCTATGTCTCACATCTCATTGCTGACCCAAAGACCAATGGGGACCTATCTCCTTGTGGTCGAACTACGGATGATGAGGAGGATGCTCATTTGATGAGGATCAATGATTCAACTTCGTAGGAGGAGGATGTTCCTCTACCTCAACCTGGGGATATGCACGTGAAGTTCAAGAAGTCCAGTCTCCCTAAGAGGGATAAACTGTCTAACAACCGATCTATTGCTTCTCGTTTTCGGCAGAAAAGCAAAGGAGATTTATGTGACAAGATCTTGAAGCTGGAATCGGAGGTCGATGATTTAATGGAGGAAATTGCTCTTCTCAACTACAATATGAAAAAGTTGAAGGCACAATTATCATCATCATCACCATCTTCTTCACCCCCGAAGAATGAGACATTAACACATGGGTATGGGCACTCCCCTTGGCAACTGCCAAGCTTGGGGGAGGTGCCCCGGTATCGTATCACCATCACGCTCCTATCTTTACCCTTTTTCTTAGTTTGATCCTTTTGATAATATCTTGATCTGGTAGAATAAATGTTTAGTATGATTTAGTTTTGAGTTTTGCTTTATGATCTTTCTATGTAATCGAGTCCGCGAGCTATATATAATAAAGATTAGTTGTGAGTCAAGGGCTTGATTATCTTGCTATGATCTTGAGGGAATAAAAATAGAAGAGAAGAGAAAGAGTAAAAAGAGTTAAAGAGATCATATTGATCTTATGGAGAGTAATGACTTCACATATAAAATAATATGATGAATAAAAGTTGTTGAGAGTTAACATACATAGTTTTGGTCATCGTTGCAATTAATAGGAAGTAATAAAGAAAGAGAGGTTTTCACATATAAATATACTATCTTGGACATCTTTTATGATTGTGAGCACTCGTTAAAATATGACATGCTAAAAAGTTGATGTTGGACAAGGAAGACAACATAATGGGTTATGTTTTCTTATATCCGAATAAAGTATATTGTCATGGATCATCCAACATGTTGAGGTTGCCATTCCCCCTCATGCTAGCCAAATTCTTTGCACCAAATAGAGATACTACTTGTGCTTCCGAATATCCTTAAACCCAGTTTTGCCTTGAGAGTCCACCATATCTACGTATGGATTGAGTAAGATCCTTCAAGTAAGTTGTCATTGTTGCATCCAATAAAAATTGCTCTCTAAATATGTGTGATTTATTAGTGTGGAGAAAATAAGCTTTATACGATCTTGTGATATGGAAGAAATAAAAGCGACGGACTGCATAATAATGGTCCCTATCACAAGTGGCAATATAAAGTGATGTTCTTTCGCATTAAGATTTTGTGCATCCAACCATAAAAGCACATGACAACCTCTGCTTCACTCTGCGAAGGGCTTATCTTTTATTTTGGCTTTATGTCTTATGCAAGGGTCGTGGTGATCTTCACCTTTCCTTTGTACATTTTATCCTTTAGCAAGCGCATTGTGTTGGAAAGATCCTGATATATATATATATATATATATATATATATATATATATATATATCCAATTGGATGTAAGTTATCATGAACTATTATTGTTGACATTACCCTTGAGGTAAAAGGTTGGGAGACAACACTATAAGCCCCTATCTTTCTTTGTGTCCGATTAAAACTCCATACCCATAAAGTATTGCGTGAGTGTTAGAAATTGTGAAAGACTAAATGATAGTTGAGTATGTGGACTTGCTGAAAAGCTCTTATATTGACTCTTTCCGTTGTTATGATAAATTGCAATTGCTTCAATGACCGAGATCATAGTTTGTTAGTTTTCAATGAAGTTTCTGATTCATACTTGACATTGTGAATAGATTGTAGCATAAGAAATCATATGGCAATATGTGTGTATATATATATGTTGTTATAAGAATGATCATGATGCCCTCATGTCCGTATTTTATTTTATCGACACCTCTATCTCTAAACATGTGGACATATTTTTCATTATCGGCTTCCGCTTGAGGACAAGCGAGGTCTAAGCTTGGGGGACTTGATGCGTCCATTTTTCATCATGCTTTTATATCGATATTTATTGCATTATGGGCTGTTATTACACATTATGTCACAATACTTATACCTATTCTCTCTTATTTTACAAGGTTTACATGAAGAGGGAGAATGCCGGCAGCTGGACTTCCGGGCTGGAAAAGGAGCAAATATTAGAGACCTATTCGATGCAACTCCAAAAGTCCTGAAACTCCACGAAAGTCAGTTTTGGAACATATAAAAATATTGGGTGATGAAAGCACCAGAGGGGGCCCACCCACCATCCATGAGGGTGGGGGCCCGCCCTACCCCCTGGGTGCGCCCCCTGCCTCGTGGGCCCCCTGGCAGGCCTCCAGTTCCCATCTTTTGCTATATGAAGTCTTTCGCCCTGGAAAAAATCAGAAGGAAGCTTTCGGGACGAAGCGCCGCCGTCTCGAGGCGGAACCTGGCGAAACCAATCTAGGGCTCCGGCGGAGCTGTTTTGCTGGGGAAACATCCCTCCGGGAAGCGGAAATCATCACCATCGTCATCACCATCGGTCCTCTCATCGGGAGGGGGTCAATCTCCATCAACATTTTCACCAGCACCATCTCCTCTCAAACCCTAGTTCATCTCTTGTATCCAATCTTTGTCTCAAAACCTCAGATTGGTACCTGTGGGTTGCTAGTAGTGTTGATTACTCCTTGTAGTTGATGCTAGTTGGTTTATTTGGTGGTGTTCAGATCCTTTAGCATATTAATACCCCTCTGATTATGAACATGAATATGATTTGTGAGTAGTTACGTTTGTTCCTGAGGACATGGGAGAAGTCTTGCTATAAGTAGTCATGTGAATTTGGTATTCGTTCGATACTTTGATGAGATGTACGTTGTCTTTCCTCTAGTGGTGTTATGTGAACGTCGACTACATGACACTTCACCATTATTGGAGCCTAGGGGAAGTAATTGGGAAGTAATAAGTAGATGATGGGTTGCTAGAGTGACACAAGCTTAAACCCTAGTTTATGCGTTGCTTCGTAAGGTGCTGATTTGGATCCATATGTTTCATGCTATGGTTAGGTTTACTTTAATACTTCTTTTGTAGTTGCGGATGCTTGCAATAGTGGTTAATCATAAGTGGGATGCTTGTCCAAGGAAGGGCAGTACCGAAGCACCAGTCCACCCACATATCAAATTATCAAAGTAACGAACGCGAATCATATGAGCGTGATGAAAACTAGCTTGACGATAATTCCCATGTGTCCTCGGGAGCATTTTCCTTTATATAAGAGTTTTTCCAGGCTTGTCCTGTGCTACAAAAAGGATTGGGCCACCTTGCTGCACTTTGTTTACTTTAGTTACTTGTTACCCGTTACAAATTATCTTATCAGAAAACTATTTGTTACTGATAATTTCAGTGCTTGCAGAGAATACCTTACTGAAAACCGCTTGTCATTTCCTTCTGCTCCTCGTTGGGTTCGACACTCTTACTTATCAAAGGGACTACGATAGATCCCCTATACTTGTGGGTCATCAGTAGGCGTCCTGCTTGGAGCTGCATTTGGTCTTCTAGGCCGGTGAAGGCCCACATGCGACGGGAATGGCGCTGAAGGGGGGCGATTCACCGGTGGTGGAATTCCCTTATCACCATCGTCATGGTTACTCCTGCAGCCCTCAGGTCTGCCATCCTCGCCGTGACCTATGACAGCCGCGGGTCATCAAGCCTCTCGTGCCCCAATCCGGAGATCACCATTGCCGGGGACGACGAAATCTTCCGCAAGAGGCTAAACTGGGATGCGTCCATGTACACCCATTGCCGCTTGAAGCCCTCCGCTTCGTGGTTGATCTCCATGTTGATACCTTCATCGCCAATCACGCCCATAGCACGGAGCGACACGCACCTGGAGCGTTGGTCGGCGGCGGTTAGCTGAAGGCAAAAAAATGGTGGAGCAGCGCTATCGACGGAGCCACGCACACAAAGGCTTCGCATATGAATGTAAAGGATGAAAGGAGGAGGACGGATTTCCGATCCAAGTGCAGCGCGTGCACCTGATACTATGAGAGCACGACATTGAACAACTGCGTGAACGGGGGTAGAAAGCCATGACCGCGGGAAGGTGAATGCCAATAGTGGTGGCCTCTAGCTCCGGGAGAAGTTGCGAAGCAGGCCAGATCTTGGTCGCCCCCCATTCGTTGGAGTCAGCCGCAATCATTCGGCGAACCTTACCGAGCCCTTCAAGATTGAGCACTGTGGACCGACCCAGGGCGGACTCGGGCCCCACCGGGCTGTCCGTCGCTATAGCCGCTTGGCTCCTCATGCTTGGGGGCGCCATGGAGACACGGTGGGATGAGGGCGGCGCCGGTTTGGCAAAGGAGATGCTAGCTTGCTAGAGAAGAAAGACAACCAAAGGGCAGGCACGCATGAGAGAAATGGTGGCCCCGTGTAGGGCCCGCCAGGCTTTATGTCAGTTTGAGCGGTTGCCGAGGCGTCGTGGGGAAGTGGGGGCGTCCCACGCCCCATCGTGCACCACGCATCAAGCCTGGCCCCCGGGCGCTTGGGGCCTACTTTGCTTCACCCCCTCTCTTTCCCACCGCCACGAGTGGAGCCGTCCGCACCGTGGGCCCGGGGGCTACTATGGGGCCCGTGGGACTGGGGGTACCTAGGCCCGTCTACCTGCGGCCCGTCGTGTGGCACTATTAGAAGGCCCGGCGCGGCCCAGCTTTAGGGCTTCAAGAGCAAGACCATCGCGAGGGCCCCCGCCTCACGAGGCGAGCATCGGCAAGGGACGTCAAGACCTCCCGAGGGCCTCATGCAGATCGGCCTCCCGAAGATGCCTCCCAAGGCTCCTCGCGGGGCGGATATCTCTAGGCTCGTCAAGCCCGCCTCGCGCTGCACATGGGTGATGTGAGCCACGATGAGAGGTGCCAGAAGGGCACAAGCGGGCACGGATAAGTATTCTTTCCTCTTTTTTGATAAGGAGGCAAGGACGGCACGCGACTTCCCGAAGCAATCCCCAAAGGTTGCCACATTGGTGCAAGTAGGCCAGGACAGCGGGTTCACCATGACAGGGGTCAACACTGAGCCCACCATGGCGTCATGGCAGGAAGCTTTGGCAGGCGAAGACCACCTTTTGTCAGTATAGGATGTACTCCTGTCCCCCTTCAAAAAAATTGGCCATTATGGCATCCCTTCCCGCCTAGAGTTTTTAGGGAAGAGGACCGAGGCCAGTATAAGTATGGGCTAGTCTCCACCATAGAGAGGTATCGAGTCCGGGCATCCCTGAGACTGGACCATAGCCTCCCGAGGCCGCTCATCTTCCCTATACACTCATAATCATCCTCCTTTGCGAGGCAATCCACACAAAGCAGGAGTAAGGTCTTACACCGCAAGGTGGCCCGAACCTGGGTAAATCTCTGTGTCATGTCTTCCTTTCCTCTCCCTCGAGCATGCCGGATCACCTACGTGAGGTGATTGAGAAGTGGGTTGGAGCCTAGCGGAGTTCTGTGAGCACACTCCAAAGTTCAAACCTTTCCGTCCGTCCCCAGAGAAGAAGAAGAAGAAGAAGAAGAAGAAGAAGAAGAAGAAGAGGAAGAGGAAGAAGAAGAAGAAGAAGAAGAAGAAGAAGAAGACGAGGACCAGGCACTAAAGTTCCTCTTCCCGACCCTGAAATGGAGATGGGAGAGGCCCACCAAGAAGAAGACCGCCAAGAGGTGGATCCCATCATGTGGTCCTTGTCATCCATCATTCCAGAGGGTGCATCCCTGAAAAGGGCCTCCACCGACGAACCTGTCTACACTGGTGCCACGCCAACAACATAGACTGTCGAGGGCGGTGTGGCGGCAATGCAGGCTGCCGGGGGAGAGGATGCCCTCTTGCAACAAGTACCAATGGGTAATCCCCTTATCATTATGCACCTCTCGTAGAATTTGTGTCTTTGACTTGTAATTGGATTCTCATTTCTACCCTTGATCGCTGCCTTTGTCCACAGTCCCAACTTCTCCCGAAGAATGTGTGGTCCTTGTGGACGTGGCAGATATTGTGAAGGCTGCTGCCAAGGAGGCCACGAAGATTGCTATCGCGGAGGGTCTTAAGCAGGTTGTTGGGGACATCAAGGAAGCCCCCCAAAAAATGGAGGGTCCCATGGCAAGAGGCCTGACCCCACCAAGATGGATGTGGATGAGGCACCCATTGTTGATGTCACGCTGATACATCTCCAACATATCTATAATTTTTTTATTCTTCCATGCTATTATATTATCTATTTTGGATGTTTTATATGCATTAGTATGCTATTTTATATGATTTTTGGGACTAACCTATCAACCCAGAGCCCAGTGCCAGTTCTCGTTTTTTCCCTTGTTTTAAAGTTTCGCAGAAAAGGAATACCAAACGGAGTCCAAACGGAATAAAACTTTCGCGATGATTTTTCTTGGACCAGAAGAAATCCAGGAGACTTCGAGTGCAAGTAAAAAGAGCCACGAGGTGGCCACAAGGGTGGAGGGCGCGCCCCCCGACCTTGTGGGCCCCTTGGTGACCCCCTGACCTAGATCTTCCTCCTATATATTCTCAAATATCCCAAAAATTTCTAGGGGGGGCACGAAACCACTTTTCCACCACCGCAACCTTCCGTACCTTCGGTGACCCCCTGACCTAGATGGCTACTTCTCTCTCTTTGATTCTCTATACAAAGTTCTCCTTGATGTTCTTGGAGATCTATTCGATGTACTACTCTTTTGCGGTGTGTTTGCCGTGATCCGATGAATTGTGGATTTATGATCAGCTTATCTACGAATATTATTTGAATCTTCTCTGAATTCTTATATGCATGATTTGATATCTTTGCAAGTCTCTTCGAACTATCGATTTGGTTTGGCGAACTACATTGGTTTTTCTTGCAATGGGAGAAGTGCTTAGCTTTGGGTTCAATCTTGCGGTGCTCGATCCTAGTGACAAAAGGGGAAATGAGACGTATTATATTGTTGCCATCAAGGATAAAAAGATGGGGTTTTTATCATAATGCTTGAGTTAATTCCTCTACATCATGTCATCTTGCTTAAGGCGTTACTCTGTTCTTTATGAACTTAATACTCTAGATGCATGCTGGATAGCGGTCGATGTTTGGAGTAATAGCAGTAGATGCAGAATCGATTCGGTCTACTTGACACGGACGTGATGCCTATATTCATGATCATTGCCTTAGATACCGTCATAACTTTGCGCTTTTGTATTAATTACTTGGCAGTAATTTGTTCACCCACCGTAATAATTTTTGTCTTGAGAGAAGCCTCTAGTGAGACCTATGGCCCCTGGGTCTATTTTCCATCATATAAGTTTCCAATCTACAATTTCAGTTTCCTATTTACTTTCTTTGCAATCTTTTACTTTCCGTTCCATAAACCAAAAATATTACTTTGCCGTTTATCCATCTCTATCAGATCTCACTTTGCAAATAACCGTGAAGGGATTGACAACCCCTTTATCGCGTTGGGTGCACGTTGGTGTTTGTTTGTGTAGGTATTCGGTGGCTTGCGCGTTGTCTCCTACTGGATTGATACATTGGTTCTCAAAAGCTGAGGGAAATACTTACTCTACTTTGCTGCATCACCCATTCCTCTTCAAGGGAAAAACCAATGCAAGCTCAAGAGGTAGCAGGAAGAATTTCTGGCGCCGTTGCCGGGGAGATCTATGCCAAGCCAAGACATACCAAGTACCCATCATAAACTCTCATCCCTCGCATTACATTATTCGCCATTCGCCTCTCGTTTTCCTCTCCCCCACCTCTAAAACTATTTTCGAAAAGATTCGCCTTTCTTCGCCCCTCTTCTGTTCGTCTTCTTTGGTTGCTTTTTGCGTGCTCGTGTGCTGGATTGCTTGCTTCATCGCAATGTTTCATTCAAAAAACTTTGAACCTTACCTTAAGAGATTAGACGAAATTGAAAGTAATGTTAGAAGCTTCATGTCTTTGCAATATGTGCATAACAATTTCTTTAGAAATGAGCTCGAGGAGCAGAAAAGTTTATGGAATACATGAATCAAGAGCTTGATGATATGTCTAAGGATTTTAATGGTTTGAGATCACATTTTGCGTATCTTGAAAATTTAGTAGGCCAAATTTTTGATAAACAATCTACTTTAGTAAACAAAATGGCCGCCAAACCAGAGGCTTTAAATAATGATGAAGATCTTAAAGTGATTGATGTGACTCCCATTGAATCTTCGTTTCCAAATGTAAATATTGATAAAGATGGGACTGGAGATGAGTCAACTTTAGTTAGAAGGCATCCCAATGGTTCAGAGTTTTTAGATCTTTATGCAAAAATTGATTAAAGTGGGATTGGAGAGGTCAAGACTTTAAATAGCAATGAACCCACTCTTTTGGATTTCAAGGACTTTAATTATGATAATTTCTCTTTGATAGATTGTATTTCCTTGTTGCAATCCATGTTGAATTCTCCTCATGCTTATAATCAAAAGAAAGCTTTTACTAAACATATCGTTGATGCTATGATGCAATCTTATGAAGAAAAGCTTGAATTGGAAGTTCCTATCCCTAGAAAATTTTATGATGAGTGGGAACCTACTATTAAGATCAAGATTAAAGATTATGAATGCTATGCTTTGTGTGATTTGGGTGCTAGTGTTTCTATGATTCCAAAAACTTTATGTGATGTCTTAGGTTTCCGTGAATTTGATGATTATTCCTTAAATTTGCATCTTGCGGATTCCACTATTAAGAAACCTATGGGAAGGATTAATAATGTTCTTATTGTTGCAAATAGGAATTATGTGCCCATAGATTTCATTGTTTTTATATAGATTGCAATCCTACATGTCCTATTTTTCTTGGTAGACCATTCCTTAGAACGATTGGTACAATTATTGATATGAAATAAGGAAGCATTAGATTTCAATTCCCGTTAAGGAAAGGCATGGAAGATTTCCCAAGAAATAAAATTAAATTTCCTTATGAATCTATTATGAGAGCCACTTATGGATTACATACCAAAGATGATAATACTTCGATCTATTCGTGCTTTATGCCTAGCTAAGTGCGTTAAACGATAGCGCTTGTTGGGAGACAACCCAATTTTATTTTATGTTTTTGCTTTTTAGGTTCTGTTTTGCTTTGGCTAATTCATCTAGCCTCTGGTTAGATGTGGTTTTGCGTTTTAGTTAGTGTTTGTGCCAAGTAAGACCTTTGGGATAGCTTACAGTGATAGTTGATTTGATCTTGCTGAAAAACGGAAACTTTTGTGCTTAGTCCCAGAACTATTTAAAATCACAGAAGCATGATAAAATCCTGAATTTTTTAATAGTCGATCGATATACAAATTTTCCCTGCTTTCCTAATTTTTCAGAATTTTTGGAGTTACAGAAGTATGTGAACTATCCAGATTACTAAAGACTATTCTGTTTTTGACAGATTCTGTTTTTCGCTTGTTGTTTACTTATTTTGATGCATCTATGGCTAGTATCGGGGGCTATGAACCATGGAAAAGTTGGAATAGAGTAGATATTACACCAATATTGTCGGTGTACAAAAGTAGGGGTCCCTTTTTGCACCCCTTTACTTGTGCGCGGGCAGTCGTAGCCCCACGCCCCTGGCCACGCTTGGTGGGGCAGAGGGAGCAAAGCCACAAGACGACTACATCAACTCCAAGCC
The DNA here is from genome assembly GCF_018294505.1 of Triticum aestivum. Classification (NCBI taxonomy): domain Eukaryota; kingdom Viridiplantae; phylum Streptophyta; class Magnoliopsida; order Poales; family Poaceae; genus Triticum; species Triticum aestivum. The sequence continues at coordinate 253,708,321 of NC_057805.1, forward strand.
GGAAACATAGAGAGCAGAAGGGCGGGGTGGACTCCCCCGGCAAGGCCCTTGCCGGGGCGGCCTCCACAACCTCGGCAAGAGCCTTGCCGGGGCAACTTGCCCAACACTACCAGGGCTGCCACCCTCGAGCCTGAGAGTTCCGACGCCCTCAACCACATTGGAACCAGAGCTCAGGAGGCGCCTCCATGGTGGCATGCATATCTTTGTGAAGACCACAAGCATACAAGATCAGGTGAGAATCAGAAGACGATGATCCTCAGCAAGATCCTTGCCGAGGACTGTCGGTGTCAAAACCGGCGGATCTCGGGTAGGGGGTCCCGAACTGTGCATCTAAGGTCGCTGGTAATAGGAGACAGGGGACATGATGTTTACCCAGGTTCGGGCCCTCTCTATGGAGGTAATACCCTACTTCCTGCTTGATTGATCTTGATGGATATGAGTATTACAAGAGTTGATCTACCACGAGATCGTAATGGCTAAACCCTAGAAGTCTAGCCTGTATGACTATGGTAATGAGTATATATCTTCCCGGACTAAGTCCTCCGGTTTATATAGACACCGGGAGGATCTAGGGTTACACAAGGTCGGTTACAGAGAAAGGAATCTACATATCCAGTCGCCAAGCTTGCCTTCCACACCATGGAGAGTCCCATACGGACACGGGTGCAGTCTTCAGTCTTCGTATCTTCACAGCCCATCAGTCCGGCCCATGGCTAACATGCCGGACGCCCGAGGACCCCTTAGTCCAGGACTCCCTCAGTAGGCCCCGAACCGGGCTTCAATGACGAGGTGTTCGGCGCGCAGATTGTCTTCGGCATTGCAAGGCGGGTTCCTCCTCTGACGACTTCCAATTAATGTATTCGGCTTATAAATCAATGCCGCACCCCTCGGCTTCTGTGCATCTATGTCTTCAGCTTCCACCTGTCGGGCGAATGCGGACGGCCAAGGTATTTTTTGCAAATAACACCCCGGCCATGCAAGGAAGAGCGTCTATTTAAAGAGATTGGATCTCAGACCCATTCGGCACCACGCGGAGAAAATCCTCAGAGATTGCTAGGAAAGACCATTCCAACATGGCTAGCATCCCCTGCTCCTCCTCCCGTTCCGGCCCAAAGAAAGGCGAGTGGGTGATGTGTTCCATATCTCATGGCCAGCTGGAGAAGCTGCAAACGCATGGGTTTCTCCCTCCTGCAGATCTGGTCCCTGTTCGTGCAGGGTTGGCTTCCTTCAACGGCAAGACCCAGGCGGAGGATTTTCCGAATCCTTCCGCGGGGGAACGAGTGTGCTTCGTCCCCTATCTGCCGAGGGGCGTGGGATTTCCCATTCACCCATTCCTCTGAGGGCTTCTGGAGTATTATGGCCTCCAGCTGCACAATTTTACCCCAGCCTCCATCCTGCACATTGCAGGTTACGTCGCTTTATGCAAACTATTCTTGGGTTGTGAGGCCCATTTTGATCTGTGGAGAAAGTTGTTTTGCCTTGTCCCGTGCAACCACGAGGATCGATATTCGAAGTGGGCGGGGCCAAAATATGGCGTATTGCTGAGACCGGTGTCGGTGTACAAAAGAAGGGGCGCATATTTGTACCCCTTTACCTGTGCACGGACAGTCGGAGCCGCGCCCGCGGCCACACCAAGCAGAACATGGGAGGTGAACCGAGGTAAAACCAAAGCCCAAGACAGCCAGAGCAACGCCAAGACCGAGACCACAAAGAAGCAGAGAGGCGAAGCAGATTCCCCCGGCAAGATCCTTGCCGGGGGCAGCCTCAGCGGCCCTGGCAAGGCCCTTGCCAGGGCGGCTCGCCCACACCAGCGGAGTGAGCCACCCTCGAGCCCACGGTTCCAACTCAACCAACCACGTTGGAACTAGGGCTCGGGAGGCACCTCCATGGTGACATGCAGATCTTTCTCAAGACCAAGGAATATTCAAGATCAGATGAGGATTGAAAGACGACGATCCTCGGCAAGATCCTTGCCGAGGAGAGCCACAAGACCCCCGGCAAGATCCTTGCCGGGGACGACATCGCACCACGGCGAGACCCTTGCCGGGCCACCCGGCAAGGCTCTCACCAAAGGCGCCAGCGGGGCCACTGCCCGGCCCGCACCAGCCAAGTCTCCACCGCCGTTCGCATGCAGCTGCCAGCCCAACCAACTGGGCAGGCACCTGTGTGGCAACATGCAGCTCCCAGGCAAACTCATCAAGCGCCTGCGTGGCGGCATGCAGATCTTCGTGAAGACCCTACCACCGTGCCACCTCAGCGGCCTGCCTGCCTACATGGTGCCGCACGCATCGCTGGCCAGGGCGTGTGTCGAAGCGAGGAGGAGCGGCGACGGACGGGACGGGCCTCGCTCCCGTCCCCCATAAAGCTAGGGGACACCTCAGCAGCGCATTAAATGTGCCTTGTCCTGTAATACGAGCGATAAGCTCGCGGCACTGTAGGCCTTTCCACCTCCTGTGGGCCACTGTGGCGGCCCCTTTTGACTATAAAAGGAGGCCCATGGCGTACTGGAAGGGGATTCGGCTCTTTGGAACCACGCACCCACCATAGCTAGTTCGAGAGCTCAAGAACTCTCTGAAATACATCCACCAAAGCAGGACTAGGGTTTTACGCATCCTCGCGGCCTAAACCTGGGTAAACGATCCTTGTGCTGATTACTAATCCTGCTCTTCTCGCAACCCTGCGCCCCGGCAACCGTAGTAGGGATTCTTGTGATCCCATAGGTGTCGTTCCACACCGACATCTTTGGCATGCCAAGTAGGGGGCGCAATTGTGAGAATCGGGTCTAGTAGTTAGCCTAGCATCTCTTCATCGCCATGGCTCCAAAGAAGAAGAAAGTCGAGGCGATCGGCTCGTTGGGGACCGAACGGCCCGTGCCAGTATGGGCGAGTAGCGGCCTGGTCGCGGACAGAACCCGAGCCGCGGTCCACGAGCACCAGCATCGCCCTGGCAGTCAGAGCCTGGCGAGCGGCGCCGTTCGCACGCCAGGCGACCGGCAGCACGTCACCAAGTCTAAAGATGGGGCTGGACCCCCCACAGGCGGCGCGGGGCCCTCCAGGAGTGTCGTTGTGCCACCCACGGAAGGCGCCGCAACCTCCAAGACGCCCACGCCGGTGACCACTGCACCCTCTTCCCATGGTGTGCGCGACGAGCAGCGTCACCACGCCGGCGACCCTGGACACCGCCGTGGGAAGAGCCCTCTGCGTCGTCCGCAGGACGAAGGAGTTCAGGATGCCCGCCAAAATGCTGGCAAAAATGGCGCGCAACCGCTGGGTCATGATAGAGCTCCTTCTAATGTGGTTAGAAGTCGAAGCGCGCCACGGTCCACGTAGCTGTCGCCGCCACCCACGCCAGCAGAAGCTTTGGCGCGCGCGCAGCTGCTCCTCGACTTCCCTCCTACTGCGGAGAAGCTCGACGAGTGGAGGGCCACCATCCGGAGCCTCATTGCCATCGCCAACAACGATGATCCGTGATCGGCGGGACCCTCGGGCCGGCGCTCCATCGAGCCACCACACGCCAGCGCTGGGAGGACCGGGGGTGCTGCGGTCACGGTGCACTCCCCTCCTCCTCGCTAGCCACCGCGGGGGTCAGCGCATCGTGACGACACTTGTGACAACATCTCTATAGCGTCGTCCGACCCGCGGACCCGCCGCGACCAGCGCCAAGTTCTTCGAGAACGAGCTCACGAAGATGCTCGAACCACTATCGAGCGCCGGCGTGATACACGCCACCAGTCGGACAAGCGGGCGGGACCCGCTATGGACCACCCAGCACTGGGGGGCTCCGGCGGCCTACCTTACGAGGTGGGCTGCCCAGCCTTTACCCGTGAGCTGCAGCAGTTCCAGTGGCTATCCCACCGCACGTTCAAGCCCGACGTCGGCGAGAAGTATACTGGCAAGACCCATCCGTCTGAGTTCCTCAACACATACACCATCGCGATGGAGGCTGCCAGAGCTCGCGACGACAAGGTGCATGCCAATTACTTCCCGTTGGCACTGAAGCCCAATGTTATGTCTTGGTTGATGCACTTGCCGGCGGATTCCATTTCTTCTTGGTCGGATATGTGCCATGAGTTCGTTGGCGCCTTCACTGGGGGCCACCAAGCTCATGGCCAAGCCAGTGATCTGGATATCATTCCCCAGAAGGAAGGGGAAACCCTGCGCAAGTACATCTAGAGATTCAGCTGAGTGCAGTACAACATCCCCGATGTTCATCCCGCCGCTGTGATCAGCGCATTCCATCAGAACGTGCACAACCGCAAGATGCGCGAAGAGATGGCGATGACCAAGGTTAAGGATGTGGCCGAACTCTACGTTCTGGCCGACAGGTGCGCCCGGGCTGAAGAGGGAAGGAAGTACCCCGGTGAGGACGCCGGCGCGGAAACCGATTCTACTGATGAAGACACTGCCGCCCCGACGAAGAAGGGCCAGCGTCGCAACAGGAAATGCAAGGGCAAGGCTGTGCTTGCCGTTGAAGGGTCTGACGACACCGGCCCTGCCAAGAAGGTCAAGGCAGACGACCCCGGCAAGGAGATTGCCGGGTGCATCGCCTACCGGGCCTTAGCAGCTGCCGACAAGCCAGGGGCTCCGGCAAGCAGTACTGCAAGATCCACCGCACCAAAGGCCACGACCTCCAGAACTGCCGGCAAGTCGAGCTGCTTGCTGAAAAGCAAAAGGCCGAGTACGAGAGGCGGGACAAGGAGAAGGGCCAGCACGGTGCCGAGGGATCCGGCAAGAAGCATGGCAGCCAAGGAGGCCGCCGCGACAAGGACAAACAGAAAGAGAGGCCCGCCCA